>NC_064644.1:181781976-182094059 GCF_023864345.2 Schistocerca serialis cubense
ACAGATTAGTATTAGATACAGGTATTCAGTGGAGTTTATTCCATAGGAATGTGAAAGCAAAATCATTAACCTATAATTTCGTTGTTGGTGCTGAAGTTTCTTACGTTTTTATGGTGCTCTGTGTTGCCATTGTAACTTCTAATTGGGAAGTAAATATTGTATGAAGTTCAGAGACACAACGATATTAGTAATTACAAACAAGTCATCACCTTAAAATTATTACCCGAAAATTAATACGTCGACACATGGTTTTAATCAACTATTAAATTTTATACCTCAGCAAATTATTCTGTCGTTAATGTTTATTCATGTGTCGTTGATAATTACTGATATGTCAGATGTTCCTTGTGATTTCGAAAAGCCTGAGGTGTGAGGTTCTGTTTCACCTGAATGGACATTGTTGATGGAATCAGTAGTGTCTATGACCAACCAAAAGTTGCAGAAAAGCTTGTAGAACGCTTACCGGCCAGGATTCAGGATTCTAAGTCAATGGTCTGACTCCGACACCTCTACAAAGCGTATCCGACAGCAGACTTACCGATTATGAAGAGAACGCCCTCGCCCGAGTCGACTCCAGTGAGGACCGGCACCTTGTTGAAGCGACCCTCTTTGAGTACAGTGATGGGGTGCTCTCTCACAAAAGCATCCTCCACGTCTGGTTCGACAACCGGAGCGAAGGCCAGACGCGCTAGCTTCAATTTCTCCTGAAACACCAGCCATAAATGCAAATTACATTGTAAAAAAAAAAAATAAATACATAAATAAAAAAATTAAAAAAATTATATTAAAAGTAAGTCAGGAACATTACCACAAACTTGTGGTATGCCGCATTGTTTCACACCCTAAGACACACCTAATACAAATCTATCCATATTGTCCATGTAGTACTACGCGCCTTGAAAGAATGACTTTTTCGGAAACCCGTAATTGTCTCCCATTGCGAAACATAAGTTTGAAATTTGGTTGAAAGGTGCCTACGATCTTCTACCCTAATGTTCGTCACTTTCGGGCTCGACGACAGACTCTGCTGACGCCATCGGAAGTTCCAACCCCTATCTAAAGATGTCGTGAGGCTGCATTCGCATTAAACGTGCTCTGACAGCTTTGGACGGCAGCACGACCGTAAATTAAGCTCTTGTGTACAGTTTGGGGCCTTTAAAAATGGTTCAAGTGGTTCTGAGCACTATGGGACTCAACTTCTGAGGTCATTAGTCCCCTAGAACTTAGAACTAGTTAAACCTAACTAACCTAAGGACATCACACACATCCATGCCCGAGGCAGGATTCGAACCTGCGACCGTAGCGGTCTCGCGGTTCCAGACTGCAGCGCCTAGAACCGCACGGCCACTTCGGCCGGCTGGGGCATTTAGAAACTGTTCAAAACCATTCGCCGAAATTTGGACGTGACCTGTGGTAGGCAAGGGCACTTATGCATTTTCATCCCTTCCTTTTCGCGCCCTCTTGTGGCGTCATCACGGGGGGGAAGGGGGAGGTAGGGATGCACCGTTGAGATATTTGTCATAAAAGAGAGGAACAGCCATCGGGCTGCATTTAGTAAAGATATTAAGCATCACAGCGCATGTGTAAAGAGACAAAATACTTTATAATGTGCGCCTACAACAAGACGCGCGTCCAGCGTTAAAATATTTCAAGTAAACAGTATGACCCGCTGGGCGCAGATATTTAAATTATTGCCACAGCGCTCGATAGCAATAAACTGCTAAACATTTGAAAGAACAGTCCATCATTTGTTAACAAATGTTCTATAGACTTCATTACCCTATTTGCGTTTGATCGCCGACTTGTTAAGACGTGTTATGTAGCACCGGTACAAGTTATGTGTTATTTAGCGTCAACTGGTTCAAATGGCTCTGAGCACTATGGGACTTAACATCTGAGGTCATCAGTCCCCTAGAACTTAGAACTATTTAAACCTAACTAACCTAAGGACATCACACACATCCATGCCCGAGGCAGGATTCGGACCTGCGACCGTAGTGGTCGTGCGGTTCCAGACTGAAGCGCCTAGAACCGCTCGGCCACAACGGCCGGCTATTTAGTGTCAAAAACCATGTAAATCACCAAGCAAAACGCTTCGGTAAACTGTGCGTACGCCAGAACATTTAAGTTTCAAGAAATCTCGGACAGACAAAAGCAGCGATTGTTGAACTGCTCCATGTGTGAGAAAACATCAAAACGTAAGTTTTGTATACATTGTATATTTGTTAATGTCTACTAGTTTAATGCCTTTGTGCTTTGAGAATATATTGATGCTTCACGTTTTTAAAAAAAAAAAACTTTATTGATACGACAACATTATAAAAAAACAAAAAAAGAAGGTATTGTGATACAAATTATTTATAAACACAAAATATTGTATGATACACACAAAACCCACCACCTTATGTAATTAGTGGGTCCAATTATTATACTTGAACAACAAGCAGCTTATACTACTTAATTAATGGCACTTACTATGGACAGGGTTAATCTAACTACTTGACTACTCTAGTTATTCTAAATCTAGCTGCTCTGCAGCGTTACAGGTGTGCCAGACTAAATACAAACCTACTAAAACGGCCTACTCACTGAGCTAATCCCAGTGAGCGTGCCCCTGGCACTGGGCTGGCTTACTACTTTTGGAATCGCTGCAGTCCCTACCTATGTTAGTGATGTTAGTATTCTAATTTTACTACTTCCTATCAAATCTTAGTGCATATGTCAAGTCCGGGAATGGTGCTCCTGCTCCCCTGATCCGGTAGCGCGGCGGATTCCAGTTGTGAAGCAACCGGCCACTACCGCGCTCGGCGGAAATTGCAGGTGCACCTGAGTCTTCATCGGGTTATATTTTTTGATTTCTAACCGTGTTGGTTACTAATAAAATCCCTCAAGATCTTTTGGGATATTTCATTTGCTAAATTGTTGAGGACATTGAAGGTCTCGGCAGGTCGCAGTAGTGTGTATGTGTCTCTGTTTGGTAATTGATTCCTAAGTTCGAGCGCCACATCGTCATATAACGTGCAGTCATAGACGACTTGTTCGGGTGTTCCATCCGGAGCACCACAATCGCACGCTGGTGTCGCCCGTTTTCCAAAACGACATACACTCCTGGAAATGGAAAAAAGAACACATTGACACCGGTTTGTCAGACCCACCATACTTGCTCCGGACACTGCGAGAGGGCTGTACAAGCAATGATCACACGCACGGCACAGCGGACACACCAGGAACCGCGGTGTTGGCCGTCGAATGGCGCTAGCTGCGCAGCATTTGTGCACCGCCGCCGTCAGTGTCAGCCAGTTTGCCGTGGCATACGGAGCTCCATCGCAGTCTTTAACACTGGTAGCATGCCGCGACAGCGTGGACGTGAACCGTATGTGCAGTTGACGGACTTTGAGCGAGGGTGTATAGTGGGCATGCGGGAGGCCGGGTGGACGTACCGCCGAATTGCTCAACACGTGGGGCGTGAGGTCTCCACAGTACATCGATGTTGTCGCCAGTGGTCGGCGGAAGGTGCACGTGCCCGTCGACCTGGGACCGGACCGCAGCGACGCACGGATGCACGCCAAGACCGTAGGATCCTACGCAGTGCCGTAGGGGACCGCACCGCCACTTCCCAGCAAATCAGGGACACTGTTGCTCCTGGGGTATCGGCGAGGACCATTCGCAACCGTCTCCATGAAGCTGGGCTACGGTCCCGCACACCGTTAGGCCGTCTTCCGCTCACCCCCCAACATCGTGCAGCCCGCCTCCAGTGGTGTCGCGACAGGCGTGAATGGAAGGACGAATGGAGACGTGTCGTCTTCAGCGATGAGAGTCGCTTCTGCCTTGGTGCCAATGATGGTCGTATGCGTGTTTGGCGCCGTGCAGGTGAGCGCCACAATCAGAACTGCATACGACCGAAGCACACAGGGCCAACACCCGGCATCATGGTGTGGGGAGCGATCTCCTACACTGGCCGTGCACCACTGGTGATCGTCGAGAGGACACTGAATAGTGCACGGTACATCCAAACCGTCATCGAACCCATCGTTCTACCATTCCTAGACCGGCAAGGGAACTTGCTGTTCCAACAGGACAATGCACGTCCGCATGTATCCCGTGCCACCCAACGTGCTCTAGAAGGTGTAAGTCAACTACCCTGGCCAGCAAGATCTCCGGATCTGTCCCCGATTGAGCATGTTTGGGACTGGATGAAGCGTCGTCTCACGCGGTCTGCACGTCCAGCACGAACGCTGGTCCAACTGAGGCGCCAGGTGGAAATGGCATGGCAAGCCGTTCCACAGGACTACATCCAGTATCTCTACGATCGTCTCCATGGGAGAATAGCAGCCTGCATTGCTGCGAAAGGTGGATATACACTGTACTAGTGCCGACATTGTGCATGCTCTGTTGCCTGTGTCTATGTGCCTGTGGTTCTGTCAGTGTGATCATGTGATGTATCTGACCCCAGGAATGTGTCAATAAAGTTTCCCCTTCCTGGGACAATGAATTCACGGTGTCTTATTTCAATTTCCAGGAGTGTAGATATGTCGGATATGGCCCATGACCTGTAAGAAAATGCAGCAGTCCTCTGCTCGGCTCAAAGTGGCTCATTTGAAGCCTTTCTCTGATGTTCGGTAGTAGCTGGAATACCCTTCTTCCCGTTTCCTCATTTTCCCATTGCTGTTGCCATAACTCCTCGCCCCTTCTCTTTATTGCATATCTATCCCCAACTTGTACCCCCATGATTTCCTTGGTCTTATCTATCTTTCCTTTGGAGACCCAGTACCACGCTCCCTGTTCTCTAATTTTTATGTCTAAGGGACATAATCCTATTATTGTCAGTAAGGCCCCCCCAGGTGTTGTTCGGTATGCCCCGACTGAACGCAACAGCATGTTCCGCTGCACCCTTCTTACGGTCATTGCGGGCACCACCCTCGTGAGCCTGTGTGCCCAAACCCCGCTCGCATATCTTACTAAGGATGTTAGAATACTGTTGTGATAAAGTTTGATCAAGTTGGGAGGTAGGTGGAATCTTCTATGGCCTATACTGATAAGATTATTTAGAACTTCTAATGCTCTCTGCGTAATGTTTTCTATATGAGTATTATAATTCCATTTTTCGTCTATTGTAACTCCTAGATATCTAGCCTCTCTACGCCGAAGAACTGGAGTTCCCTCTATTCTGACGGTTGGATTTCTGACGAGACTGCCTTTCATTAATAAATATGTGGATTTGTGCGGTGCAACTTTCATCTTTGCTTCTTGGCACCATTTCTGAAGCACTATCATAGCTTGCTCTACCTTAGGCTCGAGTTCTTCTCGCCTGCGGCCGCCTACCAGCAGGAGGAGGTCGTCAGCATAAGCTATCACGTCTAGCACGTCCTCACTTAGTTGCAATTTCTCTAGGAGGGGTTCTATGTTTATATCCCAAAAGAGTGGCCCCAGAACTGATCCCTGGGGACACCACTTCGTGATGGTTTTACTTGTTCTTCCGCTAGGTGACGATAGCCATACCTCCCTGTCCATGCAATAGCTCCTCAGACAGCCATAGAGGGGCCCTGGGCACTCCTTCTCATGCAAGCGGGAGAAGAGCGAGGGCCATCACAGGTTGTCGAAGGCGCCACTGATGTCCACCATGATGCCTACCACATACTTGTGCGGGGTTGAGCTGCAGACCTCAGCTGCCAGGGCAATTGCGTCAGACGCCGATCGCCCCGGCCTAAAGCCAAACTGCCTGTCGCTCATCCCGCGCAGTATCCTATGCGCTGTCAGTCTGTCAGCCAGTAGCTTCTCCAACAGTTTTCCTAGATGGTCCAGGAGACAGATTGGCCTGTAGGATTTGGGTTCTGTGGGGTCCTTATCCTTCCCTTTTTTAATGATTATTACGTTGGCCCTTTTCCAGATTTTAGGGAATCTCCCTGTTCTTAGACACTCATTGAACAGTCATGTGAGAGACGCCACTAACTGGGGGGGCAAGGAACTGCACCACCTCCGCGATTATGCCGTCTGGCCCCAGTGATTTGCCCTTTTTTAGTGTTTTGACTTGTGCTGCCACTTCTTCCTCTGAGAAGGGGTACACCATGGTGTTGTTGGTGTATTCATTTAGATCCTCCCTGCGAATTTGTTGTTGGAGGTCATCCTCCTCATTTACCTCATCATCTGGCAACAGAGTGCGCAGGAGAACTTCAGCAGTTTCCTGCCACGACTCTGTCATTCTGTCTCCGTCTCTGATTGTCGAGAGAACCGCAGGGGACTGATTTTTTCCCTAACCAGTTTGTATGGTATTCCCCAAGGATCTGTGGCTAGCTGGCTCAGAACATACCTCTCCCAACTTTTCATTCTTACTTGTTTTAATTCTTTGTGGAATCGTTCTTTTTCTTCCCTGTACTGCTGCAGCCAGAACTGTTTTTCTTGCCAGACGGCACTTCGCTGGTAGTACCTCCTCGCCCGTCTCACAGACTGACGCATACGTTCAAGATCGGCAGACCATGGCGATGGGGAAGCCGCCACGGCTCTCCTCCTGGTTGGCACAGCGGCCTTGACCACGCTAACTATCGACCCTACCAGCTCTTCGGCGTACCTATGTATGTCCAGGTTACCTTACGGCAATGGCGAAATGTCACACTCCCGAGCCAGGCAGTCCCAATCAGTTTTATTGTAATTTAGTTGGATCTCCCATCCTAGGTCTCAGCGGCACTCTTCTTCTCTGAGGCAGAAGGTAATTAAGTTGTGATCACTCGTAGTGGCGTGTTCAATAACTTTCCAGCCTTCAATGATGCTGATGGCGTTAGCACTTGCCAGGGTGACATCGATGTTTGTCCCCTGCCCTCCACCTCCACTATAGGTTGGGGGATTACCAGGTTTATTTGCCACTACAAGTTGGTAAGCCATGATTAATTCTTCAGCCTTCTCACCATTGGCATCCCTTGTGCCGCTGTACCACATAGGGGATTTGGCATTGATATCTGCTGTAACAATTACCTTGCGCCCGCATAGTGTCGTGATGATTCTCGCAAGGTGGTCTGTGAAATCTTCAAACATGTTTACGAGGTGTATTACTCCTACTGGTGTTTGTAATTCTACCACATTGCAATGACTGTTTGATAACTATGTTAGTGTGGTGGCCCTTAGGGCCTTGTTTGTAACTATTAAGACTGCCTTCGGCTCTTCTCTGGTAGAGATAGTCTGCCAAGTGGTAGACATGAAGGAGATCTGCCCCGCACTGGAGTATGGCTCCTGCAGACAGACTACATCCAGTCTCCTCTCCTCCACTACCTTCTGAAGCTCTTGCATGACCAGCCGACTCTTATGGGTGATTATTTGTCCTATTACAATTTCAGATGTTATGGGAAGTAGGTGTGGAAATAGCAATCAGGCCATGGTTTATTGTAATCTGAGGCAATTCGGCCATTTGCAAGGACTGATTGCACAGAGATCTCTTGCATGTTGAATTCCTCACCTCTTCTCTCGAAGACCCTTCTGAGCAAGTCACGCAGAGCTCCGAAATCTGTGGGAAGATTCAGTGACTTTAACTGTATCCTATCCACGGCCTCCATTGTCGAGAAGGTGACCTTTCTGCCATATTTATGCCCTATACGTACGATGTGCCTGAGTGCTGTGGTAAGGACAGCTGGCTGCTCCAAGCGTGAAAGCTGCATAGCAAGCTCCAGGTTCGGGTAGATCCTTCTAAGATCCGGAATTGGGGCTCTCGGAAATACTTCCATATGCATTGTACTTGTGATTGTATTATCTTGTACTATGGTTTGGAGAGACCCTTCCTGAAGCGGAACCATGCTATTACTTTCTACCGGTCGCGGACTGTCTTCTGTTTCCTCTTCTGGCTCCGTCTGTATGCATTGGTAAACCATGATTGTCTGTTTTGGGCTTGTTATTTCATGATTGGTGATGAAGATATCTGCCTCTGGGTTGAGTGTCGAATTGACACTCAAATGATCCAGAGTCTTGGGCTCTGTCAAAATTTCTGAGTCAGCCTTTTCTTCTATTTCTATTTCTGGTTCGGTTTGGGTGCTTGAATCAACCACAGTTATCTCCTTTTTCTTTATCTCCTGGACAGATTTCAGAAATTCTTTGAATTTCTCTGCTCTTTCTGCGTCCCTTTTCTTCTTACTTGATTTTCTTTTGTTGGTTGATCCGATTTTGTTGTTGCCATTAGCCATAATTTGTCCTGGAGATTAGGCGTTGTTCGAGCATTTTATATGTTGGGCAATTTCTTCGGTTGTGCCGCACGTCTTTTTGCCCCTTCGTATACATGGTATGCATACAGCGGATTTCCTACAATCTTTTCTTACATGATCGTCCTCTCCACATCTGGAGCAGGCCGGCTTCCTACTGCAATATTTATGAATATGATCAATGTCCCCACAATTGTGGCAACGGGGTACGATTAGGTAGTCTTTCACGTTTATGGCGTGAAAACCTATGTACACCCTGCCCATAGCTCTCAGTGTTCTCCATAGTCCCCCTGTAACTTCGGCAACATGGTGAACTACGTCTCTGTCCCTAGGTCCTGTCTTGAATCTGAGTTTAAAATCTTTTAGAAAGGTTTCCATACTCATGTTTGAATCGCCAAGGTTTTGTTGATACAGGGTCTCACATAGGTCCTCGTCCGTCATTGATTTGGGGACATCATACAAAATGACCAGTGGATTTCGCTTTCGGGGGGGTTCACATTTTACTGACTTACATAATTTTTGGTTTTCTAAAAGCTTATTTTTATCTTCCTCTGAAGCTACATCTACAATAACTACATTTTTTGTTACCTTTACCTTGTTAATCCTGATCTCTTCTTTAACGGGATTTACTGTGGTAGCAAAAACTTCCTGCACCTTTTTAATGTCCTGGCCGGGTAAGACTGCTGTGTCTGGTCGTTCAGAGACTTTTGCAATGGTCTCTTTTGTTGTTTGGGCCTTTGGCGCAGCTTGTGCTGCGACGCCGGCCCATGTCTTCCCTGGTTGTTTCCTGAGCCGTTCGTTTTCCTTTTCCAGCTCTTCAATTCTCCATTCTAGTTTCGCATTGGTTGTCGCCCATGCCGCCAGTTCATTTTTAATTGCCTGCACTGCGGCCTGACTAATTTTCCCATTTTTAATTTTTTGATCTAAAAGCTGTGTAATCCTTATATGTCTGTCTAGATTGCTTTCTTCCGTGGTCTGACCCAGGTCATCCTGTGGCGAGGGATCAGATAGCATCGAAGCCCTTATGGGCGCACTTAATTCGCTTGTCTCTTCAGTGGCCATCATTGTTAGACAAGTGAAAAAAGGGTTGGAAGCCCGTCTCTTACCCCGGACCGGCTCCTCTGGCATGGGGGGGACTATGATGCAGCTCGCCCACCAACCTCGTCCCTAGGCCAAGGGCATCCCTGAGCCGCCGAGTTCAGTGTACCGTTGCCAGTGTCCTGGTCCCCTTCAGTGGCCTCGTCACCGACGACTTCTCCCAGTGTTTATCGGCAAGTGACCCCGCACTCCGGAGAAGCGGATGCACTTCTCGTCCTTCGCCGCCTACAAGCCCGAGCTCCCACCTTGCAGGCCAGGGACCCGCTCCTACTCAGGTGGCGGGCCGGTCACCCAGTCGTTCGACGGTCTGGACCCAGCTAACCTGGCCCACGCGATGTCACCACCCCCTGGGCTTGGCAGAACACGCCCCAGTTACCCACGGGCGCGGCGAAGCGCACTTGCCGACTCGCGCCGAGTTCCCACGCCCACGCCGACAAACATGCAGAGCACCAGCTGGTATTGTGCCCTGCGAAATAACGGAGGGACAGATGGATAGTCCCTCAGACACAGCTCCCCCTGTGCCATGCACCCTTTGCTTTCGCCTTGGGTTGGGGGCGTTTAACGTCCTACCTTGACGGGAGTGTAACGTCCTTCCTTGACACACTTGCTTCACTTTACAGAAAATCTCTGCTTATTCTTTTCTTTAAGTTCATCATGATTTTTCAGAGTATGTAAGCTTTGTTACAGGTTCGCTCTTCATCGCGGTATCTCGATTGTATTCAGGAAGTCATTAATGTGTTCAATTTCCAATCTGACAACATTTTACAAAATTTCACTGTTTTGCATTCATTTCCATTTGTTATTATTCAAACTGCTCCCTTAGGTATTTTCATCGAAGTTTCTGATTGCGTGAAGGCAATCCGGGTCAAAGGTCAGTCGCGAAACCACCTTCACGTCATCAAACCTTACGTCTCCTGAACACAGTCGAGAACCGACACATCGGCGATCATACATTAATTTTTTTCTCTTTCTAAGTCGTATCAAAAACGGTAAAGCAGAACTGCAGTGAGTACGCAATCTAGTGTTATAGGTTGCATTCTTTAACTTGTCGGCAAACATTGCCAAATATGATAATATTCTTCTCGGGTGTGCAGCCGAAGCATAACGTCATCTGGACACAATATTTCAGCCGTCCACCTGCCCGACATCTTCAGGTCAGAGTGCTGGTACACGATCTCGCCAGAACTGACTTCCGGCTAGATCGTGTACCAGCACTCTCACCTGAAGATGGAGACCAGGTGGACCGCTGAAATATTGTGTCCAGATGACGTTATTATCCGGCTGCACACCCGAGAAGAATATTATCAATTATTACGCCGGGAAAGCCTTCGTAGTCACACTGACAGACATGATTATCATTACAGTTATATTTTTTATTAAATGTGTGTGAATATCAAAATCTATAACACTAGAAAGTCTGTGGCACAATGGTGCCGTATATGCTCAAAATTGAGTAGGACAGTCAAAGAAATGTGTTCTTTGGGCTTCTTGAGAATATTGCCAATGACCACGACAGGTTCAGTTGTGTTATCACAGATGAAAAATCCTAGATTTTTTAGTAAAATCGTCAGACAACACGGCAAAGTGAGGAATGGCACACTGAGACACTTCATCGGCCGAAAAAAGTTCGAATGAGTAAATCAAAGACAAAACAATGCCGATTTGCTTTTATGACAGTAGGAGTATAGTGCATAAAGAATTTGTTCCTCCAGGACAAACTGTCAACTAAGTGATTCACAAAGATGTCCTTGAAACGCTCAGGAAAATCGTGAAACGAGTGAGACCGAACACTGCGGACAATTGGATGCTGCATCATAACAATGCCCCATGTCACACGGCCACTTTCATCACGGAACTTTTGGCCTCAAAAAGCATTCCTGTTGTTCCACAGACCCTCTGTTCACATGATCTGCATCTTTGTGACTTTTTCTTTTCATGAAATTCTTTAATATCTTAAAATGACGTCATTTTAGGACTCTCAAGAACATTCAAAAGAATGTGTCTGACATGTTGAATGCCCTACTAGTTGAAGCCTTTCAGTGCGCCTGCCAAGACTGAGAACAACGACTCCGCCGGAGTATAGCTGCCTAAGGGAACTACTTTGAAGTGGACAATATTTTTGGTTGAAAAAAATTACAACTTAGGTAGATAAAAATTCTGTCTTATTGCTTTTCTCACACAACTCGTATATCATCCGTTGCAGCGGCCGCAAGTCGCAATACTTCCCTCCAACAACGGAGGGTAAACAGCCTACATTCTCAAGTGAAGCGACTCCGCCAGCGAATTTCAAGGGCCGGAACTATGTTTCACATCACGTATCACGCGGAACTGATAGTGTGGAACTTAGTGCCACTGGGCCCCAGGTCATGTGTCGCGTTCTGCAGCTTAAGCCGAGAGATTTCCAGTGAGGTTTAGATTGACCGCCAGTTCCAGTTCCAGTTCCAGTTGTAGCCTCCACTATAGATCCAGTCATTGCACCTCAGCCATCTGAAGAGTATCGACCGCTCTTCGGCAACACCTGACACTCCCACAGCAGTGGCTACGCTGGGTACTACTCTGTACCGTATTACAAATTAACTTAGCCTCAGACCAGGACTGCCACAGGCTAGGAATATTGTACAACAATCTCTTGAAGATAAGTATTTGTGTCTGACTGGATAAAAATGTGTTTTTGGAAATGAAGTTGCCGTTTCACTAGTTGTGTTTGTAGACAAGCGTCCCTGATATGCGATTAGGAGTACTGCCCTTGGCCGGCTGCTGTGACTGAGCCGTTCTAGGCGCTGCAGCCCGGAACCACGCTGCTGCTACGGTCGCAGGTTCGTATCCTGCCTCGGGCTTGGATGTGTGTGATGTCCTTAGGTTGGTTAGGTTTAAATAGTTCTAAGTTTAGGGAACTGATGTCCTCAGGTAGGTCCCATAGTGCTTGGAGCCATTTGAACCATTTTTTGAGTATTGCCCTTGTTTACACTCACATCAGTGACAATTCGGGGTTTGTTGTCAACATCCTACGGTATCGACAAAGTGTGTCTACAACATGCATATCACGATAATAATGTTCGTAACTGGTTGTGTTTGTCACTCTCACAGATCCCTGCTTACTAACGAAAGTCAACCACATTTAACACACCACTGATTGTAATACCTCATTATGTATACATCAGAGACAACAACGACAGAGTTATCGACTCAAAGATCTTTGAACGTTCGTTTGTCTATCATGGAAAAATCTAAAAATAATCTGTGTACAATGTTTGTATCTATCGAGATTTTTAGAAACATAATATTCAATGATGTACAGTATCATCCCACGTACACAGACCTTAGTCACCATTCAAATCCTCATGACAAAAAAATCAACTTAGAAAAAAACTCATACAAGACGTCGTCACTAAGAGACGTCAGGCGTATTATCTCTAATTTTTCGGTATGTATCTGAAATTTCGGTTTTGCAGTGCGTAGCTGGGGCCAGCCAAAAAAAATACTACTCATCACGTCTTTCAAGCGAAGCCCAGCGTTGAGGGAAAATATCGATTTGTTTTACGTTACAAATAAAAGGATTTTTAAGGGGGAATCTTATGTTCCAATTTGATAGAACGGTTCAAAATTACTCTAGTGTGATATTAGTTTTATCTACATTTTGTGGTGTCACCGCCAGACACCACACTTGCTAGGTGGTAGCCTTTAAATCGGCCGCGGTCCATTAGTATACGTCGGACCCGCGTGTCGCCACTATCAGCGATTGCAGACCGAGCGCCGCCACACGGCAGGTCTAGAGAGACTTACTAGCACTCGCCCCAGTTGTACAGCCGACTTAGACAAGAATGGTTCACTGACAAATACGCTCTCATTTGCCGAGGCGATAGTTAGCATAGCCTTCAGCTACGTCATTTGCTACGACCTAGCAAGGCGCCATTACCAGTGTATATTGAAATGGAGATTATATCTGTACAAGAGCGATGTACACCGATTATGGATTAAAGTTAAGTATTACAAGATTTTCTTACTTTATTGCAATTCTCAAGACATTGTCCTGTTCCAGACATCGCGCCAGCCTGCGTGAGCTTATAGCGTGCATTTCGGCCTCCTCTAACAACACGCTGTTGACACTTCTGCCAACACTTCATATTGGCGACGAGCTAAATCGCGTTTGTACCAATTTATCTTGCCTTAATTTACTTGTGTCATGGCTTCGCCACCATCTCCAGATGTACTGTCCGAATTTTATCGCTTGCAGAATCAGCAGACGCAGGCCTTATTGGATGCCCTTGGACAGCTCGTCCAGGGTCAATGTGCAATGCAAAACGATGCGGCCGCCGCCGCTCCACCGCTACCGCAGCCACAACATGCAGTTGCACCACCTTTTCGTCCGTTTGATGCGGCACTGGAAAGCTGGACTGAGTGGTCACGCCAATTTGGATTCCATCTCGCCGCCTACAGAATTCAAGGTAACTAGCGGCAGCCTTTTTTGTTGGCATGTGTAGGTGTGTCCACCTACCGTGTGATAGTGAAATTGTTTCCCGATGCGACGTAGCAACTCTGTCCTACGAAGAAATTTTGTCTGCATAAGATGCATATTTCAAAAAAACAGTCAATGTAGTTCCAAAAAGGTATACGTTCTTTCGTACAAAACGTACGGCCGGTCAAACTAACAGGGAGTGGGTTGCAACTTTGCAAGGCCTTACTAGGGATTGTGCTTTTGAGTGTGAATGTGGACTCCCTTATTCAGATACTATGGTGCGTGATGCAATTGCACAGAACGTTTCTGATGTTCGTATACGGGAGCAAATTTTGAAATTACTCAATCCCTCCCTTCAACAAGTGATAGACATATTGGATAGGCAAGACACACTTGACTTTGCTCAGGAATCATTTGAAACTTCGCCAGCCATGTGTCACATTAACCGGCCCACCGGGCGAGCTGCACGGAACAGTAAACAGCCCTCGCGCCTGTCCGCGCAGCCACATGTGCAGCGTAAGCAGACCAATGCGGTGCTCAAATCATGCCCGCGGTGTGCTACTAGACATTCGCGTGAGAATTGCCCGTCACGCCAAGCTATTTGCTTTTTCTGTAATAAAAAAGGACATGTTCAGAGTGTTTGCCAGAAAAAGCTCAGAACGGACACTCACAACCATTCCAGGCCCTTTGCTTCGCGCCGGAATCGAACCAAGGATACTCAGGCTCGTGAACATTCGCCCATGGGCATTCTTGTAGTTAATTCCACTCCGCCCAGTGCCACTTTCTCTATCAGTGACTGTGTTCGTCCCACAAATAGTGTGCGTTGACGTCGCCGGAAATCCCGTCAAGTCGCAAGTGCTTCTGTACCAGTGTCAGTTCACGTTGCACGAGACAGTCGCTCTTGTCGTCAGCAGGACAATAAACTTTTTGTAGACTTGGACATTCATGGCAACGTGATCCCATTCCAGCTCGATACCGGAGCTGCAGTTTCATTGATCAATAACGACATGTACAAACAACTGGGCACACCTCCGTTGCGTGCCGCAAATGTTAAGTTAAATAGTTATTCAGGTCAGAAGATCCCTGTGTTAGGACATTGCAGCCTTCCTGCAACATACAAGGGACAAACGAAACTTGTGTCATTTTACGTACTTCGTTCTTCTCCTGCAGTGAACTTGTTTGGTTTAGATTTATTTCAGTTGTTTAACTTGTCAATAGTCAATCAGGTCCTCTCAGTGAACCAGACTGTGCCTTCAGACAGTGTTTCTCGTCTGTGTGAAGAATTTGCAAACATTTTTGCACCGGGCCTTGGTTGCGCTAAGAACTATGAAGCACATTTGGAACTGAAAGTAAACGCGCAACCGAAATTTTTCAGAGCGCGCAATGTTCCCCACGCATTGCGTGATGAAGTCGCAAGAACATTACACGATTTGGAATCACAAGGTGTGATTGAACGTGTGCAGGCTTCTCTCTGGGCATCACCCTTAGTCATTTTGCCAAAACCTTCCGGAAAATTGAGACTTTGTGTGGACTTCAAAGCTACAGTGAATCCACAACTAATGATTGCAACTTTTCCGTTACCCCACCCGGAAGATCTTTTTGACAAACTGTGCCCGGGTAAATATTTTTCGAAGTTGGACATAGCAGATGCGTACTTGCAAATACCGGTGGACGAAGAATCCCAGCGAGTTTTGGTGGTTAACACGCATCTTGGTTTGTACAGATTCAAAATACTACCATTCGGGTGTGCATCCGCCCCTGCATTGTTTCAGCAGTATCTGCAAACTGTTTGTGCGTCGGTCCCTACTGCAGCAAACTATCTGGACGATATTGTGATCCCCGGAAAGACAGAAGAAGAACATTTAGCCAATCTCCGAACATTATTTCAGGTCTTGCGACAAAATGGTCTTCGCTTGCGGAAGGACAAATGTGTGTTTTTTGCTCGTGACTTACCATATCTGGGCCATGTACTCAATGCCCAAGGCACACATCCCAGTCCAGAGCACCTACGTTCCATACAAGACTTACCTTCGCCGCAGAATTTGAAGCAGCTACAGAGTGTGCTGGGCAAAATCAATTATTACCACCGCTATATGCGCCATGCCTCTTCCATTTCAGCTCCGCTGCATCGCTTACGCCGTAAAGGTGTTCCGTTCGTCTGGACGACGGAATGCGAACGCGCCTTTCGCCAGTTGAAATCGGCGTTGCTTTCTAATACTTGCCTTACGCCATTCGATCCCCACAAACCCCTTTTGTTGATGGTAGATGCATCGGATTTCGGGACCGGTGTTGTGCTTGCGCACAAAGATGGATCGCATGATCGCCCTATTGCCTTTACGTCCAAATTGCTCTCGTCCGCGCAACAAAATTATTCACAGATCGAGAAAGAAGCGTTGGCTCTCGTATTTGGTGTCACAAAGTTTCATGATTTCTTGTATGGTCGTCACTTTACCACCATCATCACAGACCACAAACCTTTGACATCGCTTTTTCATCTGAACAAGCCTGTACCTCCTCGTACAGCGCAGAAATTCATTCGCTGGTCTATTTTCCTCTCGCAGTACCGCTACGATATCTTGTATCGGTCCACTGCTAAGCACGGAAACGCCGATGCGTTGTCCCGTTTGCCTGTTGCTCAGGATAGAGCATTCGCTTCCTCCGAACTTGCTTGCATGTTCATTGATGCGGAAACCAATGACGTGGTCGAATCGTTTCCGATTGATTTTCGTCGTGTAGCTACAGCCACAGCTGCTGACCCTGTCCTTGCTACCGTTCTGCGTTTTGTTGCTATGCAATGGCCCTTGTCAAAGTCACGGATCGGGGATCCGTTGGTTCGCCGAATTTTTGCTCACAAGGAGAGACTTTTTGTATGACGTGGTGTTTTGCTGTTGCGTTCTGATAATGATCAGTCCAGGGTCGTGGTACCACGTTCGTTACAGTCCTCTGTCTTACAGCTTCTCCACCAAGGACATTGGGGTATAGTGAGAACGAAACAACTTGCTCGTCAGCACTGTACTTGGTTCGGAATCGCTGCTGCGATTACGAATATGTGCTCTTCTTGCCTGGCATGTGCCGAACAACAATCCGCACCACCGCGGAAATTCGTTGCATGGCCGAAAGCCACTTCTCCTTGGCAACGCTTACACATCGATTTTTCTGGTCCCTTCTGGAATGCTCGATGGTTGGTTCTGGTCGATTCCTTCAGTAATTTTCCTTTTGTTGTCCGGATGTCTTCCGCGACGTCATCTGCCACCATCCAAGCGTTATCCGCTATCTTTTGCATTGAAGGTCTTCTGCAGACTATTGTTTCCGACAATGGCCCACAATTCATGTCCGCAGAATTTCAGTCATTCTGCAAGGCCAATGGTATTCAACATGACATCCGCGCCGTTTTCGCCTCAGTCAAACGGTGCCGCTGAACGATTGGTCCGGACTTTCAAGTCACAGATGTTGAAGTTGAA
Source organism: Schistocerca serialis cubense (assembly GCF_023864345.2). NCBI lineage: Eukaryota > Metazoa > Arthropoda > Insecta > Orthoptera > Acrididae > Schistocerca > Schistocerca serialis. Next base: position 181,799,169 of record NC_064644.1, read on the forward strand.
AGAGTCGCATTCTCGGGAGGACGCGTTATTGCTCTTCTTGTCCTCGTATCGCTGTTAGCCCCGAGATAGTCGCTCGCCGGCTGAGTTGCTCCACGGTCGTCCTCATCGAACCTTGATGTCTTTGCTGCATCCGCCGCATCAGGTTCCTGTGCAGCGGCAGACAACTGCTTTTGCTCCAGGCGACGTTGTCTCTTATCGCAACTATCGCGGTTCACAGCGTTGGCTCGCAGGGCGCATTCTTCGCTGCCTCGGCCGCGCTATGTATTTGGTTTTGGGGGCCTCTGGTGAGGTGCGTCGGCATCTCAATCAGCTGCGCCTCTGTCGTCGCACGGGTTCTGCCGCTCTTCGTCTGCTTTCAGTGACGGTGCCGTCCGGTCAGCGCCCTGGGGACCCATCTACTGGCTCGCCTCATCCCCAGGTGTTACCTTCCATTTTGCCCCATGGCGACGCGCCGCCGCCGCCGCCTGTTCTCCCGCCGGCGCCACCCTCAGTGGGGGCGTCGCTGCTGCCGCCGGGCGCCTCCCTGGGTCACGCGCCGCCGATCGCTTCCCGTGACCAGCTGTCCTCCGACATGGACCTCTTGCCCGCTCCGGACCAAATGTCGTCTTCGCCCGTCGGCTGCCCCGACCAGATGGAGATCGACTCTTCGGCCCCTCCTGTCTCTTTCCGGGCGCATACACCGCATGTTGGCGTGCACCCTGGACTAGGTTTTCAGGCGTTTCCTAGCTCCCCTCGGACCGAATGGCCGGGTGCGGGTGGCACAGCCTCGCCTGTTGTTAGGCTCCCCACCTCGTCGCATACGTCAACATGGGGTCCTCCCCACGGCGGGCGGAAGCCTTATAACACAACCGTTCGCCGATTTGCGGGGGAGGAATGTGGTGTCACCGCCAGACACCACACTTGCTAAGTGGTAGCCTTTAAATCGGCCGCGGTCCATTAGTATACGTCGGACCCGCGTGTCGCCACTATCAGCGATTGCAGACCGAGCGCCGCCACACGGCAGGTCTAGAGAGACTTACTAGCACTCGCCCCAGTTGTACAGCCGACTTAGACAGGAATGGTTCACTGACAAATACGCTCTCATTTGCCGAGACGATAGTTAGCATAGCCTTCAGCTACGTCATTTGCTACGACCTAGCAAGGCGCCATTACCAGTGTATATTGAAATGGAGATTATATCTGTACAAGAGCGATGTACACCGATTATGGATTAAAGTTAAGTATTACAAGATTTTCGTACTTTATTGCAATTCTCAAGACATTGTCCTGTTCCAGACATCGCGCCAGCCTGCGTGAGCTTATAGCGTGCATTTCGGCCTCCTCTAACAACACGGTGTTGGCACTTCTGCCAACACTTCACATTTATTAACTGGTGCAGTAAAACACCAAGAATAACCAGCACTCCAGCAGCTACAGCGCCGCCCTGGCGTGCACTGACTGCCACCGCCATTAGGACGTTCCTTATTTTCCCACCAAAATTTTTCTTTTCGAAATATTTTATGCTCATTTTTAAATGTTTTCTCTTTGGTTACATCTACTATGGGAAAAATTCATCTGAGTGGGATGACACCCTTGTCGACTAGAGTGACATGTTTTAATATCGGAATTTTAGATTTCGTAATTTTTCGTTAGTGTAATAGGTAGTAATGACCGGATAAAATGAAAATTAAACGCCTTTTTATCTCTTAGGATCCGTTTAATGTTTTCTTTTCAGTGATTCTTTCTTGCCATCTAGTTACAGTTTACGATGTTCTTGAACGCAACAAAATACAAATTCTTTTTGCGCCACGTCTACAGTCAATAGTCCGTCTAAATCTTGCATTAATTTAATCCAACGTTTCTGCAGAGTCATAAACAACTTACAAGTCCTTAATTACCCCTTTACCACCCAAAACTGAGATGCTGCTCATCCCTGTCGAAGGGCATTCTTGAATAAAATTAGTGTTCATGATCTTCAGGCAAGAGAACAGACCTCTGCTCTTGATTGACACGAAGTCGCTAATGTTTTCTCTGAAATGAAGATGAGAGTGCATTTCGAAAAGGAAATTAGCGAATTAAAACCACTAATAAATGGTAATTAGAATAACACTAAACTCAGTGCACTCAAGTCGGCCGGGGTTATAGTGCTTCGATCTCAGCAAAATTTTATATATATATATAACAGAGGGAAACGTTCCACGTGTGAAAAATATATCTAAAAACAAAGATACTGTAACTTACCAAACGAAAGCGTTGGTATGTTGATAGAGACAATAACAAACACAAACACACACAGCAATTTCAAGCTTTCGCAACCCACGGTTGCTTCATCAGGAAAGAGGGAAGGAGAGGGAAAGACGAAACGATGTGGGTTTTAAGGGAGAGGGTAAGGATTCATTCCAGTCCCGGGAGCGGAAAGACTTACCTTAGGGGGAAAAAGAGACAGGTATACACTCGCAAACACACACACATATCCATCTGCACATATACAGACACAAGCAGACATATGTAAACGCCAATATCTCTGCTGGTGTCTGTATATGTGCGGATGGATATGTGTGTGTGTTTGCGAGTGTACACCTGTCCCTTTTTCCCCCTAAGGTAAGTTTTTCCGCTCCCGGGACTGGAATGACTCCTTACCCTCTCCCTTAAAACCCACATCCTTTCGTCTTTCCCTCTCCTTCCCTCTTTCCTGATGAAGCAACCGTGGGTTGCGAAAGCTTGAAATTGGTGTGTGTGTTTGTGTTTGTTATCGTCTCTATCAACATACCAACGCTTTCGTTTGGTAAGTCACAGCATCTTTGTTTATATATATACTTATACCCCCCCCCCCCCCCATGAACCATGGACCTTGCCGTTGGTGGGGAGGCTTGCGTGCCTCAGCGATACAGATAGCCGTACCGTAGGTGCAACCACAACGGAGGGGTATCTGTTGAGAGGCCAGACAAACGTGTGGTTCCTGAAGTTGCAGTAGTTGCAAGGGCAACAGTCTGGATGATTGACTGATCTGGCCTTGTAACAATAACCGAAACGGCCTTGCCGTGCCGGTACTGCGAACGGCTGAAAGCAAGGGGAAACTACAGCCGTAATTTTTCCCGAGGGCATGCAGCTTTACTGTATGATTACATGATGATGGCGTCCTCTTGGGTAAAATATTCCGGAGGTAAAATAGTCCCCCATTCGGATCTCCGGGCGGGGACTACTCAAGAGGATGTCGTTATCAGGAGAAAGAAAACTGGCTTTCTACGGATCGGAGCGTGGAATGTCAGATCCCTTAATCGGGCAGGTAGGTTAGAAAATTTAAAAAGGGAAATGGATAGGTTGAAGTTAGATATTGTGGGAATTAGTTAAGTTCGGTGGCAGGAGGAACAAGACTTCTGGTCAGGTGACTACAGGGTTATAAACACAAAATCAAATAGGGGTAATGCAGGAGTAGGTTTAATAATGAATAGGAAAATAGGAATGCGGGTAAGCTACTACAAACAGCATAGTGAACGCATTATTGTGGCCAAGATAGATACGAAGCCCACACCTACTACAGTAGTACAAGTTTATATGCCAACTAGCTCTGCAGATGACGAAGAAATTGAAGAAATGTATGATGAAATAAAAGAAATTATTCAGATTGTGAAGGGAGACGAAAATTTAATAGTCATGGGTGACTGGAATTCGAGTGTAGGAAAAGGGAGAGAAGGAAACATAGTAGGTGAATATGGATTGGGGGACAGAAATGAAAGAGGAAGCCGCCTGGTAGAATTTTGCACAGAGCACAACATAATCATAACTAACACTTGGTTTAAGAATCATGAAAGAAGGTTGTATACATGGAAGAACCCTGGAGATACTAAAAGGTATCAGATAGATTATATAATGGTAAGACAGAGATTTAGGAACCAGGTTTTAAATTGTAAGACATTTCCAGGGGCAGATGTGGACTCTGACCACAATCTATTGGTTATGACCTGTAGATTAAAACTGAAGAAACTGCAAAAAGGTGGGAATTTAAGGAGATGGGACCTGGATAAACTGAAAGAACCAGAGGTTGTACAGAGATTCAGGGAGAGCATAAGGGAGCAATTGACAGGAATGGGGGAAATAAATACAGTAGAAGAAGAATGGGTAGCTTTGAGGGATGAAGTAGTGAAGGCAGCAGAGGATCAAGTAGGTAAAAAGACGAGGGCTAGTAGAAATCCTTGGGTAACAGAAGAAATATTGAATTTAATTGATGAAAGGAGAAAATATAAAAATGCAGTAAGTGAAACAGGCAAAAAGGAATACAAACGTCTCAAAAATGAGATCGACAGGAAGTGCAAAATGGCTAAGCAGGGATGGCTAGAGGACAAATGTAAGGATGTAGAGGCCTATCTCACTAGGGGTAAGATAGATACCGCCTACAGGAAAATTAAAGAGACCTTTGGAGATAAGAGAACGACTTGTATGAATATCAAGAGCTCAGATGGAAACCCAGTTCTAAGCAAAGAAGGGAAAGCAGAAAGGCGGAAGGAGTATATAGAGGGTCTATACAAGGGCGATGTACTTGAGGACAATATTATGGAAATGGAAGAGGATGTAGATGAAGATGAAATGGGAGATATGATACTGCGTGAAGAGTTTGACAGAGCACTGAAAGACCTGAGTCGAAACAAAGCCCCCGGAGTAGACAATATTCCATTGGAACTACTGACGGCCGTGGGAGAGCCAGTCCTGACAAAACTCTACCATCTGGTGAGGAAGATGTATGAGACAGGCGAAATACCCTCAGACTTCAAGAAGAATATAATAATTCCAATCCCAAAGAAAGCAGGTGTTGACAGATGTGAAAATTACCGAACTATCAGCTTAATAAGTCACAGCTGCAAAACACTAACACGAATTCTTTACAGACGAATGGAAAAACTAGTAGAAGCCAACCTCGGGGAAGATCAGTTTGGATTCCGTAGAAACACTGGAACACGTGAGGCAATACTGACCTTACGACTTATCTTAGAAGAAAGATTAAGGAAAGGCAAACCTACGTTTCTAGCATTTGTAGACTTAGAGAAAGCTTTTGACAATGTTGACTGGAATACTCTCTTTCAAATTCTAAAGGTGGCAGGGGTAAAATACAGGGAGCGAAAGACTATTTACAATTTGTACAGAAACCAGATGGCAGTTATAAGAGTCGAGGGACATGAAAGGGAAGCAGTGGTTGGGAAGGGAGTAAGACAGGGTTGTAGCCTCTCCCCGATGTTGTTCAATCTGTATATTGAGCAAGCAGTAAAGGAAACAAAAGAAAAATTCGGAGTAGGTATTAAAATTCATGGAGAAGAAATAAAAACTTTGAGGTTCGCCGATGACATTGTAATTCTGTCAGAGACAGCAAAGGACTTGGAAGAGCAGTTGAATGGAATGGACAGTGTCTTGAAAGGAGGATATAAGATGAACATCAACAAAAGCAAAACAAGAATAATGGAATGTAGCCTAATTAAGTCGGGTGATGCTGAGGGAATTAGATTAGGAAATGAGGCATTTAAAGTAGTAAAGGGGTTTTGCTATTTGGGGAGCAAAATAACTGATGATGGTCGAAGTAGAGAGGATATAAAATGTAGGCTGGCAATGGCAAGGAAATCGTTTCTGAAGAAGAGAAATTTGTTAACATCCAGTATTGATTTAAGTGTCAGGAAGTCATTTCTGAAAGTATTCGTATGGAGTGTAGCCATGTATGGAAGTGAAACATGGACGATAAATAGTTTGGACAAGAAGAGAATAGAAGCTTTCGAAATGTGGTGCTACAGAAGAATGCTGAAGATTAGATGGGTAGATCACATAACTAATGAGGAAGTATTGAATAGGATTGGGGAGAAGAGAAGTTTGTGGCACAACTTGACCAGAAGAAGGGATCGGTTGGTAGGACATGTTCTGAGGCATCAAGGGATCACCAATTTAGTATTGGAGGGCAGCGTGGAGGGTAAAAATCGTAGAGGGAGACCAAGAGATGAATACACTAAGCAGATTCAGAAGGATGTAGGTTGCAGTAGGTACTGGGAGATGAAAAAGCTTGCACGGGATAGAGTAGCATGGAGAGCTGCATCAAACCAGTCTCAGGACTGAAGACCACAACAACAACAACACATACTTATGTCGAAAAATAAGGGACACCCTAACCGCCAAGCAGCAGAGCTGCTTCGTCGCTGCTGCAGTATCGGCTATTTTTGGTGTTTTACTGTCCCTGTTAATATGTATGTCGATAAAACAGATATCGCACTATACTAATTTGGAAACGGTTTACCGAATGACCTCGTAAAATTCCGCATTAAAAATCATTTTGTTTGCAACGCTAAACAAACTGACGCTTATCGTCGACACTGAATGTCTCATGAAATATCGACACGAGCCATATTTGCTTGGGTTGATTCCAGTGACACACGGCAGGAACGAGACTGTAGATGGTTGCTGAAACATCACAGAAAATACGCCTGAACGACTTAGGAGGGAGGGTCGGTATAAAATGTTACAGACTACACTGAAGCTTATGTAAGGGAGGAATGAGAAAGTTCTTCACAGAATTGCCGAGGAAATGAATGTTGGGAAGAAACTAGAAGAAAGTACAGCGTTAGTTAGGACATTAGGGATTAGCTTCCATCAGTACCTAACCGGTCGGAGAACTGATGTTCCAAACAGGATGCTAGACCTCCTGGGACGTCAGTGGGCCCAACGACAGCCAGCGCTGCGCCCCCTGGCTGCCAGCTATACTCACGTCGTCAGTGAGGATCTCCTTGCCGCGGTCGACGAGGTCGCTGGCCTTCTGCGCCCTGAGGAAGGCCGCCAGCTCCTGGGAGTCGTTGGTCTGTAGGCCGAGCAGCGCGCCCAGTCGGAAGGCCATGTCGCGGGCGTTGGGGAAGATCCCCCACGGTGACACCGACTGCCCGTTCTGGATGATCACCCCGCGGAACAGACCTGCGCATACGTCCGACTTCTAAGGCAGGCGCAGCTTCAGCCCGAAAGACATAGTAAAAATTATCCCTGCAACCCACATCGGAAGTCAGCACATGTCGAAGCAAATTTGTTATCTCGACACCAAACTTAACCTCAACTAGCTGCAACGAAACAGAGAGAGGAACGCGAGTGAAAAGAGAAACCACATCAAAACTGACTAAAATATCAGAGTCTGATAACAAATTTGTTTCCACATGTGCTGACTTCCACTTAATCTTTATTCTATGGTCAGCACTACGAACAGACTGATGGAGTTGCAATGGGAAGCCCGTTGTCACCTATTGTGGCCAATTTGTTTATGGAGGACTTTGAGGAACGTGCATTGGAGTCAGCGACCTTGAAACCTGCCTGTTTTTTCAGATATGTAGACGATACGTTTGTTGTTTGGCCTCATGGTAGCGAGAATTTAAACCGGTTTTTGGAACATCTGAATTCAATCCACCCGAATATTCAGTTCACTATGAAGGTGGAAAAGAATGGATGCCTTCCCTTCCTTGATGTGTTGGTCAGAAGGAAGACTGATGGTACGTTGGGACATTCTGTACATAGGAAGCCTACTCACACTGACTTGTATCTGCGAGCTGATAGTTGTCACCATCCAGCTGAGCGTGAAGGAGTACTTCGCACCTTGGTTCACAGGGCCCACGTTATCTCAGACCCTGAAAGTTTGGCAGCTGAGCTATCACATCTCGAAGTCACCTTTCGTCAGAATGGTTATAGTGAGAGGCAGATCAAACGTGCGCCGCGCCATCAGCCTTCTGTGCAACGGGTGAGTGACGATAGCAACGCAGTGGCACCTAAGTCTACGCCCTTTTTACCTTACGCAGGAAGCATTTCCAGCAGGATTGCCCGTATTTTGCGGAAATATGATGTGAAACGTGTTTTTCGATCACCTTCTAAGATTAAGGACCTGTTGGCGTCCGTAAAAGATTATCTTGGTTTGCGTAAGGCTGGGGTCCATCGTATTCCTTGCAGTTGTGGCACGTCACATATTGGTCAGACAATCGGAACTGTGGAAGACCGGTGTATTGAACATAAGCGTCACACACGCTTACAACAGCCGAGCAAATCCGCTATTGCAGAACATTGCCTTGACACCGGTCATCCTATGGAATACAACAACACGGAGATTCTGGCTTGCACGTCCAGCTATTGGGATAGTGTTATTAAGGAAGCTGTTGAAATCAAACTATCAAGCAACCTTATTAACAGAGATGGTGGATTTTGTTTAAATGCTGCTTGGAATCCGGCTCTGTCCCTCATCAAAATACAGAGGGACAGAATTAGTGCTACCTCACCTGTTGATTAATAGCAACTAACTATAGATATTTCTGATGTTGGTTATCTTTGTTTGTGTTGCCACTTGTTCTGCGTGTGCTGTCTTCCTTGTTTCTCCTCTGTGAACCGAGGTATTAAATTTCCTTGCACATTTCTTCTTCCTTGCATTTATGCCTTGAGAATGGCAGGGTGTGCTCCTGTCGAAATATCGGTGGTGTTCGACGACGTCAACCGGCAGCAAACCCGTAAGTTATTTGAACATTCAATTCGCCGGGAAAAGTTAAGGTCTCGAAAGCTCTCTTGACTGCTTCCTAAGGGACAATCGCCATTCCTTCCAAACTATGTAAGCATAGACCAAATGTGGCTCCAGGAAAAACAAAGCTCGCAGACATTTTGAAAAATTTTTCTTTGTTTGGATGCAAACCACGCGGAACGAAACATTTTCTTAAATACTGATGTCTTAATTTGTCGAAGTACGACTGAATGTATTTTCATAGCATCTTCAAAAGAAGAGTAACTGTTGCCGAAAGAACAGATACCATAGATGAACGTGCAGCTTTTCTGGAATAAATGATTATGAATCGAAACCCTCAGCTGCCGATAGGTGTTGTTGATATACCTCAATGGGGACAGCTGAAAATGTGTGACGCGAACCCGGGATCTCCTACTTACATGGCAGACGCTCTATCCATTTGTCGGCAGCTGCGGGTTTTGATTCATAATCATTTATTCTAGAGAATCTGCAAGGTCATCATGGTATCTGTTCTTTAGGCAACAGTTACTTTCTTCATATACAGTTAAAGGCTACCCGGCCATTGACCTTCGTCTGTGTGAATGAGCACAGGTTTCCCGAACACTTACGGGAATCGTCACCTTAGCTGGCGGAGTAATGAGTGAATGGGCAAATATCTATTACGAACATTACGAATGTAGATTGCGGACATTTGGAAATGTGGGTCTCACGAGAAGCGTGCGAGGGATAAGTCCCTGAAGTCGCGCTATCCATCTGTGTCCTCGGTGGCTATACCCATTGAGGTATATCAGCAACAGCGGTCGGCAGCTAAAGGTTTCGATTCATAATCATTTATTCAAAAGAGGCAGTTTCTCGTTCGTTGTGGATCAAATATGTACAAGACTGAAGGCGCTGGATAACGGTATCAGCTTGCCTGTAGAAACACAAGTCGTATCATATTTCTAGTAACTATAAAAATTAGTAAACAAGGAATAACACTGGAATTTCAATAACAGTTCGTGCAAATATACATGAGTTTTCATCACACTACCTTCCAAATCTAATATGTACGAAATAATACTAATAGTGTTGAAAATAATATAAATTATTAGATGAGCGGGACTCAATCCAGCGATCCACCCATTACTGAGTTTGGACGCTAAGGACATAACCGCCGCCAGTCTGTTGTCAACTTCTCTTGTGATTTTCTCGAAATGGCCTATCTAGTATGTCTTACTACTTGCACATTGTGTTGTCCTAATGGACTATTAAAGGTGTACAAAGTTTGAAGTAAATATGTGATCCGAACGTCGTGGCCTTCCATTGTTACTTGCGCCAAAGCGACTGAAGATACAGGGGGGAAAAACGTAAATTAGTTACAAACTACTGCGTGAACACACTTTCTTCAACACGTAAATGTCACTACAGATATTCCGATTTAGGTTATATCATGTTCGATATGCCTGTCATCACTGGCGATTATGTGGCGCAGGAGAATAGCGAAATTCTGCATGACCAGCTGAAGTGTCGGAACATAGATGCTGTCGATGACCTCCTGAATGGCTGTTTCGGGCTCAGAAGTGGCTTTTGGGTTGTTGCTGCACACCTTGTCTTTAATATAGCCCCACAAAAGTGAGTCGCATGTATTCAGATCCGGAGAATTAGGTGGCCAGTCGAGGCCCATGCTAGACCGCGTTCTGGCTCTGGGGTGAGCCAGAATGCGGTCGCCAGAGTACTTCTCCAGACATCAAACCGTCACCTGCTTCGAGGGGTCGTGCTCCGTCTTGCATAAACCATTGCAACGGTCACTTTGGATAATGAGAATGAAATCATCTTCCAAAACCTTCACTCACTGTTCGACAGTCAAGGAATATTGCACCGATTATTCCGTGACTGGATATTGCACATCACACAGTCACCCATTGAAGGTGAAGAGACTTCTCGATCGCGAAATGCGGATTCTCAGTCCTCCAAATGCGCCAATTTTGCTCATTGACGAACCCATCCAAATGAAAGTGGACTTCGTCGCTAAACCAACCCATAATGTCCATACTAATTCCCATCACGTCCCGCGGCCAACCGTGCAGTTTGAACGTCCTAACCTAAACCGTTAAGAATCTATAACTTTTTGATTTCATATAGTTCTATAATTGTCACCCTGTATTACTCGCGAGCGTAAATCTTGATAGTCCCAACATTTACTTGTAGACGAAAAGTGATTCTGTGTTCGATGTTTAGAAATCAGGTGCGAAGTATTGTGGTTCAATATTTTAAATTGTGTTCCTTTTATAAAGAGAACGCCAACAGTAACTTGTGCATTTCTGCAATTTAATTTAATCTGTAGATATTGCAGCCATGGGTGAGATCTTACCGCAAACTTCTCTTTCTTTTGAACTGGTTGAAGTGGCCGTTGATTGAGGTGAAGTTCCTTTTTTATTATGGTATCTTTTCTCGACATGGACTATCTCAGGGGTTGAATTTATTTAATGGCATCATCTGAGAGACAATTCCCCAGTTACGGTTCCTTGAGTACCACCTGATACCCTGTTTAAATGTGCGCGACTGGGATAAAGGGGCCCTGTGATCTATCGAGTTACAGGAACACTGATATAATGAATTGATTTATGCTATTGATTTGTGGATAAGGTGCAACTCAGGTACCTTCGCTTAAATTACAAGTAACTGTTTTAAGATGTTATGGCATGCGTGGTAATTGTGTTTTTTCTAAAACCTAATCGTTTCTTTACACCTGTCTAAATGTGCGAAAGGTCTGTTTAGAACTGTGGTGAATGTAAATAATTCTTACATCAACTTCTGGACGAAGTTTTTCAGGGGTGAGTCTGCTAACTTCTTTCGTCAGATATTGGTTTGCTGTTCTGGTGCTGTAATTAAGTTGTTGACTGCAATATAACACTTCTAATCGGAATTTTGTCAGCTACTAGTTCTGAATTAATTGAACTCTGAGGCACAGAGATCCTTTTAAGAAAAAAATATTCTGATATTTAGGGCGTCTGATTTAGTTGTTAGTTATTTTAAACAACTCAGCATTTACCTTGTGAGTGTTTATAACCGAGTGTGCTCAGGTTACCAGTGTGTGCCTTGTATGAAATTATTAGTGTGAAATAAATTGTGAAACTTCATTTTGCTGAGTGTAGGCTTGGCAGCTTACCACTCCCAGATCCCCGCATCCTCACCGTTTCACTCTGATACTAAACGTAATCTAAAAACTACCTCAACGTTATATAAGCATGCATCTTTGTATTTTAACCGTTGCACAATCGACAACTCGCGCCTCGTCTCCTCGAACAGAATCTTTGGCGTGAAGATGGACGTGGCACGTTTGCCGCAAATGTCATGGAGGCCGTTTCCCAGGAGAGGCAGTCAGTGAACCAACACGGACAGCGCAAGTATGCAAGACAACGGCCCATCTGTTTGTTCTACAGCCCGTGTGACTTGCAAGTTGACCTGGCCGAGCATCTTCCGGACACGAGAGACGTGCACCGGAAACGGTAGTGGACACATTATTCCTTTGGCCGACCGGGTCTGGAGGCGAGCGGTGGGTCGTCGTCATCCACAAGTCTCGTGGAGGCTCCAAGTTTTTCCACTGTTCGTCGTCGCACAGCGGCTTTGCATGCTCGGTGAGCTGCATTTAGTTCGTTTCTTCGGTGTCGAGACCACAAGGCATTCGTAAAGACTGATCTTCCACCCCAGTGAGAGATGTGATAATTGTGGCTTTTCGCTTCCTGCACATTTTGGTGCCCTGCTTCTTCTATATCGAACTCAGTTCAGCCTCCGGTTGTTCCCTGTTCCTGCGTCTGGTCAGGATATTTGAGGAGCGTGTCACTCGTATCAGAACATAATAGCTTCTGTTTGGTACTTGTCATAGAGCTGTGATTTGATTGTGTTTTACAATTTTGGGGTTTTGTAAATTTCTTTTCTGTTCAATGTGTTATTCGTAAGGGCTTCCAATATGCAGGGTGGTCCATTGATCGTGACCGGGCCAAATATCTCACGAAATAAGCGTCAAACGAAAAAACTATAAAGAATGAAACTTGTCTAGCTTGAAGGGGGAAACCAGATGGCGCTATGGTTGGCCCGCTAGGTGGCGCTGCCATAGGTCAAACGGATATCAACTGCGTTTTTTTTTAAATAGTAACCCCCATTTTTATTACATATTCCCGTAGTACGCAAAGAAATATGAATGTTTTAGTTGGACCACTTTTTTCGCTTTGTGACGAACAGTCGGTAACAGGTAGGTTTTTAAAATTAAAAATCACAAAGCGAAAAAAGTGCTCCAACTAAAACATTCATATATCTTTACGTACTACACGAATATGTAATAAAAGAATGCGGGTTCCTATTTTAAAAAACGCAGTTGATATTCGTTTGACCTATGGCAGCGCCATCTAGCGGGCTAACCATAGCGCCGTCTGGTTTCCCCCTTTAAGCCAGACGAGTTTCGTTCTTTGTAGTTTTCTCGTTTGATGCGTATTTCGTGAGATATTTGGCCCAGTCACTATCAATGGACCACACTCTATACATATATATATATAGGGGCAAATCTTGTTGCATGTGTTTTGGTGGGTTACATCGTACTTCCAACTTCCAAGCCAAGCTTGTGTTTAGGTAGTTGAGGTTCACCAGCCAATCGTTCGGTCCTCCATCCACCTATGTTTTCTGTCCCGCGCCTGTTAAGTATTTACCGTTTCCACCTCGTGGCGTGATTTGAAGCTGAATCTCGGTTGGCCGCTCAACTTCTTTACTATCAGGTGTAAGTGGGTGTAGCAGCCTTGTCCAATCGCCCTATTATCTTTAAGTAACTTTTCACAGCTGTTTTGTCTACGCTGCCAGCGTGTAATCTGGTAACTGACGTTTTTTACTCGTTTTGCTTAAATATTAGTTCTCTGTTCATCAACCTATCATTGTACGCTTTTGCCTGAGGTTTGTTCTCACTGGTCGCTTAGGAAAGGAGTGTGGTGAGCAGCGTATCGGGCCTGCCCTAAGTAATTTCTGATCCATTCATCCACACCACATTGTGCGAAGCATGGTGGCTTCATATCAAGCACCTTTAATTATTTTGGTTTCCTTTCAATGCAATCCTTTTTAGGAAAATTTGAATTATTTGTTCTATTTTGGTCAAATGCGTTCTAAAGATCTTATTGGCCTACTTTAGAACCTTTAAAGAGGTTGTTATGTAACTTCATTTGATGAAATATTATCTTGCTCCTTTTATTGATTTTTTTCTGTAAATATTTCAACAATAGTAACTAGTGACACACACAAATGGCATACTTTTAGGAAGAGAATAACATTTGTTGTAAATTTAAACTTTCATACATCGTATTCCCATGAATGGCTTTTGGAGAGTTGAGAGCAATTATTTCATTTAACATTACAACCGTTTTGTTATTTAGTCTCACTGAAACATTTGCTAACATTGTTGGTCGATTATCAGCAGTTGTTCTTAAATTTTTATGTAATTATTGGGTTTGTCTTAGTATGTCAAGGTCCTGTTGACCTAATTGATAAAATTATTTATTCTGAGGAGCACTAATAAAAATCTTAATATCAATAATGTTCAATCCTTATTTTGCCCAGTCCTTCCACTCCCAGGCAACCTTATGCCAGTAATGCATGCCAATATTCCTATCGGTAAGTTCTGATTTAATCAAAGTTTCTATCTTCATTTTCGCACAACTAGCCACCTTGAAGAAATACACCCTCTTTAAACAGATAAGCTGGAAACCATTTCACTGGACAAGGAAATGGCTAGTGTAACGGTAAACACCCAAGAATCTGAAGTTTGACTCGCAGAGGAAGGACTAGTAGTCTTATGCAGCTTGCTGAGCATCCTAATCAACATAGACAGTGATTAACTAAAAGTAGTGCGCTGTCAAAGTTTGTGAGGCAACGGGAGCTGGCATACCTGCAGACTGCGGAGAGGTGAAGTGGTGCGAGGCGGAGCAACCGCCGGCGCTCTGGCCTCCAATGGTGACCCTGGCGGGGTCACCACCAAAGGCCGCAATGTTGCGCTGCACCCACTGCAGCGCCATCTGCTGGTCCTTGAGGCCTGCGTTGCCTGGTATCACCTCATCCTCCAAGCTCAGGAAACCTGTTGGCAGATGGCGACAGAAACTTTTTACATAAAACTGAAGGGAACTTCTTTTTCTTGAAAGATGTTGGACTGTACCAGTATAAACTCAACGTCTCGGAAAATCAGTCATACAGACATAGACGAAAGGGATACTTTAGCGCACCAGACAAAATCAGCATTGTTTTGGTCTTTTTTAGCTCATTCAAGCTTTTTGCTGTCGAGGAGATGTCTCAAAATGCCACTACTCCTCACTTTACCACTTTGTCTCAGGATGATACTCAGTGATCCAGGATTCATCACCTGGGAACACACAACTGAACCATTCGTGGCCATTGGCAATCCTCTCAAGAAGATAGGCACACACATTTCTTCAATTGTGGTTCTGCTCAATTCTTAGGTTCTTTGGCACCATTTTGGCACAAACCTTTTGCATCTGCAAATCTTCAGTCAAAATCTGATTTACAATGAAGGTATTTAAGCTTAACAGGTCTCCTATAATCAAATGGCTCTAAGCACTATGGGACTTAACATCTGAGGTCATCAGCCCCTAGACTTAGAACTACTTAAACCTAACTAACCTAAGGACATCACACACATCAATGCCCAAGGCAGGATTCGAACCTGCGACCATAGCAGCAGTGCAGTTCCGGACTGAAGCACCTAGAACCGCTCGGTCGCAGCGGCCGGCTGTCCTGTAATCCTTATCGATAAATGTTTGTCCAATCTCACAAGAGCACGCACATGTTCGTCTGTTTTTGAAGTTGAAGGTCTCCCTAAACGAGTTTCATCTTCAACGTATTCTCTGCCTTCCAAAAATTATTTGTGACAGCGAAAAACTTTTGGTCTTGATGAAGAATGTTCCCATAAGCCTTATTCAACTTTTCAAAGGTCGCACTCGCGAATTTCCCAAGTTTAACAGAAAATTTGATTGCATAATGTTGCTCTAAATTCTGCTGTTCCATTTTCGTACATACAACAATAACACAACTTGACTGATGGTGCTCTGAAAAATCACGTGATGGGTGCATGGAGTTGAAATTCCGAGTGAGCATCTGGAAGGAGCGAACACACCAGTCTACACAAGTAGAACAACACAGCGTTCCCATATCGCTCGCAGTGTTGTCGGTCTCATTACTTTTGTCAGAACTGGCACAAAGCGGTGATGACAGTACAGTGGTGCACATGTGTCAGTTGACTGTATGGAATCACAGCAGTAAGGTCAGTCGACTTGGAGATGTGGCACAGTAGCACTATCGTGTTTGGACGTTCTCAAGACCACACAGTAAATAAAGTTTTTCAGCTTGTTCTTGTTTCGAAGTGGACTGTCCAATACTGGGTTACAGTTTCAGAGTATTTACATTTCATTAGCAAGTAGATCGAATCCTACATAAAAAGATTACTTATTACTGGTTTAACACAAATTGCAGTCTAATGTGCAAAGAAGAAAGGGGCGAGTCCTCATTAGTTACAAATTTTCCTTATTGTTTCTCTCCTTATTTCTGACTCTTTGAAACAAACGTAATTATCGAATTTAAAGTGTCACACCACCTATTCATACTGGGTACAGGAGAAACAGAGGAAAAACATTTATTCTATGTCCTTGAGTAATCACCGAGAAGACATTACATATAAGTGAAGAAATGCTATCCACTTTCATTGACATGCAGAAAGCTTTAGATAATGTAAACTGGATGGTAAACTTTTATGCCCTCAAAATTGAAGGAAGCTCAGGTACTTAAGTTTACAGGTGGACATCGTGAAGGAAACTGCATGCAGTCCACATCTGGACTGAAATACCTCGAAAAACTCCAGTACTCAACAATGGAGAAACTCAAAATCAGCTGAGCGGAGGCATGTAATGTGGGCTAAGAAGTGGCGGCCGGCCAGTGTGGCCGAGCGGTCCTAGGCACTTCAGTCTGGAACCGCGTGACCGCTACGGTCGCAGGTTCGAATCCTGCCTCAGGTATGGATGTGTGTGATGTCCTTAGGTTGGTTGGGTTTAATTTAATTTTTTTTTTAACAAGTAGCGACTTTGCTCCTTTTCAAATGTTGTGGGGCGTCGAGTGCACCGACAGACTGATGAGACATTTTACCAGAGTGTGTAGAAAATGTAGTTCAAGCCAGCCAGTTTTTTGGGAGTGTTTTTGCTGACCATGGCTTGAGTTTACTCATTCAGCTTACCATGAAATTCAATAATCAGAATGTTTATTGCAACTTTTTCGATGACCAAGTGCTGCCCTTTCTTCTGCGTCTTCATTATGAGAATGCTCGGGGCTCTCCATCTTCCGGTATGACGACAACCGTGTTAAGTAGGTTTCGCGCTTATGCTTCCAATTTGTGGAACACTCAGGAACACTACTGCAATTCGACTGACCCGCTAACTCATCCAGTGTTAGTCCCATAGAAAAGATTGAAAGAATGTGTGATGTCATAAAAGAAATTACTCATATTATTAAAGCACTCCGTCATCAGGCTACAAGTGGCCCATCGGGACCATCCGACCGCCGCGTCATCCTCAGATGAGGATGCAGATAGGAGGGGCCTGTGGTCAGCACACCGCTCTCCCGGCCATTACGATGATTTTCTTAGACCACGGCCGCTGCTATTCGGTCGAGTAGCTCCTCAATTGGCATCACGAGGCTGAATGCACCCCAAAAAATGGCAACAGCGCATGGTGGCCCGGATGGTCACCCATTCAAGTGTCGGCCACGCCCGACATCGCTTAACTTCGGTGATCTGACGGGAACTGGTGTATCCACTGCGGCAAGGCCGTTGCCCTCATATTATTAAGGGAGAATAAAATTTAATTGGGACTAGAATTTAATAGTAGCAAGAGGAAGAGAAGGAAAAATAGTAGACTGGAGAAATAGTAGTGGATTGATGGCAAAGAAATGGAACAGGAAGCGCAGGAGGCTGGTGGTGATAGGTTCCTATGGGACCAAACTGTTCAGGTCATCGGTCCCTAGTAGGTTTACACACTACTTAATCTAACTTACGATAAGGACAACACACACACCCATGCCCACGGGAGGAGTCGAACCTCTGACAGGGGGGAACCGCGCGAATTGTGGCAAGACACCTAGACCGCGCGGCTATCCCTCGTGGCAGCACAGGAAGGAGCTTTGAACAGAGGGTAATGTAATCATCGCTGTCACTTGGTTAAAGAATCATGAAAGATGGCTATATACGTGGAAGAGGCCAGGAAACGTGGAAGGTTTTAGACTGCTTATATAATGTTAAGATAGAGATCCCAGAACAAGATTTGAAACAGTAAGATTTTTCCAATGATAAAAGTGAGCTCTGACATAATTTATTGGTTATGAGGTGTACATTACCTGTAAAGAGTTTGTAAAAAGGTAGGAAATTAAGAAGATGTGATCTGGTTAAGATTCTTTTTACTTATTTATTGGACTTCGGTTGCATGCAAACAGATAGTCCAAACACACAGTGTCTTAAAAGATAAAAAGCTGCAGGTCCTTGGTGAATGGTATAGAAACCGAAAATACAATGTCATGGACAGTTCAAGCATAATAATACAGGCAGAAATACTTCGGCCCCTTACGATAACAGTCAGATTTCAAACACACAAAAACACCAGCACACCACACGCTTATACACGACTCGTGCCCACACTTAACAGCTACAGTTTAATTTACACTTTTAAAACCAGATCCATCGGTACTTCTTTATTTTTTGAGTCATCAGTCTTCTAACTGATTTGATGCGGCCCACCAGGAATTTCTCTCCTGTGCCAACTTTCTCACCTCGGTGAAGCACTTGCAACCTATGCCCTCAATTACTTGCTGGATGTATTCCAATCTCTGTTTTCCTCTACAGTTTCTACCCTCTAATACCACGGAAGTTACTCCCTGATGTCTTAACAAATTTTATCGCCGGCCGTGGTGGCCGAGCGGTTCTAGGCGCTCAGTTCGGAACTGCGCGACTGCTACGGTCGCAGGTTCGAATCCTGCCTCGGGCATGGATGTGTGTGATGTCCTTAGGTTAGTTAGGTTTAAGTAGTTCTAAGTTCTAGGGGAGTGATGACCACAGCTGTTAAGTTCCATAGTGCTCAGAGCCATTTGAACCATTTTTTTTTTTTTTGTTCTACGATCCTGTCCCTTCCTCTTGTCACTGTTTTCCACACATTCCTTTCCCCACCGATTCTCCAGAGGACCTCCTCATTCCTTATCAGTCCACCTAATTTTCAACATTTTTCTGTAGGTTCACACCTCAAATGCTTCGATTCTCTTCTGTTCCGGTTTTCCCACAGTCCATGTTTCACTAGCATGCAATGCTGTGCTCCAAACGCACATTCTCAGAAATCTCTTCCTCAGATTAATGCCTGTATTTGACGTCCGTAGACTTCTATTGGCCAAGAATGCCCTCTTTACCAATGCTAGTTTCCTTTTTTATGTCCTCCATGCTCCGTCCGTCATGGGTTATTTTGATGCCCAGGTAGCAGATTTCGTTAATTTGATCTACTTCGTGATCGCCAATCCTGATTGTAAATTTCTCGCTGTTCTCATTTCTGCTACTTCCTTCGATTTAACCTCAATCCATATTCTGCGCTCATTAGACTGTTAATTCCATTCAGCAGATCCTGTAAGTCTTCTTCATTTCCACTGACAATTGTCGTAAGGGAATCTTACCACTGATATTCTTTCACCCTGTAGTTTAATACTACTCTTGAGCATTCTTTTATTTCCGTCATTACTCCTTTACTGTAAAAATAGTATACAGCCTTTTTAATCCGAGCACTTCGTGTTTGGTCTTCCGCTCTCATTGATCACTCTTGGCTCACGTAGTTATTATATATCACTGTCTCCCCCTATTGCTTACTCCAGTTTTTCGCAGAATTTCGAACATCTTGCGCGATTTGATTCCTCTTTTTCAAGGTCGACAAATCCTATGAACGTGTCTTGATTTTTATTTAGACATTCTTCCGTTATCAGCCCCACACTCAGAATTGCCTCTCTGCTGCCGTTACCTTTCCCAAAGCCAAACCGACCGTTATCTAACACATCTTCAGTTTTCTTTTCCATGCTTCTGTACATCATTCTTGCCAGCAACTTGGATGCGTGAGCTGCTAAGCTGATTGTGCGATATTTCTCGCACTTGTCGGCCCTTGAAACCATTGAAATTGTGTGGAAGATGTTTTTCCGTAAGTCAAATGGTATACCGCCAGATTCATACATTCCACACACCTATGTCGATAATTGTTGCCACTCCCAGCAATGATTTTAGAAATTCTGATGGAATCTTGTCTACCCTTCTGTCTTATTCGACCTTAAGTCTTCATAAGATCTTTTAAATTATGATTCTATTACTGGATAGCCTATTATATCTTCTTCCGTCACGTCATCAAACAAGTCTTCCCCCTCATACAGGCCATCAGCGTACTCTTTTCACCTATCCGCTCTCTCCTCAGCAGTTTACAGTTGAATTCGCATTGTACTCTTAAAGTTACCACCCTTGCTTCCACGTACACTGAAGGTTATTTCGACTTTTCTGTATGATTAGTCAGTCCTTCCGATAATCATTTGTTTTTCGATTTATTCCCATTTTTCATGCAGCAATTTCATCTTAGCTTCCTTGCACTTTCTATTTATTTTATTCCTAAGCGACTTTTATTTCTGTATTCCTGAATTTTCCTGAACATTTTTTTGCTTCCTTCTCTCATCAATTAACTGAAATTTTTCTCCTGTTACCCATAGTTTCTTCGCAGTTACCTTCTTTGTACCCATGCTTTTCGATTTCTGTGATTGCCGCTTTTGGAGATGTCAATTCATTCCTCTTCAACTGAAATGCCTATTACTAATTTATAAAAGCCTAAATTGTTAGGAAGAAATAGTATTAGCGTATGAGAAGTAAGCGCCTGATGTATCCATTACCTACCATCCGGATTCCGTTCTGTATCGAGGGCAGCTGAAGGAAATGTAATTTCCTGCAGCTCCGCAGAGTTGCAATATGATGATGGTACGAGGAGTAGTCTAGAAAGGTGGTGTCAGTACCAGCTGTGGTCGAGCTTCAACCTGGCAGTGATCCTCCCAAACTGTGTCTCATTACCTATGCTAGATGCTCGCTATTTAACATACCACTGGGCCTTCAGTAGATGAGGATGGACTTGTTTGTACCTGATGCCCTAATGCAGATCTTCGGTCTCCCATGTCTTGTTCCATTAGTTTTTGGCTGTGTCTGTAACTACTGGAAAGACACTATTTGGTGGGATGCATCGCTCTTGTACTTCATTCGTCGTTGCGTCCTTAGTAGAGATGTGAAACTACCATAGAGTGTCGTAAGTAAGCGTAGAATATGGTAGTTTTCCTAGTAGCTTTGGTCAGTTAAGATCGTAACCGCAGCACCTGCCCATAGTAATGTTGCATACCTATTGTGCGCTACTTCATTTCGATCGCTCCGTTTGCGAATGCTATCTGTCTCTTACTACGTTCCCCTAAAAACCGAGAGCGGCGAGTGAGGATATATGCAGGGCTGCATAACCTAAAGAATATTTTTCTCCTGCAAAGTTATCCTCCTGACAGTTATTGTCATATAGCGGTAGAAAACGCAATTTCCTAAAAAAAAGGAGTAAAATTAATAAAATAAAAAAAGGCAAAATATACATTCAGGGTGTAACAGAATAACCTGAAAAATAAGCAGCACACGAAAAAATGCGTAGAATCCAAAGTTGATTATTTTCGAGGCGGACATCTACTGTTTATGGCTCTGAGCACTATGGGACTTAACTTCTGAGGTCATCACTCCCCTCTACTGGTTAGCCCGCCACCCCAGCCCCCTGGGAGTGGGGCAGGAGGCAACTTTAAAATTTCAAACGGGAACCCCCATTTTTTATTGCAGAATCAGATACTACAAAATAAATTACGTACATTTTGTCTTAAAGATTTGTTTTGATTCTTGGTAGCTGGTTCTGTAATTCAAGAAAATCCATGTTCTCATTTTTGTGTGGAAAATGGTTAAGGATAAATAAAAAATACTTATTTACTTCGTAAATTTTGATTCGCTAAAACTAATACTCTCCCTGTCTCCCTATAGGGTGGGGTTTGAGAGAGAGGAATTAGATTTTTACAAATGTTGACCCGAATTTGAATTTTTTCCGCAGATTCGGACTGGGTCAACATTTGTAAAACTCTAATTCCTCTCTCTCAAACCCCACCCTAGGGGAGAGATGGAGAGTTTTAGTTTTAGCGAATCAAAATTTACGAAGTAAATAAGTATTTTTTATTTATCCGTAACCATTTTCCACACAAAAATGAGAACATGGATTTTCTTGAATTACAGAACCAGCTAGCAAGAATCAAAACAAATCTTTAAGACAAAATGTACGTAATTTATTTTGTAGTATCTGATTCTGCAATAAAAAATGGGGGTTCCTGCTTGAAATTTTAAAATTGCCTTCCGCCCCACTCCTAGGGGGCTGGGGTGGCGCGCTAATTTTAGCACCAGCAGATGTCCCCCTCGAAAATGATCAACATTGGATTCTACACATTTTTTCGCGTGAAGCTTATTTTTCGAGTTATTCTGGTTTGTCAACTTAAAATTTACACCCTGTATATCAAACACTTCAGCGCTTCATCGAGCTTATATAAAACAGGTTTCTGTTAGGCATACACAACTTTCGCGCTTATCGATAGTAACTAGAGGTGTACATGTCCCGCTTTTAACCCGCCCATGCTTGCCCGGTGGCCAGGCGGGCAGGCCTCCGCTCGTTGTCAACAGAACGGGCAGGCTGCTTCACTCCCAGCCAAGCCAAGCAGAACCCAACCCGGGCAGGCTGCGGGAAACTTGCTTGCCTGCCCATATTACTGCTGAGCTGCGCTACGCAGCCGTTTAGTCTGCGCGCGTCATTGTCGTATTATGAACGTTAATCAAAACTTTTAATTTTACCTGAGCACCAAAAGACAAACCCCAACATTATATATATATGTATTAATTTCAGGTAAAAAAAATATTGGTTTTATTTGCATATTCTTCCTTTACGCGTATATTTCGGGCTTCTTATCTATATAAATAAAGATTAATTGCCAAATGTGTTGATAAGCGTAAAACTCGAGAACGCCTGGACCAGTTCGGCTAATTTTTTTTGCCGTGTTCGTAATTCTCAGGACAAGGATTTTATAAAATAAAATTTTTCGAAACTCGACCGAAAAATTGGAAAATTTGACAAAAACTGAAAGTGCGTTTTCATTGTGTCCGTGTGTTTCTGTTGCATACAGTCTTGATGAAATTTTGCACACTATACCTTGAAACCAAGAGGAAGGTCACAGTCTACATAAAATTTCGTATGGTGCATGGCAGAGGTTCCTTTACATAACGGAACTCGACAAATTGTACGTATTTATTCCGATCTTGATGAAATTTGGCACACTTGATATTCAAAGCAGGATGAAGGGCGCTGCCTGCTTAAAATTCTGAATGGTGCATGGCGGAGGGTACTTTACGGACACACTTCTACACCAACCTACAATTTTATTCCGATCTTGAAGAAATTTTGCACACTTGACCATCAAGAGGAACATCACTGTCTACATAATATTTCGGACAGTACATTGAAGAGAGTACCTTACAAAAGATTTTGACATCGTTTGCAGGTTACCATGAAAGTTCACTATGTATGCATGTTTCCATGGAGAAGGTTTTTGAATATTTACATGTGCATGTATATATATATATATATATATATATATATATATATATATATATATGTTTATGTATATATATATGTATATGTATATGCATATATATATATGTATATATGTATGTATATGTATATATATATATATGTATTTGTCTATATATATATATATATATATATATATATATATATATATATATACATTTTTTTTAAACGAAATGTCTATGATCTTTTTGAAATTTGAGAGCTGTCTGACACATTCACAGTCATCGTGTTGGACAATTCGCGCACAGCAAATGTCGTTTAACAGTTGCAAACCATTTTTGGTTGAGTGAACGTGTTATATTGGCTGCAAAAAACCTTGATGTTAACGAAATGAATTTTCAGATTCAAAATATGACACCTGGCGAACTGCTGACATACAAGTCGGTTTATTCCGTAACTAACTAAGATGTAGTCAACTATCCTACGGAATTTTTAAATTCGCTGGATTTCCCCGGATTACCGCCTCCCAATCTGTAATTAAGTCGGATCGGCAATCATGTTGCGGAAGGT
Source organism: Schistocerca serialis cubense (assembly GCF_023864345.2). NCBI lineage: Eukaryota > Metazoa > Arthropoda > Insecta > Orthoptera > Acrididae > Schistocerca > Schistocerca serialis. The sequence goes on from NC_064644.1 coordinate 181,822,932, forward strand.
AAACCAGCCACGTCTTTGTAATGGCACCCGGCTTGCGGGGAAGAAGTTAAAGAACAACGTAATCGAAGCCACAATTTTAAAAGGAAAGTACAAAGGTGAGGACAGTTTGATTCCAATATCACTAAGATTCCGACCGACATGCCATTCGACTTTAAACGGTTATAATTTCCAGTGCAGCTTACATTTGCCATGTCGATAGATAAATCGCAGGGGCAGTTGTTATATGTTTGTGGCATCAATCTTGAAAATCATGTTTTTCACATGGCTATTTGTATGTCGCATATTGCCCTGTCGGGACACCTTCAACTTCATTTGTTTACGCACCAGAAAACAAAACTATCAATGCTGCGTATCAAAAAGTATTACAATAAATGCTACCTAGCAATAAACTTTGACACTGATTCACTGATCACCACAAAAGTTGACAGATATATATGAGTTTTCATAGATAGGTGAAGAGGAGATGAACTGAGGTGGCGGAATCCAACAGAGAGAGGACGAGGAGAAGGATAGAGGGTGGGGGGGGGGGGGGGGGGGGGGGAGATGGGCCATGGGATGGGTTCAAAAATGGTTCAAATGGCCCTGAGCAATATGGGACTTAACTTCTGAGGTCATCAGTCCCCTAGAACTTAGAACTACTTAAACCTAACTAACCTAAGGACATCACACACATCCATGCCCGAGGCAGGATTCGAACCTGCAACCGTAGCGGTCGCGCGGTTCCAGACTGTAGCGCCTAGAACTGCTTGGCGACTTCGGCCGGCCAAGGGTGGGGAATGGGGGGGGGGGAGGTGATCAAAGAGATAGTGGGAGAGGACTAAATGGATAGAGAGAAAATACGGGAGGGAAGATGGACTACGAGAGTATGGAATAAATAAATGCCCAGGCAACGCAATGCAGTCTGTGCTGCACTTTTCAACACCGAAACGGATGGATATTTGTACTAAAGAAGTGAACCTCCACCCCCCAAAAAGAAGATTGGTCACCTCCCCAGAAGAATAAATTATCTACTAAATTAAGATTTTGGAAGTCTAGATTCTTTAACTTTAGTATGTTTCAGCCAAGTATGACACCAATTATATAAATATTTAACTACGTTTCCAGGATGTATTTTACTGGTTCTGTGAATTCATTCGAAGTTGGAAAAATCATTCTAAATTGCCAAAATGCATTTTAACAAAATCGAAGGACTTGTTTCGTATCCAGTTCGTCTAAAAACTATAGTACTGGGAATACAATGGCGATCCTGAGCCATTTTTCGCGGCTCCTACGTTTGCGTCATGAGAGTCCACACTTGTAGTCTAAGTCTGCATCATGAGGGACCATATTTCGGACCATCATGATGCAGACTAAGACGATGAGTGTTTGCTTGCATGATGCAAATCTAAACGACGACTCTAGACCCTCATAACACAGACCTAAACGACGAGTCTGAATCCTCATGACGCAGATATAGACGCTGTGGAGAGTGGCTCAGAGTTTCCATTATATTCCTACTACAATACATTCATGGAAAAAGACGCTCTTCATTTTAGGAGTATTTGTAGTGTCTAGGTCTTCAGCATATTGACTCTGCATGTGGGATTCCCCTTAATATAGAAATACAAGAATAAAATTACATTTTGCAATGTGTGTGGAACTCAACAAAATAAATTGTAATTTAAACTCATAATGTGTATTGCCTTACTCCACAAATGAATATTTTATTTTGCAGAACACTTTTCAACATAAAATCTTTACAAATTTTCCTTCAGTTCCCCTGAAAGTATTATTTAGGCCAAACCACATACTCCTAAAAATATTTGGCTACTTTTGCAAACCCAAGTAACAGAAAATGGTTTACAAACAATAATTAATGTCACTTGGAAGGATTGAAATCAAAAAGTTTAGTTTAAAATAAAAATGAACTGTATGCATTACAAAATTTCTATCTCAGAAATTGACGCCCAGAAAGCACAAGAAAGAAATCTGCACTCTTAATTAGTAAATTTGCGCTCAAACTCATAGTTTCCCGTTCAATGTTCTACTGTATTTTCAATGTGTCTACTGATTAGTGTTTGAATTAATTATGACGAGATCGTTAAGTCTGTCTGCATTAAGACGTGATCGTTTTTCGCTAATTAGGTTTCCAGCGCAACTAAAAATTCTCTCACTAGACGCACTAGTGGCTGGTATATTTAATATTTTTCTTGCCACACACGCAAGTCGAGGAAGTCGTTGGGAGTTATTTTTCCACCACTGTAGAATATCTCCCTCGTTCACACAGTGTTCTTGCAAGTATCTGCTGACTTCATCATGTAGGAGAGGAGGCTCTTCTGCCCCGTCCTCAAATTTCGCCATTTTGTACGGCCCTGGATTTGTTTCTTGGTTGCTGTGATTGGGCACTTGTACTGAAACTGTACAGGTTCCAATTAATATTTGCAGAATAATGTGAAGATCGTACTACACATAGTTGAAATTATAATAGGTTTTAGATGATGCTATCATTTTCGCCCTGTAAAGTCACCAGAAGATCAAAACTAACTGCAGGACGATTTAAATAAGGTATATATTTTTGGTGTGAAAATTAGCAGTTGGCAATAAATAATGACAAGAGCGAGGTTATCCCTGTGTGTACTAAACTAAGTCCGTTAAACTTCGTTTACAAGATCAACCAGTCAAATCTATAGGCTGTAGATTCTACTTAATACCTCTGATTACAATTACGACCTACTTAAATAGGAATGGACACACAGAAAATGCTGTAGGCGTTTTAATGACAAAACACTCTTTTGGAGCGTTGCTACGAAGTTGGAGAGCCTTACTATTGACGGAAGAGGTCGAAAGAGTCTAAATAAGGGCAGCTGGTTTGGTATTATCGGCCGGCCGCTGGTGGCCGAGCGGTTCTGGCGCTACAGTCTGGAACCGCGCGACCGCTACGGTCGCAGGTTCGAATCCTGCCTCGGGCATGGATGTGTGTGTTGTCCTTAGGTTAGTTAGGTTTAAGTAGTTCTAAGTCCTAGGGGACTTATGACCTCAGCAGTTGAGTCCCATAGTGCTCAGAGCCATTTGAACCATTTTTTTTTTGTATTATCGTAAAACAGAGGAAAGAGTGTCGCGGAAATTACACAAGAGTTCGGGTGGTAATCATTTCAACAACGGCGTTTTTTGACGTGGCGCGATCTATATATGAAATTTCGATCACCAACTTACACCTCCGAATTCGAAGAGATATTGTTGAGTCCCATATACATTGGAAGAAATGATCATCAGAATAAAATACAAAAAAGCAGCGCTCAGACGGAGAGCTGTAGGTGTTCTATCCCGCGCGAAATTCGAGAAAAGGAGACAAATAAGTTGAAAGTGGTTCGATGAACCCTCAACTAAGCACTTGCGTGTGTCTTGCAGAGTAACCATGTACATGTAGATGAAGAATATATGCATTATCTTAGGAGCTTACCTTCAGCACACATCTGTCGTGCTGCTTGGTAAACTTCAATTTTTTCATCCTCGGTTAACTTTCTTAATGTGCGGTAGTTAGCCACCATAAACGTTGCAATTTTATGCAACATACTAACGCACATTTTCTGTTCTAGGAAGGTATCAGCGGCTTGTTTCAAAGGTTTCATGTCCTGAAAATACATTTTCTCAACATACATATTTCACAAGTGGTTCTATAATATTCAGATGGAATAAAATTACAAACCTCTTCATCGTTATCCCGTACGGTACAGTGAGTTTTTAAGGCATAAAACCACGGTAGAACTAAATGTAGGGTTGGATCCTTGTCACTCTCTAGATCAACTGTGGCTTCTTTAAACGGCTTAAGAAATTCTATAAGCTGGCCAGTTATATAGTGGTCATAACCCAGCATCTTATCAGAGGCACCTTCATTATGTAAAACAGCCTTCACTGAATCAATCTGAGAATGGACTGATACAAGCATGTCAAAATAACTATTCCAACGAGTTGAAACCCACTGCTTTAAAGATGAGTTCAGTCTCCCACAGAGACCTCTTCTCTTGAAGTACGAAACCGTAGCCCGCACTGTATTAAGAATGGCTAATATATTTGGAACATTTTCTTTCAAAAACTGTTCGCTCAGAACATGTTTCAAGACTGTGTTTATACTATGAGCCATGCATGGAAGACGCTGATATACTTCGAGAGCTTTGACAATGTTAGTGCCCTGGTCTGTGACAAACGTAATTTTGGCAATGTCTTCACGAGAAACACCCATAGTTTCTAAGCCATCTTCCAACTCGTTTCGAATATTCGAGCCAGTTTTTGGGCAGTCAGGAAACGCAGAGCACATTAGTACATATTTATTCAAACGCCAGTCTGAATTTATGTAATGCATTGTCACGGACATGTAATGCACCCCTTTGTAATTGTCTGTCCATAGATCAATTGTACTGGCACATATACCAGAACGAATCGCATGCACTATATCTGGGAGCATTTTGCTGCGCACTTTATCAGCTAAGGTTTGAACTTTCCTAGCTACTGTCACTCGGGAAGGCATAACATTTTTAATATCAACTGAGCCATATTTTTTACCTATGTCGATCAGTGTCTGCCCTAAATTAAGAAATCCTTCTCCCTCTATACTGCTAAATGGTCTCAGGTCCTTAGCACACATTTCGACGCACTTTTCGGCCACTAAATCTTTGTCCTCTTTCAAGATATTTACGGAGTGAGGGAACTGCTTGTCAAATTTGCACACATGTCGTAACATACTCGAGGTTCCCGAATAAGTACTTAAGAGCTTTTTACATAGTTTGCATTGAGACACACCTACCGATTTATTTGAAGCGGCCTCATAAACACACGAAAACGTTTCCCATGCGGCACTTGTGCTCTGTTTCGTTACCAGCAAGTATTCGCCAGTTGTCAATTTTTTTTCAATCTCACTAAAGTTCGACCTATTCATTGTGCTGCCTCCACCGTTGCGATAAATGAACTGCAGGCTAACTACCTGGCTACTATAGTCACGGTAGCTTGACAGCGCAACCTGTTGTCAGGCGCAGCAAGCTGAGCGGGTCCCGTGAAGCTTGGCAGGCTTGCGGGAACCCAGGTAGCCCGGGCTTGCGGGAGCCCGTATCGCCCGCATTGCCCACTATGCCTCAGTACACGCGCACTCTTGTGTTTACATCGCGGCAGGCTGACCTGCATGAATGGTTGCAGAGGTGCTAGGGGCAAGCAGGCTGCAAGGGGACTTTGTACACCTCTGATAGTAACAAGGAAGTCTGACCTTTGATCAAAAAGAAGAATATTCTACTGAGTACAACACAACGACAATAATTACATACATATTTTTATGTATGCCCATGTAAACTGTACTTGCATCAAAAGTAATTGCTTTGGTTACATAAAAGCGCAGAAGTTACGCAGTCAACCAAGTAGTATTACACATAAAATGCAATTTATATTGTGTGAGGAGATAAAATACTCAATAGAGTAACATCGTACGATATGCGGTTCTAATTACGTGCAAAACAAACAAACGAAAAACGGAGAGAAGTGGTCGGATCAAAATTTCTCTTACGCACATTCGTCTACGTTTCTTTCAAATGGTTCAAATGGCTCTGAGCACTACCGGTGTTTCTCATCTCAGCAGCAGCTATTTGGTACCTCATACGAAAATAAACGCAACATTTTCTACGTGCATCCTGAGCCGCAGGCTACAGACAGATGCGGCAGAACGAAGCTAGTTGCGGGTGTGTCACGTGGTACACTGCCCCTCTGTACTATGCATCGCCACACTAGTCGCCTCCTTTCGACAACAGCTCAGCCGACGCGGACGCAAAGGAAAGTTTGCAGAAGTGACTCACCGAACGCGCCGAGCCGGTAGTTGATGGTGACCACGATGATTCCGTGCTCTAAGAAGAAGTCCGGGCCGTAGTCGAACTGAGTGCCGCTGCCTGCTTCGAAGCCGCCCCCTGGGATCCAGACGAGCACGGGCAGCGGCTCGCTAGCATTGGCGGCCGCCTCGTGGGGCACGAACACATTCAGGTAGAGGCAGTCCTCGGAGCCGGCGCCCACCTGCTGGCACACCGGGAGGTCGCGCTGCACCCTGCGGACGCCTTCCCAGCTGGCTGGCGGTCGAGACCTCTGCACCAGAGACGCCTCGTCAGTCACACTCTCTCTGAATCTCAGGGAAAGAGGCTGCGTTCGTTGGATTATTCAAGATGTGAGAAATAGTCGTAAGGTTTTAATTGCCATCTCAAATAAATATGGACGAAACCGAAGTGTGCATAAGTTCGTAGCGTTTTTGCATATTTTCAATAAACACAACGGATATAGATAACAGAGACTTTAGTCGTCAATACTCTACTGGCCATTAAAATTGCTACACCAAGAAGAAATACAGATGATAAACGGGTATTCATGGACAAATATATAATACTAGAACTGACATGTGATTACATTTTCACGCAATTTGGGTGCATAGATCCTAAGAAATCAGTACCCAGAACAACCACCTCTGGCTGTAATAACGGCCTTGATACTCCTGGGCATTGAGTCAAACGGAGCCTGGATGGCGTGTACAGGTACAACTGCCCATGCATCTTCAGCACGATACCACAGTTCATCAAGAGTAGTGACTGGCGTATTGTGACGAGCCAGTTGTTCGGCCACCATTGACCAGACGTCTTCAATTGGTGAGAGATCTGGAGAATGTGCTGGCCAGGGCAGCAGTCGAACATTTTCTGTATCCAGAAAGGCCCGTACAGGACCTGCAACATGCAATCGTGTATTGTTCTGTTGAAATGTAGAGTTTCGCAGGGATCGAATGAAGGGTAGAGCCACGGGTCGTAACACATCTGACATGTAACGTCTACTGTTCAAAGAGCCGTCAATGCGAACAAGAGGTGACCGAGACGTGTAACCAATGGCACCCCATACCAACACGCCAGGTGATACGCCAGTATGGCGATGACGAATACACGCTTCCAATGTGCGTTCACCGCGATGTCGCCAAACACGGATGCGACCATCACGCTGCTGTAAACAGAACATGGATTCATCCGAAAAAATGACGTTTTGCCATTCGTGCACCAAGGTTCGTCGTTGAGTACACCATCGCAGGCGCTCCTGTCTGTGATGCAGCGTCAAGGGTAACCGCAGCCATGGTCTCCGAGCTGATAGTCCATGCTGCTGTAAACGTCGTCGAACTGTTCGTGCAGATGGTTGTTGTCTTGCAAACGTCCCCATCTGTTGACTCAGGGATCAAGATGTGGCTGCACGATCCGTTACAGCCATGCGGATAAGATGCCTGTCACCTCGACTGCTAGTGATACGAGGCCGTTGGGATCCAGCACGGCGTTCCGTATTACCCTCCTGAACCCACCGATTCCATATTCTGCTAACAGTCATTGGAACTCTACCAACGCGAGCAGCAATGTCCCGATACGATAAACCGCAATTGCGATAGGCTACAATCCGACCTTTATCAAAGTCGGAAACGTGATGGTACGCATTTCTCCTCCTTACACGAGGCGTCACAACAACATTTCACCAGGCAACGCCGGTCAACTGCTGTTTGTGTATGAGAAATCGGTTGGAAACTTTCCTGATGTCAGCACGTTGTAGGTGTCGCCACCGGCGCCAGCCTTGTGTGAATGCTCTGAACAGCTAATCATTTGCATATCATAGCAGCTTCTTTCTGTCGGTTAAATTTAGAGTCTGTAGCACGTCATCTTCGTGGTGTAGCAATTTTAATGGCCAGTAGTGCATTATTCTGTAGTTTCCTTCACTATTTACAACAGCTTGTCAATGCTGGTGTTACTTTTCGATTCGCGATTGTAGAAACCACGTGATTTTGAGGCGAAGAACTCGCTTAGCCATATTCGAAGCGCATTTTCATCCGGAAAGGATGTTCCGTGAAAGTTGTTCTATAGACAGCAGAAAAGGTTAAAATCTGAGGTCACAAAATTAAGTGAATGAGGTGTGTGCTCAATGACATCCCAACACAACTCCTTTGTATCTTTTTTTTTCACTCTACCAGAATGCGGGCGGTCGTTATCCTGAGTAGCTTCACTTCACTCAGTATTCCTGATCATTGTTCTTGGATTCCGCCTGAAGACGGCTCAGTTGCTGACGATAAATGTCAGCAGTGCTGGTTACACCTCGGGGAAGCAATTCGTCGTACATAACACAGTCGCTGTTCCACCAGATGCATAACGATATCTTTTGTGTATACGGGCAGGCCTTTGTATGGGAAGTTGCTCTTTTATTTGGGCTCTGCCAATTACTTTCTTATACTTACATCAGCTTCATGAGACCATTTACAGGATAGGAATGTTCGGTGTTTTTCACGAGCCAGCTAATGACTAGCAAGCAGAGATGCACATATAGCCACCCGCTGATTTATGTGATTTTGGCTTAGAGCTTGCGGTACCCACACACCCGATTTTCGAACCTTCGCCATTGCATGCAAACGTCGCACAATGGTAAAATGGTCACAGTTCGTCACATTTTCCAGTTCTCGAGTACAATGACGTGCAACATTGTGGATAAATACGTTTAAACGATCTTCATCAAACACCGAGTCACTAGTGTCAAAACGATCCTCCTTAAGACGAGAAACCATTTTCTTGCCATCCTCTGTCCAATGGCAGTATTCCTATACATGGCGCAAGTGTTTCTGGCTGCTTCCGCTTCTCGCACCCCTTCATTGAACTCAAACAGAAGAATATGTCGCAAATGTTCCGATTTCTCCACTTGTCACTCCATTTTCTAGCGTCCAGAGCTCCACTCACTATCTCCAAATGACATATATAAACTCAAATAGCAGCAATGTACTACATATTAAAATGACAAGCCATAAATAAACTCTTAGTAACCGGAATATCAACATGCAAAACAAAAACGCTACGAACTTATGCATCAATATCATATTTGCCGTCTTCTGTATAAGGTATCTGAAGGGTTTCTTTTGAACTGTCTGTGTTTCGTAATCCATTAAGACGGGACAGGTAGGTTTCACATCTAGAACGAATTGCACAGCACAATTTAGCCCATTCCATAGAGGACGGACTTCAAACAGGTGACACCATCGGAGCTCTTTTTATTACGCTATCTTCAGTCTATGATGTAATTCAGTATTGTATAATGCTCCAGAGGACCTACATTATGAAATTATTATGGCTTCACAAATATAACTGACACTTTATTGCACAATAAAAGGTCCTTTGTTGAGTTTCAAAGAATACGAAATCGTTGGAGGAACCAAGGAACATTTTTGTGTCCTGTACCAAGCGAGATGGCGCAGTGGTTAACTCATTGAACTCGCATTCAAGAGGATGACGGGTCGAATCCGCATCCGGCAGCCGCATTCAGCCATCAGATTTAAGTTTGTATGATTTCCCTAAATCGCAGTAGGCAAATTCTGGGATGATTCATTTGCAAGGGTACGGCCTATTTCCTTCCCCATCCTTGCAACACAACGAGCTTCTGCTTCGTCTTTGATGCCTTCAGTGTCGCCGGGACGTTAAACCTTAATCGTCCTTCCTTTCTTGCATTCCATAATGTATACACCAGCGACCAACCATGGCCTAAGATGTGCAAAAGCTTAATATGCGGAGACGACCTTGTTTTAACAATCCAAGCAAATAAGTTTGAGGAGGCATCGCAAGAAAATATTTTGTAGTACGAGGGTCACTCCAAGAGAAATGCACACTATTTTTGTAAAATACAGTTTCCATTCTGCATGTGTGAAAGTTTTGCAGTGTGTAGATACATCCTTGAAGCTTGTTTTCAAACTTAGTTCAACCTGTTCCCGTGAGTGGCGCTGTCACAGCATATCTTCAAGGTGGCTGCTACACTTGACGTTCGTCAGAAGCAATGTGCTGTCATAGAATTCCTGTGCTGTCAAAACGAGACGGTGGAAACATCCACAAAAGGTTAAAAAAGGTGTATGGAGATGCTGCTGTCGATCGCAGTACAGTTAGTCGGTGGGCAAGCAGGTTACGTGATGAAAGCGGGCACGGCAATATTGAGGATTGTCCTCGCAGCGGCACATCTCGTACTGCACACACTCCAGACAATGTACAGAGAGTTAACGAATTGGTGACTGCTGACAGACACATCACAGTGAACGAATTGTCACGCTACTTTGGGATAGGGGAAGGAAGTGTTTGCAGAATACTGAAAGTGTTGGCGTTAAAAAAGGTCTGTGCCAGGTGGGTTCCCAGGATGCTGACAGTGGCTCACAAAGATACAAGAAAAACGGTATGCAGCGAACTTTTGGAATAGTACGAGAATGGTGGAGATGAATTTCTTGGAAGAATTCTGACAGGTGATGAAACATGGCTCCATCATTTTTCACCAGAGACGAAGAGGCAATAAATGGAGTGGCATCACGCAACGTCACCCCAGAAAAAAAAATTAAAAACCACACCTTCTGCTGGAAAAGTTATGGCTACTATGTTTTTCGATTCCGAAAGACTTTTGTTTGTGGATATCATGCGAAGTGGGACCACCATAAATTCTGATGCATATGTGACGACACTGAAGAAACTTTCTAGCTCGACTGAGTCGTGTTCGACCACATCGTCAAAAGCACGATGTTTTGCTGTTGCATGACAATGCACGGCCACATGTCACTCAAAAAACCATGTAAACGATCACAAAACTCGGATGGACAACCCTGAAACACCCGCCTTACAGTCCTGACCTGGCTCCATGTGGTTATCATCTCTTTGGGAAACTGAAAGACTCTCTTCGTGGAACAAGGTTTGAAGATGATGACTACCTAGTGCACGCTGCCAAACAGTGGCTCCGATAGGTTGGTCCAGAATTTTACCTTGCGGGTATACAGGCGCTGGTTCCAAGATGGCGTAAAACAGTGGAGAGGGATGGAAATTATGTGGAGAAATGAAAATACTGTTCCTAAAGGATGTATCTAGACACTGTAGAACTTTCGCACATGTAGAACAAAAAATGGATTTACAAAAAAAAATAGTGTGCATTTCTTTTGGAGCTACCCTCGTATATCACTAGGTTTAATGGCCAGAGCTTGATTTCTTCGAGCTTATAATAGCACAGTCCAGTCACAACCTGTCAAAAACCCGAAAAATCACCTGTTGCAGCACAGACCGCTGTGTGTGAATTGCTAATGAACCAAACTGCTTACATCATCGTTCCCTAGACTTACACACTACTTAAACTAACTTATGTTAATCACAACACACACACCCATGCCCTAGGGAGAACTCGAACCTCCGGCGGAAGTGACAGACCGCTGCAAGACGTGCATGAAGAGAGTCAATGAAGTTCTGGAAAGTACTGACAGGGATGTCGAGCCAAGTCGACTACAGTGCCGTGGCCAGTTGGAGGATCAGTGTCGTGAACAGCCGGATCGAGGTGGTCCCACGGATTCTCGACTGGGTTTAAATCCAGAGTGTTTGGTGACCAGAGGAGTACGCTAAACTCATCCTGGTGCTCTTCGAACTGTACATGTATACTGTGTGCAGTGTGACGCGATGCACTTCCTGCTGGTAGATGCCATATGGGGGACGAGGTGCGGAGGGGGGGGGGGGACATGGCTCCCAAGAATAGATGCACACTTGTGTCGATACACTATGTCTTCCAGAATGACTAGATCACCCAGGAAACGCCACTAACATATTCCTCAGACCATAACGCATACAGGGTGTTTTCTTATAGACGTTTCGCACAATACATGCCAAGGATGGATCATAAAAAGTGGTTCATCTGAAAAAGCCACCTGTTGCCACACCGTGGACATCCGGATGCGGTACTGGTGTGCAATTTCCAGCATTTGTCGCTGATGAACAGCAGTCAGCATGGGTGCATGTAACAGGTGTCTGCTGCGGAGGCCCATAGGCAGCAACGTTCTCTAGACGAGCGTTGAGGAGTGGTTGGTTCATCTGGACGGTTAGTTGCTCGACAGTTGCAATTTGCCCAAAAATCAATATTCCTGCCCATTTCAACGTCAAATAAATCGCTCGGTTTCCACATCATGACAACGACTGCACTGTTTCGCGCGTCCCCTTGACGCACTTTAAATACGCTCCACTGCTAGAACTGCCACTTGCGGCCTGTGAGTGGTCATTGCATGTTCACTTCTAACATAGGCGGTGGTCACATTAATGTGGCTCCACAGTGCAAATCTTTATGACTAACGCACGTACATCAACTCACAAAGACTGACATTGTTTTCCTCTCTATAAGGCCAACTATGAGAGCAAATAAACAAGTAAAGGCATTCTTTAAAATGAATTTTTTATTGCAGAAACACATTGCAAGTAATTTCATTTCTCTACATAGACTCCGCCAACCTCTTTTCACTTGGTCCATCTCTAGTCAAGTTTCCAACACCGTCTTCTCAAGAACACTTGGACTCCTCCTACAGGTGCACATTCATCTGCCCCACATTGTAAAAATCACTTGAAGCTAGGTCAGGTCTGTATTCCAGGTCGAAGATTTTGAACAGAATCGATTGTTCTTTCAACTGAATGATGGCGGATCTTATTCTGAAGCAAAATCACACCTCTTGAAAGTTTCCCACACCTCTCCGTTTTGATTTTGGGTTTCAGATCTAATACTAGCTCTCAGTACCTGTCACTAACCACCGTTTAACCTTTAAGTAAGTAATGAACCAGCCGCGGATCTTTAATATCCCGAACCACGGTCATCATCAACTTTCATAGAGAAGCTTGACTTTTGAAATTTCCTTCTGAAAGCGGAGATGGAGGTTTTCGTTACGTACTCTGTCGCTTAATCTATAATCTGCTTAACATACCCATGACTAACGACGCCTATTACGCGACTGAGAATGTCATCCTTCCTTTTCAAATCCCTTTAAATATGATTCCAACATTTCCATAGGTTTCTGTTTGTGCTTGTATGTCAGTTGATGTGGTACCCAGAAAGTACAAACTTTACGATACTTACAACATTCACGGAAAACTGCATGTGACGAAGTGTGACAAACGATCATCTGATGCGCTATGTCAGCAATTCTGGCACGACAAACATTTGCTCAGCTGTCTCGAAGTTACTGTCCGTTTTCTAAGTGGAGGTACAGCAGGACTCTCTTCGCAGCGGATATACCTCTAATTTTAAAGTGATTTGTCCACTGGTAAGTTTTTAGTCCGCTAGCACAGCTCTCATTAGCCTTCGTATTCATTCTGTGTATAATGTCCACAGCTTTAATCCTTTCAGATTACAGAACACGAACAACTGTCGCACATAACGAAATACCCTGAAATCTTTATAAATGAAGATACTCGCTGTACCGATACACCTGATGCACGAGAACGACAGTAGGAGAATATAAGTAATTACTGAGACTTTGCTGTCAACCCGTGGAGCAGAAACATAACCTGTCCTCACTTACTGACTTGCCCTCATAGAACTTGTACAGAAACCAGACAGCATTTACAAGAGTCGTACGTAGGACATGGAAGGGAGGCGGTGGTTGACGAGGGAGAGACACAGCTCTTGACTATCCTCAATGCTACTCAGTTTGTGTAGTGAGCAAGCAGTAGAGGAAACCAAGATAAAATTATAGCCTAATTACATGGGGACTTAATCGTAAAGTTTACATTACAAATACATTTGTATTAACTTCATACTGAAATTCGTGGAACTCGTAACCACATATGTAGAATGTTCCCGCGGACTACTTGTTTGATGGCTCAGGTATATTGGACCGTTATTGTATAGTTTCATCTTTGTCAGTTATAGCTATTAAGTATGATAAAAACCTGCTTATTGTAATTTCCTAAAATATATCTTCCGATGAACAAAAATTGTTGGTTGAATGTATCGCTAGTAATGGGAATATACTTCACTTACTCTCCCTGTCACTTTGTATTACATAACATTTTATGCCTACTTTTGCTATAATTAATTTCTTTTTCGGAGTCCGTAGTTCTCTTTTTCTGCAGGTTTATTTCCGAATCCCACGCGGACAATTATTTAGCTATTTTGTTTAGCTTGCGCCACAGCGATAAAACTCATGCAATGTGCTACAATGAGGTGAAGAAAGTCACTGCATACCTACTGGTATCGGATCGGACCTTCTTTTTCCCGGCTTAGTGCAGCAATTCGACATACCGTGGACTCAACAAGTCCCTAGCAATCCCCTGCAGGAATATCGAGTCATGCTGCCTCTATAGGTGTCCATAATTATGAAAGTGTTGCCGGTGCAGGATGTTGCGCACGAACTGACCTCTCGATTATATCCCCTAAAACTTTAATGGGATTCACAGTGGGCTATCTGGATGAGCAAACCAATCGCCCAAATTTTCCACATGTTCTTCATACTAGTTGCGAACAATTGTGGGCCTGTGACATGCCGCATTGTCATCCATAAAAATTCCATCGTTGTTTGGGAACATTAAGTCCATGAATGGTAGCAAATAATCTCCAAGTAGCCGAATATAACCTAACCACTTCGAGTCAATGATCGGTTCAGTTGGACAAGAGCATCAAGCTCATTCCACGTAAACATATCCCACACCATCATGGAACCACCCCCAGCTTGCACCGTGCCTTCTTGATACTTGGGTACAGGGCTTCGTGGGGCCTGCAGCTCTTACCGACGGAAATTGGAACTCATCTGACAAGCCATGGTTTTCTTCTCGTCTAGAGTCCAATCCGTATTGTCACGAGCCCAGAAAGGGGCGATGTCGTCTGTTAGCAAAGGCCCTCAGACAGGTCGCCGGCTGCCTTAGCCCATTAACGTTAAATTTTGCCCCACTGTGCTAACGAATACGTTCTTCGCACGTCCCACATTGATTGCTGCGACATTTCAACAGTGTTGCTTGTTTGTTAGCAGTGACAACTCTACTCAAATACCGCTTTTCTCCCTCGGTCTGTGAGTGGAGGCCGTCGGCCACTACGTTGTCCATGGTGAGAGCTAATACCTGAAATTTGGTATTCTCGGCACACTTTAGACACTGTGCGTCTCGGAAAATTGAATTACCTAACGATTTCCGAGATGAAATGTCCCATGCATTTAGCTACAGCTACCATTCCGCGTTCAACGTTTGTTAATTCCCATCATGCGGCCGTAATCACGACAGAAACCTTTTTGCACGAATCACCTGAGTACAAATGACAGCTGACCTTTTATAGTTTGTGTACGTGCATACCGCAGTCTCATGACTTTTGTCATCTCAGTGTATACTGTTCCATTCCCTATTTCAGCTGTTCCACATTCGGTGATGCGAATGAATACACTCCCGGACAGTATGGTCTGGCGTTCCGATTCCTCAAAGTCACAGTTACCTAATAATTCTCCGTCTTGTTCTGTCGGGTACATGATGTAAGGCCAATGTCCCATACGAAGTGCAGGAAAATGATATGCCATTCTGCCGAATATTCTTCCGGGAAAGCCAGAAACAAGACCCAGAGCATCTGTTAATTACAGCTGACGCGCCGTTGTAGTGCAGATATTGCCACTCACCGCGAACCGCAACTCCCCGATGGGCGGCTCAGCGAACGGAACGGCGATGAATCGGCGGTAGGTGGTCCCCAGAATGGTCTGCTGGAGTTCGCCTTCCAGTTCACCCTGCTCCACCGTAGCGTACACGTACTGCGCCTGGAAATGAATAAGCATTGCGTTTTACATGACTACCACAACTGTAATCCGCTATCGCACTGGTTAAATACCTGAGAGAAGTCCTTTAATAGCTTGCTTGATAGTGACCAATAAATGACGGTGGAAGCATGCAGTGTTTTAAATAAAAATGCGTGTGAACTTATCAGGTAATGCAATACCTGACACTAGCGTGAAAAAATATTTATTGTGACGAAAGAGAATACAGACTACTCCGTGAAAAACAATTAAAGCATCACTTTTTCAAAACCACATAATTGTCTCCTGTTCCGACGTATAAGTTTGAAATATGGCTCAAAGGTGCCTACAACCTTCCTCCTTATGGTGAAAAGGCTTGGCGTTACGATATTCACCCTTGGCCTCGGTGACGCTTCAAATAGCGAGCTACCAGCACAGGCACATGCATAAAGAAAGGCCAGAGCAGTAAGGTGGGTTAATGATGCCGCACTGGCACCAAATTTCACCACAACTCTCCCAAACGCCGCTACGGACTTGTACGCATGAAAAGGTCGTCGCATCCTCTCTTTCTCACATTTTACCCCTTCTTTCGACGCCCCTATGAGTCAGAACCACGACATCCAGAACTGAAACCACGCTGTTTTCTTATAGGTGGCGAGGAAAACATCTCAAACAAGCCACCGATCAAAATCGACTCGAAAAGGCCTCAGAGGGAAGGTATGAAGGGCATCAATGAAACCATCTCATCAGTTGTGGCGTTGGTTCCCATACATTTTGAGATCGAAAACAACAGTTCGAGATGTAAGATTTTTGAAGTTTTTGAAAACATAGTCAGCGATCTTAAAAGTAGTTAAAATTAAAATTTAAAAGTCTTGATCGCAGTCTGAGCAGTTACACGAGCGTAGAGGGTCGATGGAACTCATCCAGCAGTGTCCATCCACCACTCAGGAGTCTGAAGATGACTCTTTCATAGAGTCGAAACCGGTCACTCACTCCAATAAAAAAATAATTTAACAAGATTGCGATCAAGACTGTTTTAAATTTTCATTTTAGTTCGCAATGTGATAAGCAACGACAACCTTTGACACTGTTGACATCCGCCCCCCCCCCCCTCCCCCGCCACGGACAACTCAATACTTGTCTAAGGGCATCATGGGCCAGCAACCACACTGAATGTGATCACATCTCTCAGGAGTGCAGTGCGACCGCAATTTTTGCTCTGGTGTACAAGGTGCAATCACTAGGGACCGTCCAGAACCATTCGATGAAATTCGAACGGGTTCCGAAGCAGCAAAGGGTACTTTGCGTTTCCAGCCCTTCTGTTTCGTGCCCTCTTGTGACGTCATACAGGAGAGTGCGACAGTGACACATGCATGAATAAAAATCCGAAAGGTCAATCGAAGAGGATCCTGATCGGCAACACCCGTCTACGATTTTTGAGCACTTTAAGAATGTACCTACCTCTACAGAGACAACCAATGATGAAAGGCCTAGATCCTGCAGGCAGGCTACTCTGCTGCCCTTTCGCCTGCTAGTATGCATGTTGAATAGCAAGGGTATCAAGGGGTTGCGTATATCCGAGCTATATTCACGCATATGTCGCACTCTTCCGTTAGCAATCCGCAGGAGGGTACGGAACAGCAGGCCCGAAGAATCATAAAAATCTTTTGCTGCTTCGCATCATCTTGAAATTTCGTCGAATGGCTTTTAACGACCCCTAGTAGTAACATTATGTGCAGCAGACCAAAAACTGCGGTCGCATCGCACTCTAAATGTGTGTGATCACATTCAGGGGGGAAGTGTTGACGACCTTCCCATTGTGTGAAACATCCGCGATGGTGCTGAGCATAATGGTGGTGAAAATTGGTTCCACTGTGACATCATTAACCCATAAATTACACTTGACACGAACTTCTGTGCACTGGCCTTTTCTTCCACGTGTTTCGACATTGCTGTCAGAGTGTCACCTAGCCCGAGCATGACTTCTCAGTACGCCATGCTTTTGTACTATTACAGAGGAAAGTGGTAGGTATCTTTGAGCCAAATTTCAAATTTATGCGCAGCAATGGGAGACAAGTACAGGGTTTTGAAAAAGTGAACATTTAACTGTGTTGCGCAATATAGTACGATAAATGAATACCTTCAAAAAATGGAGGGAACGGCTGTTTCCAAATTGTATAGAAGCCAGGCTACAGTAATAAGAGCCGATGTAGTTGAAAGCAGAGCAGTAACTCAGCGGGTGAATAGGATTTGTAGCCTAATCTTGATGTTAATCAACATGTACAGTCGCGCTCAAAAGTACCCGAACGACCTGAATTACATTTCGCCTGATTCGAATGCAACCCACATAGCGCAGCTGTCTAGCAGGTCCTCTAATCGCTCCTCGGTACAGTCGTTTGACTATTGAAAATGGTTCCAACAAATCACCACTAGGAAACACTGCTCTGCATCGCAATAACTCAAGATGTTACGTAATACCAAGGTACATCTCATCACAGATAAGACGCTTCTTCAGGCTTGTAAGCTCACATTTGTTACAATTAATGACATACATGAAATGTTGCCACTCTCATTATCACGTCAGATAGGTAACTCGCGTAGAAAGTTCGTCGTATTCATGATTTCCTCTTCCAAATAACATACCGTACTTATTACTTAACACAAAACGACATTAAAAATTTAAGTTATTCACGAGCAGCTAGTTGAGAATATGTATTAACTTGAAATGACACGACGAACCGTCTCGTTCTGCATATGGGTTCAAACCCAGGTCATGCACACTAAGCAAAGACTTCGTAACTGACGGAAACTAACAGTCATTCCTGACTAGGCATACAGAGAGTGATATACCTCGATTTTAGACAGTATCAGTTACCAAATATCAACTTTAAATTACATAACGTAAACATTGTTAACGGACGCGAATTCCCACCCAACATCTATTGTCCTTGTTAACGAACTACGAGAGATGTTAAATATTGCTTCTTCACAAGTAACTTACTTGAAACGCCGTGAGGTAAAGCTTTGTGTTGGACAGGGATTCGAACCCAGAACCTAATTGGATTGTCATCGATGCACAATCAATTGTGACATATCGGATTTTCTCGGCAGTAGCTAGATGTTTTAACTGAAATGACGAGACGAGACATTAATTTTGACTTTCCCAGGACTCCAACCTGGCACCTATCGCTGTTATATTCTAGAGAAAACGAACGTTAAAAATGGGTTTGTTACACCAGCAGCGACATGTGAGCATGTTTGAACTAGAAATAATAAGACGAAGGGATCAGTGCTGACTGGGAATCGAGCCCCACACATATCGTTGTTGACTGCACACAAAGAGACGTCAGCTACCGAATTTTTCTCCACCAGCAGCTCGGAATAACGTCCTTGAATTTACAATGACTTCGCAAACAGTTCTGTATCTCACTGGGACTCAAAAACGTCAGATACCGTTAGTGTTGACAACGAATGAAAATACATTAAAAATCAAAATTATTACCCACCAGCAGATAGGTGTTCTCATGCTTTAGTGCCAGGCCAGGAATCGAACCCTTTCACGCGCAATATGTGGAGATGTTGAGGAATCTGCAGTTTTGAACAAACAACAAATTGCAGTCGAGCTGTATTGTCACGAAGGGATCAAATTCCGCATTAAGGGCGATCTGAGTTGTAATCCCAGATCAGAACCAATTTTATCGGCAAACAGAAGCTCGAATAAAAGATGGAATAAGTGTCCTGTGACCCTACATAACGTTTGTTTCGTCACTAGAAATAAATAACTAGTATAAGAAAGGTTACTGTTGATAGAGTTTCTACGTGTCGCGACTCCTGACTTTATTGTGGTTCAACCTAACGTCTACTTGGTAGAGAAGGAATATCACGTTAACATGAATGTCAGACCACAAAGCCATTATACCTTCTTCACTTGGCGTAGCCAGAAGAGAACAGAATCTGTCTCTCCTTATCAAAAATTATCAGCAGAAGTTGGAATCGAACCCAGACGATAAGTATATGAATCTAGCATCAATCCAAGGGACCACCAAATTGTCTTCCCTCTCACGTATTTTTCTATCATAACAATGTTGCGGCACAGTGGATGAGAATTCTGACACACAGACTCCCTGTAGTGGTTTGCAGCATGTTCAGTACATTCATTTACTTGGTTGACCGAATCGCCATGAACTAGCTGCCTCGGCTACCCAGTGCATACATTCGTCTCTATTTTGTAATCACCGAAATAAAATCACGTAACTGACACCTACACAGAACTGCCAACAGTGTAGGATGCAGAAATTTAAACAGGAAATAGTCCTTTCGACTTGAGCTACTCTATTGCGCTGCGCTATCTGTTTGTTAAAAACGTCGTGCAGTGCCAAAGAAAAGCTGTAACTGTCTGTCTCTCAGAAGTCTAGATCCGGCCATATGCATTACCTCACAGCACTGTGCAATGCGCAAGTTCTGGAGGAATTGTTGTTGAGTTCTGGAGGTGATATAGCTATGTGTCAGCTAGTAGCGTAACGGTACGCGTATTTCACTGTTGATAATACGTCGCGAGTATGGGTACATTCACTGCTGCATTTTTTAAAACGCCATGCTGCTATCTGCTGTAGTTATCGATGTAATGGAACTTTGCACATAATTCCCTTCAAATCTCAACCCAAAATAGTCGCATGTGGAAAAAGGACTAACTTTTGCGACATTGTTATGATAGAAAAATACGTGAGAGGGAAGACAATTTGGTGGTCCCTTGGATTGATGCTAGATTCATATACTTATCGTCTGGGTTCGATTCCAACTTCTGCTGATAATTTTTGATAAGGAGAGACAGATTCTGTTCTCTTCTGGCTACGCCAAGTGAAGAAGGTATAATGGCTTTGTGGTCTGACATTCATGTTAACGTGATATTCCTTCTCTACCAAGTAGACGTTAGGTTGAACCACAATAAAGTCAGGAGTAGCGACACGTAGAAACTCTATCAACAGTAACCTTTCTTATACTAGTTATTTATTTCTAGTGACGAAACAAACGTTATGTAGGGTCACAGGACACTTATTCCATCTTTTATTCGAGCTTCTGTTTGCCGATAAAATTGGTTCTGATCTGGGATTGCAACTCAGATCGCCCTTAATGCGGAATTTGATCCCTTCGTGACAATACAGCTCGACTGCAATTTGTTGTTTGTTCAAAACTGCAGATTCCTCAACATCTCCACATATTGCGCGTGAAGGGGTTCGATTCCTGGCCTGGCACTAAAGCATGAGAACACCTATCTGCTGGTGGGTAATAATTTTGATTTTTAATGTATTTTCATTCGTTGTCAACACTAACGGTATCTGACGTTTTTGAGTCCCAGTGAGATACAGAACTGTTGGCGAAGTCATTGCAAATTCAAGGATGTTATTCCGAGCTGCTGGTGGAGAAAAATTCGGTAGCTGACGTCTCTTTGTGTGCAGTCAACAACGATATGTGTGGGGCTCGATTCCCAGTCAGCACTGAACTCTTCGTCTTATTATTTCTAGTTCAAACATGCTCACATGTCGCTGCTGGTGTAACAAACCCGTTTTTAACGTTCGTTTTCTCTAGAATATAACAGCGATAGGTGCCAGGTTTTAGTGCTGGGAAAGAAAACATCTAGCTACTACCGAGAAAATCCGATATGTCACAATTGATTGTGCTTCGATGACAATCCAATTAGGTTCTGGGTTCGAATCCCTGTCAAACACAAAGCTTTGCCTCACGGTATTTCAAGTAAGTTACTTGTGAAGAAGCAATATTTAACATCTCTCGTTGTTCGTTAACAAGGACAATAGATGCTGGGTTGGAATTCGCGTCAGTTAACAATGTTTACGTTATGTAATTTAAAGTTGATATTTGGTAACTGATACTGTCTAAAATCGAGGTATATCACTCTCTGTATGCCTAGTCAGGAGTGACTGTTAGATTCCGTCAGTCACGAAGTCTTTGCTCAGTCTGCATGACCTGGGTTTGAACCCATATGCAGAACGAGACGGTTCGTCGTGTCATTTCAAGTTAATACATATTCGAAACTAGCTGCTCGTGAATAACTTAAATATTTAATGTCATTTTGTGTTAAATAATAAGTACGGTATGTTATTTTGAAGAGGAAATCATGAATACGAAGAACTTTCTACGTGAATTACCTATCTGACGTAATAATGAGTGTGCCAACATTTCATGTATGTCATTTATTGTAACAAATGTGAGCTTACAATGCTGAAGAACCGTCCTATCTGTGATGGGATGTTCCCTGATATTTGTAGTACCTTGGTATTACGTAACATCTTGAATTATTGCGATGCAGAGCAGTGTTTTCTAGTGGTGACTTGTTGGAACCATTTTCAATAGTCAAACGACTGTACTGAGGGGCGATTAGAGGACCTGCTAGACAGCTACGCTGTGTGGGTTGCATTCGAATCAGGCGAAATGCAATTCAGGTCGTTCGGATACTTTTGAGCACGACTGTACATTGAGCAAAATGTGAAGTAAATCAAGGAGAAATTTGGAACGGAGACTGAAGTTCGAAGATAGGAATTAAAAACTTTGATGTTTGACGATGACTTTGCAGTTCTGTCAGGGACGGCTAAGGCCTCAGAAGAGCAATTGAACGGAATAAATAGTGTCTTGAACAGATGTTACAAGACGAACGTCAACAAAAGTTAAACAAAGGCAAGGTTAAGAAGTCGAATTAAATCAGCCGATACTACTGAAAGGCGGTTCTAGGCGCTTCAGTCTGGAACCGCGTGACCGCTACTGTCTCAGGTTCGAATCCTGCCTCGGGCATGGATGTGTGTGATGTCCTTAGGTTAGTTAGGTTTAATTAGTTCTTAGTTCTAGGGGACTGATGACCACAGATGTTAAGTCCCATAGTGCCCAGAGCCATTTGAACCATTTGAACTACTGAAAGTAGTAAATGGATTTTGTTATTTGGGCAGAAAAGTAACTGATGAAGACCGGAGTGGGGGGGGGGGGTATATAATGCAGTCCAGCAATAGCAAGGGAAGTATTTCCGAAAACAAGGAATTCGTCAACATCGAATTTAAATTTAAATATGAGGAAATCTTCAGTACAACGAAAAACTAGTCAAAAATTGCAAATTTTACTTTTTTTTATTCACTCGATGACTAATTTCGGGCAGAGACCGATTTTCAAATCATTCTACAGGGCAGAAAACCAGGGCAGCTCATTTGTAATACAGGTATTACCAATTCTTTTAAGCATATGCCAAAAATTCAGAACATATTGTTCCAAGACTTACGTAACATAGTCAAAAACGATATGTTCTCCGTTTTTGGCACATGCTTCAAACAAACTGGTAACACCTGTATTACAAATGAGCTTAAATTTGGTTTTCTGCCCTGTAGAATGATTTGAAAATCGGTCTCGGCCCGAAATTAGTCATCGAGTGAATAAAAAAAAGTAAATATTGCAACTTTGGATTGGTTTTCCGTTGTAGTGATTAACAGAAGTTGCTGATCCGCAGGTACTCCAACATGTTGCAAGTTCGTACGGAAATCTTTCCTGGAGGTGTTGTCTGGAGTGTAACCTTTTACAGAAGTGAACGTGGGCAGTAAACAGTTCAGACAAGAAGAGAATAGAAGCTTTTGAAGTTCATGATACAGAAGAAAGCTGAAATTTATAAGGGTAGATGGAGAAACTAATGTGGAGGTACTAAGTCGAACTGAGAAAAAAAGAAATTTATGGCACAACCAGTTTAAAAGAGGGGCTCGATCGATAGGGTACATGCTGACTGATGGAGGAATAGTCCATTTGGTAGTGGAAGGAAGTGTGTGAGATGAAAAATGTAGAGGGAGCCGAAGGTTCGCATACAGTAAGCAGGTTAAAATGGATCTAGGCCCCAGTAATTATGCAGAGATGAAGAGACTTGTACAGGATAGATTAGTGAGGAGAGCTGCATAAAACCGATCTTCGACGGAAGAGCATGGCAACTATCTACTGGTATCATTCTAAGTACTTACTTCACATCTATTATCAACGTAAATCGCTAAATGCGGCCACCAAAAGACATATAAAATAAAATATGAGTAACATACCATACAAACGAAGTGAAACGTGGTATGAACTATCTGTAGCTGAGTCACAGACCAAGTATTTGATGAAGGAGATGTGGCCCATGTAAATGAATTCAAGCATTTAAATAAAAGACCAGATATTGTGTAGTAAGCCATCGCATTTTATTCATTGTAAACAGGCATTAACAATAAATAAATAGAGTATCGATGGGGAGATACTGGAGAAGGATATATCACGGAAGACTAGTTGTGAGAAAATCAAAATCCAGACCGAGATTCATTCGAAGAAATTCATCCACGAATTTAAGGGAACCGCTTAACTCTCGCCATATCGCTGTTGTTAGGGAAAGGATAGCTACAGAAGGAATCGGTAGTGTGATTTGCAGGCAGCCATTCTGTTAATCGCTTGTAGTCGCTTACGGAAACCAATCAAACCTTTACTCTAGGTAGGTAGTCGAGATAAAGTAGTGTCATCTCCAAGTACGATAAGATAAAAGAAAGAATTCGACGTGGCAAACACAGATACTTCAGCAGTGGTCAGAGATAGAGAATCGAATGACGTAACTACAAAAAGTAATTGAGGCTCCTTCAACGTTACTAAAATCAGTGTAATTTGTACTACTAGATGGCCATTTGATTTGTTATCCATTATCTGTGAGATAGACCTGCCATCGCCATATCACATAAGAAAATTTAAGCCAATAACAAATGTAAGTACTTTTTTATATCTCAGACTTTTAAATTACTGGCTGGAGTAAAAGACAGCGGAATACCTTTAAAAAAAAGTAACTGGACGAATATGCTTGCGGCATTATAAAAACTATGGGTAGAATAAAGTGTGGCGTTTATTAACAAACGGAAGAAAAACAAAAATCAAAGATGATTTTATAGCATCCGTGGGCCTAGTGAAACACTCCGACTGTGCAAGGCCGAGCACGACGAATCAAATCCTAAAAAGAATCACGATTAAGTTCAGAGATCATCTACGATATCAACAGGTACCAAACTGGTGTTATTATAATGGACGATCCCGTAGGATAACTTTGTGTAAAACTACAGCGATCGTTGCAGCTTCTTACCATTTCCTTTTCATTTTTATGCTTCAGGGAGAAGAGGAAAAAATGCGGATAATGGGTTTGGGCTGAGCTTTTTGGATCAAATCCACATTAAAACAGTGATCTTTTTTCTCGGTCAGGAATCTACGACCGCTTGGTTCAGTAGCGGAACAATGAAAAGAGGCTGAGCGCAGAGAGAACAATAAATCTTGATCAAATGTGAAATGAACATTCTTATCCGTCGTCAAGTGATCTGGAGGCCAGAAGTACTGATGGATCCGACAGTGCGGCCATTCTGGTGCAGAAAGAGTAGAGTAACTTGTCTCACTCCTAAAACGGACTAACGTTAACAGATAAAGATTGTCGTGAGGCAAGGCAATACACTAGTAAACTATACTTTCAGTATAAATTGTCAAAAATAAATCAAATGATAATAAGCTAAAACAGCTCTTTTAAAGGTATGGTATTAATAATAGTAGCCTACATATCACTAGTGGTTACTGATGTAATAGATTCAAGTAATAAGAGAGTCTTCTGTGGCAGTTTCAGTAGCATTACTAGAGGTAGTAATTCTAGTAGTAGTCGTACAAGTGGCTTTAGTCGTTACTTTCGTAATAGTACCGGCAACAATAGGTGCCAAAGCTTAATGTAAAATATGTACAAACGAATAGCTCAGAAAGAAAAGTCGTGGCTGTTTTTCTGTGAAAGGAAACTGACCTCCTTGTGGGAATAGAAATAGAAATGGTAGGAATAGGGGAAATATGGGGAAGAATTAAGCTGTGTCCAATTTACGAAAACCGTCCCAGAATTTGCCTCGTGTGATTTATGGAAAACACGGTAAACGTAAATCTGGATAACTGGCAGGAGATTTGAACTGAATCGAAAGTGAGTCCAGTATGTTAACACTGCACTACCTAACGGAAAATAAAGTGATACAGAACAGTATGTAGAGGGTGTTTGGAAATTCCCGTTACAAACTTCTATGGCTTGTAGAGGGGAGTGAATACGAATATTCTGAATAGGAACCGATTTCCGGAAGCCTACCGTTTTCGTGCTACAGCCGGTTGAAAAGATGTTTGCTAGGTAGGTTTGCAACAGGGTAGCCATGGTGGCAGGTGGTTACGTCGAATGGGCTGGCGTCATTTGATATCTATCCTACCTCTATGGCCTGGTTCAACGCTCACTCATGTGTCTGTGAGTGTTACAGCAAAAATGTTCAGTACTCGTTTCCAGAAACACCGACATGATCCTCCTGAATGGCGAAGTCGCCTTTATCAAGATCGTTCTCCATCGATTCCATTGCATACCCTTTTCGCCACAATCACCTAAGAGCTTCGAAAAGGGGACCTTCACAGTCAGCAGCCGTGACTGTGGTGCTGCAAATAGACGCCGCACACACAAGGCCGTACTGCCTTACGTTGAAGAAAGCTCATCAACAAGCACATGAACAATTTATTTGGCTATCAGTGAGTGGAATTGTAAAACAAGTGATGTACTAGGCCACGCCTAATCAGCTACTTGTAAAAGTGGTCTCATTACCAACATGTTATCAAATGGCTGTAGTATGGAAACGGTAGATTTAAGGACATGGGTTCCAATTCAGAATATTTACCCACTTCCCTCTACAAGTCTCAGCAGTTTGTAACGGGAAATTCCGAACACCCTAGAGATTAAGGTGAAGACAGAAAAATGTTGGAAATACAATGCATTGAATATGAAAAAATATTGCATATTCAGGTTAAAATTTAGCACACAATTAATCACATTAAAATGAAAATGTTATATTAAACAATTACATCTAACCTAACCAGGCTGACGGCATCAAGGACATCCATGCCAAGGGCGTGCAACTTAACCTAACTAGCCTGAGGGCATCAAGCACATCCATGCCTAGGGCGTGCAACTGTGCGGTAGATGTTAAAATTTGAACTGCAATTGTTTTTGAGGAATCGTACTTCATTGAATGAATAGTAAGAATACAAAGCAAACATATACAAACGCCAAGCATCACAGTCAACGTACGGTTTCTGGATGAAGAAAGGGAAAAACTAAATAGACCCACTGAATAGAATCAGTGGCTTAGCACACAGGCGGAAGTGGAGAAATTCCACATCAAAAAACTGCGTCACTCTGTTACGTTAACGTTCCGCCTCTCGCACCAGAAGACTTTGCAGAGTCACTCCAAGCTGATGCAAGAAGACACTGTTCAGGACGAGTCAGATGTCTTTGCGTAAGACACTCTTAGCTGATTGTGTTGACACTGTATAAACCGTTTCTGAAAACACAGGATTTGGTACGCAGGGCGTCCATGATAATTAATTCAGACACATCACACATCTGATTCAGTTGTACTAACATTTCTTTGTACCACAAAGTGTATTGGCAGAACTGAAGAAGATCTCTCTAAATTAATTATCGTTTCTGGAAAGCTAAGTTATTACACAGCCAGAGCTGTCGAGCCACTGACACGACGGGGAAGCTCGTTGCAGGACGATTATGCTTTGCGCTTCAATCCTGTTTTGACTTCGAGGGCAAAAGCCCCAGCTTGTCAAAAATAACTACAGGCCAGCTTTGCATATACACTGACGGAAACCATGTGCAACACCAAGAAGGTGTTGTGCGACGTAAACAAAAGTTGGTGGGCGTGATTCTACATCTAAAAGATGCCGTCTATTCATATTTCACGCCAGTCTCATAAGAGTGGCGCTAATAGCGGCCCAATGAGGGTGCAGGCGAGGTTTCCTTTAAGTACACTCTGGACGTGGTGAAGTAACGTTACTCAAGAAAGCCTTTAAGATGACAAAGACGTAGAAGTAAATATCCTCGGAGCAGTGAAGCAATTTAAATCAGTTAATAAACGCAAGTTTCTGGCCCAGACTGTATACCAATTAGGCTCCTGTCAGTGTATGCTGACGCATTAGCTCCATACTTAACAATCATATACAAACGTTCGCCAGACGATAGATCCACACCCAAAGACTGGAAAGTTGCACAGGTCACACCAATATTCAAGAAAGGTAGTAGGAGTAATCCACTAAATTACAGGCCCATATCCTTAACGTCGATATGCAGCAGGATTTTGGAACATATATTGTGTTAGAACATTATGAATTACCTCGAAGAAAACGGTCTATTGGCATACAGTCAACAAGCGTTTAGAAAACTTGTTCTTGTGAAACACAACTAGCTCTTTATTCGCATGAAGTGTTGAGTGCTATTGACAAGGGATTTAGGATCGATTCCGTATTTATGGATTTCCGGAAGGCTTTTGACACTGTACCACACAAGCGGCTGGTAGTGATATTGCGTGCTTATGGAATATCGTCTCAGTTATGTGACTGGATTTGTTATTTACTTCAGAGAGGTCACAGTTCGTAGTAATTGACGGAAACTCATCGAGTAAAACAGAAGTGATTTCTGGCGTTCCCCAAGGTAGTGTTATAGGCCCTTTTCTGTTCCTTATTGGCAGTTGACCCTAAATAACGAAAAGCGTCAGGCCATCCACATGAGAGCTAAAAGGAATTCGTTAAACTTCGGTTACATGATAAAGCAGTCAAATCTAAAGGCGGTAAATTCAACCAAATACCTATGAATTATAATTACGAACAACTTAAATTGGAAGGAATACATAGAAAATTTTGTGGGGGAGGCTAATCAAAGACTGCGTTTTATTGCCAGGATACTTAGAAAATGTAACAGATCACTAAGGAGACTGCCTACACTACGCTTGTCCACCCTCTTTTAGAATACTGCTGCGCGGTGTGGGATCCTTACCAGATAGGACTGACAGAGTACATCGAAAAAGTTCAAAGAAGGGCACCACGTTTTGTATTATCGCGAAATATGGGAGAGAGTGTCACTGAAATGTACAAGATTTGGGCTGGACATCATTTAAAGAAAGGCGTATTTCGCTGCGACGAAATCTTCTCGCGAAATTCCAGTCACTAACTTTCTGCTCTGAATGCGAAAATATTTTGTTGACACCGGCCTACGTACGAAGGAACGATCACCACGGTAAAATAAAGGAAATCAGAACTCGTACTGAAAGATACAGGTGTTCGTTCTTTCCGCGCGCTATATAAGATTGAAATAATAGAGGCTTGTGAAGGTGGTTCGATGAACTGTCTGCCAGGCACTTAAATGTGATTTGCAGATTATCCATTTAGATGTAGGAGAAGCCATTGCCAGAACCTCACTGAGTTTGAACGAAGTGTTATAATAGGGCTACGAGAAGCTGAATGTTCCTTCTGCGATACTGTAGAAAGACTTGGCAGGAATGTTGCCACTATACACGATTGCTGGCAGCGGTGGCCGCGAGAATGTACGGCCGCAAGAACATCGGACTCCGGATGCTCACGTGAAACTACACAGAGGGAAGACCATCGTGTTCCACGAATGGCTCTGGCGCATAGTACTATATCTGCAGCAGTAATTTGAGCAGCACTTGGTACCACAGTGACACAACGAACTGTTAACAAATCGGTTATTTCAAGGACAGCTCCGAGCCAGACTCCCTGTAGCGTGCATCCCACCGACCACAAATAACCTCCATTTGCGACTTCAGTGGTGTCAAGCGAGAGCTCATTGGCAGGCAGGATGGAGGTCTGTTGTGTTTTCCGATGAGAAATGGTTTTGCCTCGGTGCCACTGATGGAGACCAGTTGAGAACCTGCAACAAACCTGTCTGCGTGCTAGAAACACTGAACTTTCATCTGGAGTTATGGTCTGAGGTGCAATTTCGTATGACAGGAGGGGCACTCTCGTGGTTATCCCACGCACCCTGACAGCAAATTTTTAAGTAAATTTGGTGATTCGGCTTGTTGCTCTGCCATTCATGAACAGTATTCCAGGGGGTATTTTCCAACACGATAACGCTTGTCCGCACACCTCTGTTGTAACCCCAACATGTTCTACAGAGTGCCGACATGTTGCTTTGGCCTACACGGTTACCAGCTCTGTCTCCAATCGAGCACGTGTGGGACATCATCGAACGACAACTCCAGCATCATCGACAACCTGCATTAACCACTCCTGTATTGACTGAACAAGTGCAAGCGGCATGGATCGCCATCCCACAAACTGACATCCGGCACCTGTACAACACAGTGCACGTACGTTTGCATGCTTGCACACACCATTCCGGCAGTTACACCGTTTATTAATGTACCAGCATTTCGCATTTGCAGTGGCTTATCTCCCGCTTATATTAACCTGTGATCTTGCAATGTTAATCGCTTAAATCCTAGACAAATGTACTATGGAAATTTTAATAATTATATTGCGGTTTTGAGATTTTTCTCCGTCAGAGCATATAGCCAGTTTTGGCATTATCAGTCACCATCTGGAGAGGGTTACAAGGGGAGGTTCACGCCAGCCTACGAGTTTCGTCCAAATTTATGGTATACGCAGGGGTTGGGCAGAAATGAAAGTGACAGAATCTGAGCTCCGAATCGCCAAGCGTTTACAAAACATTTTTGGCGCGGTTTGGGCGTTGTGTGAGCCATTGATGCTAGCGTAGTTCCCATGCAGCAGTTGGCGCAGCGGAAAAAGTACAGAACGATAAGACAAGCATCACTTTCTCGAATCCCTGTGTCTAAACTTCTTTTCATTGTCAGTTTTTAAGCACCACCACAGATGTATCTTGAGAATGACTTTATTGTCTCACATGACTAGTTTCAGTACCACATTTTCGCCATCCTCATTCATGCCCACTGCCAAAAGAGTATTAAACACATTTGTTTTACAAGTAACAGAAGTATTAGATTTCCTTGGCGCATTTATTGTGGAGTCCAATGCATTGGAGACAACAAGGTGTCGAGCGGAGACTCCTGAGGTGAGCTAGCCCACGTGTACTAGTAACAAGGGCTCCACAAGAAATGCACCAAGAAAATTTAATACTCTTTTGACAGTGGGCCTGAGGACGGCGGTAATGTGCTTCTGAAAGTAGTCGTGTGCGACAATAAATTCATTCTCACGATACAGATATGTCATCAGCTGAAGTCCCTCGGCCATGCAGTAAGATGGACATCCATAAATAAAATTAAATGATTTTATTAATTTACAGCTGATGACTTACAAGTGCTGGGGTGATATTCATCGTACAAACAGGGGAACCTATTCTTCGTTTGCAGCTGCTGAGGGCTGCTCGATGATCAAAACCAAACTAACGCAATGCAAAGGCCGTAATTACTATCCCCTCTTAGAAACTTATTTGCAGAGTCCTCGTGGGTGCTGTAAGTACAGTCCTCTGTGGGAAATTATTTGCTATTCCAAACTTTCTACTACCTTCCCTTTTCGAGCATTTTCTGAAGATGTTAAGTAATACGATTTGTTGAGCATTATTTCTGTTTATCTGCATCGCAAGTAACGTAAGAATGGAAAGTAGAAAAAAGAAAAACGTTTACACACAGAGTTTCAAATCCAGGACTCACGGATTACCGTTCTGCATTCTTTCGGTTGCTCCAACTGCTGCCTTGAAACTACGCTAACATAAAAGGCTAGTGCTTCGCCTTCTGGTGCCAAAAAAGTGTGCAATTTTTCCTAAAAGCTTCACCATCTAGAGCTCCAACTTCTGTCACTTTCATTTCTGGCCAACTCATGCATGTATCATAAATTGATGGTGACGAGTAGGCTTGGATCCATTGTAAGTCTGAATGGTGCTCATTTCGTCCCTCACAGCCGGTGGGCCACATACCGGTTATCTTTCGACGACTGCTGGCCAAGTCTCATTACCTGTGCAGACAAACTCCATGCGGGAAAACGCTGTTCCTGATCATCATCGTCTGTCCATGTGCACCTCACCACGGTGAACTTCTGTCGGCCACATTGGGGATTGCAATTCGATTCTGCACTTCCCGATGAGCCGCACACCCACCGACTTCATATAAGAGGATATATAGTTATATTGCTTCCCTTAGGACTTCAATAGATGTTGTTGTTGTTGTTGTGGTCTTCAGTCCTGAGACTGGTTTGATGCAACTCTCCATGCTACTCTATCCTGTGCAAGCTGCTTCATCTCCCAGTACCTACTGCAACCTACATCCTTCTGAATCTACTTAGTGTATTCATCTCTTGGTATCCCTCTACGATTTTTACCCTCCACGCTGCCCTCCAATACTAAATTGGTGATCCCTCGATGTCACAGAACATGTCCTACCAACCGATCCCTTCTTCTAGTCAAGTTGTGCCACAAACTCCTCTTCTCCCCAATCCTACTCAGTACCTCCTCTTTAGTTATGTGTTCTACCCATCTAATCTTCAGCATTCTTCTGTAGCTCCACATTTCGAAAGCTTCTATTCTCTTCTTGTCCAAACTATTTATTGTCCATGTTTCACTTCCATACGAGGCCACACTCCATACAAAAACTTTCAGAATCGGCTTCCTGACACTTAAATCTATGCTCGATGTTAACAAATTTCTCTTCTTCGGAAACGCTCTCCTTGCCATTGCCAGTCTACATTTTATATCCTCTCTACTTCGACCATCATCAGTTATTTTGCTCCCCAAATAGGAAAACTCCTTTACTACTTTAAGTGTCTCATTTCCTAATCTAATTCCCTCAGCATCTCCTGATTTAATTTGACTACATTCCATTATCCTCGTTTTGCTTTGTGTTGATGTTCATCTTATATCCTCCTTTCAAGACACTGTCCATTCCGTTCAACTGCTCTTCCAAGTCCTTTGCTGCCTCCGACAGAATTACAATGTCATCGGCGAACCTTAAAGTTTTTATTTTTTCTCCATGGACTTTAATACCTACTCCAAATTTTTCTTTTGTTTCCTTTACTGCTTGCTCAATATACAGATTGAACAACATCGGGGAAAGGCTACCACCCTGTCTCACTCCCTTCCCAACCACTGCTTCCCTTTCATGTCCCTCGACCCTTATAAGTGCCATCTGCTTTCTGTACGAATTGTAAATAGCCTTTCGCTCTCTGTATTTTATCCCTGCCATCTTCAGAATTTGATACAGAGTATTCCAGTCAACATTGCTTAAGCTTTCTCTAAGTCTACAAATGCTAGAAACGTAGGTTTGCCTTTTCTTAATCTAGCTTCTAAAATAAGTCGTAGAGTCAGTATTGCCTCACTTGTTCCCATATTTCTACGGAATCCAAATTGATCTTCCCCGAGATCAGCTTCTACCAGTTTTTCCATTCGTCTGTAAAGAATTAGCGTTAGTATTTTGCCGTCGTGACTTATTAAACTGATAGTTCGGTAATTTTCACATCTGTCAACGCCTGCTTTCTTTGGGATTGGAATTATTATATTCTTCTTGAAGTCTGAGGGTATTTCGCCTGTCTCATACATCTTGCTCACCAGATGATAGAGTTTTGTCAGAACAGGCTCTCCCAAGGCTGTCAGTAGTTCTAATGGAATGTTGTCTACTCCCGGGGCCTTGTTTCGACTTAGCTCTTTCAGTCCTCTATCAAACTCTTCACGCAGTATCATATCTCCCATTTCATCTTCATCTACATCCTCTTCCATTTCTATAACATTGCCCTCAAGTAAATCGCCCTTGTATAGACCCTCTATATACTCCTTCCACCTTTCTGCTTTCCCTTCTTTTCTTAGAACTGGGTTTGCATCTGAGCTCTTGATATTCATACAAGTTGTTCTCTTTTCTCCAAAGGTCACTTTAATTTTCCTAAAGGCAGTATCTATTTTACCCCTAGTGAGATAAGCCTCTACATCCTTACATTTGTCCTCTAGTCATCCCTGCTTAGCCATTTTGCACTTCCTGTCGATCTCATTTTTGAGGCATTTGTATTCCTTTTTGCCTGCTTCATTTACTGCATTTTTATATTTTCTCCTTTCATCAATTAAATTCAATATTTCTTCTGTCACCCAAGGATTTTTACTAGCCCGCGTCTTTTTACCTACTTGATCCTCTGCTGCCTTCACTACTTCATCCCTCAAAGCTACCCATTCCTCTTCTACTGTATTTCTTTCCCCCATTCTTGTCAATTGTTCCCTTATGCTCTCCCTGAAACTCTGTAGAACCTCTGGTTTAGTCAGTTTATCCAGGTCCCATTTCCTTAAATTCCCACCTTTTTGCAGTTTCTTCAGTTTTAATCTACAGTTCATAACCAGTGGATTGTGGTCGGAGTCCACTTCTGCCCCTGGAAATGTCTTACAATTTAAAACCTGGTTCCTAAATCTTTGTCTTACCATTATATAATCTATCTGAAACCTTAGAGTATCTCCAGGGCTCTTCCTTGTATACAACCTTCTTTCATGATTCTTAAACCAAGTGTTAGCTATGATTAAGTTATGCTCTGCGCAAAATTCTACCAGGCGGCTTCCTCTTTCATTTCTTAGCCCCAATCCATATTCATCTACTATGTTTCCTTCTCTCCTTTTTCCTACTCTTGAATTCCAGTCACCCATGACTATTAAATTTTCGTCTCCCTTCACTACCTGAATAATTTCTTTTATCTCATCATACATTTCATCAATTTCTTCGTCATCTGCAGAGCTAGTTGGCATATAAACTTGTACTACTGTAGTAGGCGTGGGCTTCGTGTCTATCTTGGCCACAATAATGCGTTCACTATGCTGTTTGTAGTAGCTTACCCGTACTCCTATTTTTTTATTCATTATCAAACCTACTCCTGCATTACCCCTATTTGATTTTGCATTTATAACCCTGTATTCACCTGACCAAAAGTCTTGTTCCTCCTGCCACCGAACTTCACTTATTCCCACTATATCTAACTTTAACATATCCATTTCCCTTTTTGAATTTTCTAACCTACCTGCCCGATTAAGGGATCTGACATTCCACTCTCCGATCCGTAGAACGCCAGTTCTCTTTCTCCTGATAACGACGTCCTCTTGAGTAGTCCCTGCTCGGGGATCCGAATGGGGGATTATTTTACCTCCGGAATATTTTACCCAAGAGGACGCCATCATCATTTATCCATACAGTAGAGCTGTATGCCCTCGGGAAAAATTACGGCCGTAGTTTCCCCTTGTTTTCAGACTTATGAAAAAATTAAGCATCCGTAAAACGTTTTCCACTTAGTTATGAAGCAAGTGCAACTCTGGGCGAGAGGTTAGAACTAGCAACGGCCTGAAGCGCGTGGCAGATACGGAAACAAATCACTTTCTTGTAACCTTGCTGAAAAGGCTAAACGACAAAGTTGTTCCAAAAGTTATCACTTTACACGTAAGACTGAGACTCAGATAAGCACGACGTGACCATCTGCTACCCTATCACATCAGGTCAACACTAGATAACTAGAGTTTTCACATGCATCACACTTTCACATTCTGATAACTAACAGGCCAAGTAGCTGATAATGGCAATGTCTCTAGTGCGCCAGTAATTCTTTAGGAAATTATCTTCTTCGTTTTCTTCAGATCTAATTCTAGCTTTCTGTCGTAGAGAACCGACAGCAGCAAAGAATAATTAACTGTCAAAAGTTGTCGTGGCGCTGCGTATTTGTTCGTTTTAAATGGTTCCTGTGGTATGACATAAAGAGTTAGTTAGTTTGCATGTAGACCTCTCACTGACTTAGTGGATATATCGGTGTGCGTCTAGGTCTGATAGTAGTGCGACCTCCTGCGTGGTGTAGTGAGGCACGGCAGCTGGCGATTAAGGCTTGGGAGAGGGAAAGGAGTTTTCATTGGTACTACCAGTAATTTAATTTGGGTACAGTTCGCGGAGGCAGCGTGGCTATTTAGCCTGATAGCCTCTGCTCATATAAGTGGCTGTGGTGGTTGTTTCCTCCCAAAGTTGAGCAACGGAGTATACAGAGATTCTGTGGGATTTTCTGAGTAGTCGCTGGTGATACACTGGTTTTGGCGAATTTAGGTACACGAGCTATCAATTGATTGTCGTCTTGTGGACAGTTTCGGTGGTAAAGTTTGCTGTGGTAAATCCAGCGTGAGCCTGGTTAGAGAGAGAAGTAGATTGTAGGTGCTAAGTTTTTGGGAATCGGTGGAACCGATATCCTGTCCGTGTTGTACGATTAGTGGTCGCGGCTCGCCCAGAGGTAATTGGGTTGTTAGCCGTTTCGTTGAAGTGGGTTGGTGTGGTCGGTGTGAGTGTCGAGAAGGGAAAGCCTCAAACACATGTTCGTAGTTGTTGTTTAAATACCACTGTCTTACAGCGGGTCGAGAATTGGCTTGAATAAATACGAACTGTTTCACTATATTGTGATAGAGTGCACTAACAGTTAAGTGGATAACCGACGAGAAAATGAAGGAACCATTTTACAAGCAGCACGCAGATAAACAAAAACTTAATTAGCCAAAGTGACGAGTGGCCGAATTCAAGAAGGGAACTTAGCGGGTCGCGTATTGTCAACGCCTGAGGAGGTTCGGGACTGTTTTAAATTGTCACTTAAGGTTAGATTTCAAGTGGCGGTGGCACTTAGGGTTTTTGTTTAATTTTTTTATTACTGAATTTCCGTGTTATGGGGTATAGTCTTTGATGGCACTCGCTCACTTACGTGAATGGAATTGTATTGAAATACCTAGAGAAAATAAATTCAAGTTGTCTTGGGTTAATATAAACCTTAGTGTATTTAATTAGTATCTGGTGTATGCATATATATTTTACGAGAAAAGAAAAGGGTGAATTCCAGGTCACAAGTATACGCTGGTATTAGTAAGATTGCCTAATCAAAAGTTCATTGAGTGGAACCACGATAAACCTACAGAGGGTAGACATTCTAAAAAGTTAAAATGATTTCATTGATGGAAAGAGTGTCTAGGTAAATGAAAGTAGAATTGAAGTTGTCGTAGTTTGTTACGGGATGGTAAACGATTACACCAAGGACAAAGATAAGTAAATCTGTGAAGTACGCGACGTCATATTATTTACATACAAACGCTGGTCTAAGTGGAAAGAGATTTAGTGGTAGCATAAACTATTTCAGTTCTTGCAGATATTGGTGGAAGCGTCTTAATACAAACTGGTCATAACACGAGGGTATATCGAATGTGAATTTTGTAAGTAATTAAAAAGTTACAAGTCTTTTCCAGAGATAATGTACTGCGATTTGAGAATTTCGTTGTGTGGGAGAACAATTGCAAGCTAGGTGGGTGATTTATCTCGACATAATATAAACAGGTACTATATATTTAAAGAGATTTGATGCTTCAATTCGACCAGTAGCTTAGATCTACATATACATCCATACTCGGCAAGCCACCTGACAGTGTGTGGCGGATGGTACTTTGAGTACCTCTATCGGTTCTTCCTTCTATTCACGTCCCGTATTGTTCGTGGAAAAAAAGGATTGTCGGTATGCCTCTGTGTGGGCTCTGATCTCGAGATAACGAGAGTTGTTATCTGAAATGGCCTATCTCGTAATTACTGCTTGATATTGGTGATCGTTGTCATTAGAATGTTTGGATGTGTTTATTCGTAATGTAATCGTGTCATTGTTCGATCTCGACGTTGTGTAAAGTAAGGGTGCTGTCTTTCATTATTCTATATTCGAGCCGGCTGCATAGGCAGTGCTTGAGGTTGCCGCAGTAGTAATTATACTAAGGGTGATCTGGCTTCAATTTGTTACTTGAGAGTGCGAATACGGTGCGAGATAGACTTCTAGTAGTCGCCAGGCCCTCCACTCCGTCTGGAATCTTCTAAAATAAGATAGCGATCCGCAGTCATAACATCAACTGTGAAATTAAAAACTGTACCTAATTAAAGGTGTAGTGGTCGATTGGTTCGTCCAAGTATTTTGGGCGTTAGGAAGCCATACATTAACTGCGTAGCGACGTTGGTACAGTACGATCCATTGTCGTTGTAGGTTCGATTTTTGCTAACGCCAGTCGGCGCATTACAGTCTTTGGCGACCTTGGCGCAGGATGTGCCTAGCCTCAGGCCATCCTGAATAGCAAGACGTAGTGAGACGGTGCTGGATGACGGAAGTTAGTTTGTCGCACGTCGTTGCGTTGTTAAAGGTTATTTTGAGGAGGTTTCTGTTGCTAGGAGACGAATTAAGTCATCTCTTCACCGAGACACCTCACGTGGCCTGCCTAGCGGACTGGCCGGTAACATTCCAACCAAGTATAGGTTCACATTCACGGTTTGACAGTAGTTGTTGTCAACAACAAAGGCGCCACGGTTGGTGAGTCAAACCTGTTCTTTCAGACATGTCCGAAAGAACAGACACCATTTTGGTCCAGCAACCAGAATGAATTAAGGCACAAAGTAATTGTAGGCATTGGCTGCGAGCAGATATTGATTTAAATTCGTTGGGAAGGTTTAAAATTTATTCCAGACCGGAATTCATACCCGGATCTCCTGTTTAAGAGCAATATGTGGTGACCACTGCGCCATCTAGACACAGTAGACATCGCAACAGCACGGGCTACTTTAGCGCATCTTCCGCCAGACCAAAATTCCCAACCTATCCACACACTACTGATGTAGTGAACCTTGCCCATTATCCTCATTACTGACGGCATATTGCCGATTCCTGTAAGAGTTTGAGCCTGGTGTGCATGCGCACGAAAGATATCATTGAACGTCCTCGCCTTTATTATATATATGTGGAGTCTGTTCTTTGAGACATGGAAAAGGGGCTCTGCATCTGTAGTGTGTGAATAAGTTGAGAATTTGGATCTGTCGGTTATCCTTGCACATGCGATGACCACTGAGTCTGGATGGCGCAGTGGTCAGGGCATCTGCTTAGTAAGCGGCAGACCCAGGTTCGAATCCCGGTCCGGCACAAATTTTCAACCTTCCTCATTGATTTAAATGTCCCCCGACTGCCAGTGTCTGTAATTCCTCTGTGTCTTCAACCAAGTAAGTTGAATAAGGAAAGACTGGAAGGAAAAGACCTTCCAGTAGTAAAACTATGGAGACTCCAGGCCAATGTAGCGACTCTCCTGGGCTCGTGACCCAAGACAACGAGAAAACCATGGCCTAGTCAGATGAGTCCCGATTTCAGCTAAGAGCTGATGGTAGGGTTCGAGGGTGGCGCAGACCCCACGAAGACATGAACCTTGTTTTCAACAAAGCGTACGCAAGCTGGTAGTGGCTCCATAATGGTGTGGGCTGTGTTCACCCTGAATGGACTGGATCCTCTGATCCCACTGAACCGATGGTTAACTGGAAATGGTTATGTTCGGCTACTTGGAGACCATTTGTTCCCAAACAACGACGGCATTATTACGGATGTCAATGCGCCATGTCACCGGGCCACAATTGTCGCGACAGGTTTGGAGAACACTCTGTACGATTCGGGTGAATGATTTGGCCAGCTAGATCGCCCGGCATGAATCCTATCGAACCTTTACGAGGCATAATCGAAAGGTCAGTCCGTGAACAAAATCCTGCACCGGCTACACACTTTCGTAATTACGGACAGCTATAGAGGCAGCAAGGCTCGATATTCCTGAAGGGGTTTTCTAAGGACTTGTTGAGTCCACGGTATATCGAGTTGCTGCACTACGCCGGGAAAAAGGAGGTCGGACACGATATTGAGAGGTATTCCCTGACTTTTCTCACCTCATTGTATGACTGAATCTTGTTCAAGTTTAATGATAAATTTTCGATGTTTTCAAGTCTCTACCGTTCCGATGAGTTTGAACTCCCGCGCGCGCCTCTGCCGCTGGCACTTCTAGTGGTGCGACTATCGCGCGTCCTATATGGTGCCGCCTGCCTTCTGCCGCGGAGTGACGTCACGAGTTATCTTACCGCCACCAGTTGGAAACCTGCAGCGACCATCGGCGGAATCCTCCCTCCCCTCCCGCCCCCCCCCCCCACCCACCGCCGCCCCTCCTCCCAATGGAGCCCTAATTGGACACATTTGTTTTCGGGGGCTCAGCACCATCGGGTGATCTAGTGTGCTAGAAGTCGGCTGCTCTGGCCTGTGAACTGTGATGTGCCTCGCTGCAGGACTGCTGGGTGGCTTCATTTACTATCCAGAAACTCTTCGTTCGTGATTCAGGAAACAGTTGGTATGGCTGGCGAAAGACAAGTTCGCTGTCTTAAGTTTGTCTGTGGTGTCTACAATCTTATCGGTTGCTGTATTTCAGCGGAGTTCAGTTTGAGTACAAGACATAAATTTTATTGACTATGTTCATAAATGCGAATAGTGTTTTTTGCGCAAAGGAATTTTTTTTTTTAATTGAGGCTTAACGTCATTCATGTCACAGCAGTATTTTACTGTAAGTGGATAATCACAAATTTATAAATTTGTGTAACAACCTTGGTTTGAAACTTCCTGGCAGATTAAAACTGTGTGCCGGACCGAGACTCGAACTCGGGACCTTAGCCTTTTGCGGGCAACTGCTCTACCAACTGAGCTATCCAAGCACGACTCCCGCCCGGTCCTCACAGCTCTACTTCTGCTAGTATCTCGTCTCCTACCTTCCAAACTTCACAGAAGCTCTCCTGTGAACCTTGCAGAACTAGCACTCCTCGAAGAAAAGATATTGCGGAGACATGGCTTAGCCACAGCCTAGGGGATGTTTCTAGAATGAAATTTTCACTCTACAGCGGAATTTGCGTTGATATGAAACTTCCTGGCAGATTAAAACCGTGTGCCGGACCGAGACTCGAACTCGCGACCTTTGCCTTTCGCGGGCAACTGCTCTACCAACTGAACTACCCAAGCACTACTCACGCTCCGTCCTCGCAGCTCTACTTCCGCCAGTACCTCGTCTCCTACCTTCCAAACTTCACAGAAGCTCTCCTGCGAACCTTGCAGAACTAGCACTCCTGGAAAACCTTGTTTTACCATCGTGTCTTTCACAAATTATTGTTGTTACATTTTGTAATGGATGAGGAAGTTAATGAAATACATCCATTTTACTGTTTTAAAATTATCCACTTCTGTTTTGAAAAAACGAGACACACAGAAGCAATGGTATGCAACACGCCATGATAAGAGGACGTGTAGAACAGGGGAACCGTAATGAGTGTTTTAAATGGCAGAAAAGTGGCATGCACATGGGTCCAACAGCGCCCTCTTTTGTGTGACCGGACACGTCAGCGTTATGCAACGCTCAGTCGGTGCGGAGGTGTCATAAGAAGCGGAATCCTGTAACCAAGTACCACCATGGCTCGCCGATATCACGGGGTGGAGTATCGACATGTGAGTGCGTTCGAGCGGGACAGAATGATTTTTCACTGGGAGACGGGTCTGCCATTCTCTGGCATTGCCTGTACAGGACACGCTGCTCCAACAGTGAGGCGTCTGTGGAACCAGTAGAGAAGAGAGCACCGACAGGGCACTGGACGACACAGCACGAGATGAACGTCATCTTTCTCTGCCTCGTGATGGCTGGGTGTTGTGTGCTGTCCTTAGGTTAGTTAGGTTTAAGTAGTTCTAAGTTGTAGGGGACTGATGACCATAGATGTTAAGTCCCATAGTGCTCAGAGCCATTTGAACCATTTTGAACGTCATCTTCTTCGCTTGGCCGTAACGGACTGAACAGCTTCGTCCCTACATTTGGCGCGGCATTGAACCACTGCAACGGGTGTGGACACGTCTGTGGCTGTGGTTCGATGCCCTCTTCTGAGAGCTGGACTGGTGGCACGCATGTCACTGCGACGGTTTCCATCGACCAGAACCCACCAACGCCGCAGAGACCAATGTACACGTGAACACCGGAACTGGCGTGCTAAGTGGCAAAATGTAGTGTTCTCGGACAAGTCCCGCTTCAACTTGTCCAACAATGATGGCCTCATACGCCTTCGATGCCGCTGTGGTGAACGCAGTCGGGCGGACCGTATTGTTGAGCGGCATAGCGGACAAACGCCAAATGTGATGGCATAGGGCGCCATTGCCTATAACAAGAGATCCCGCCTCCCACGTCTGGAGGGAAATCTGAACAGATACAGCCACTTCATGGAGGTTTTACAGCTCGAGGCACTGCCCTTTCTACAGGTCGTTCCACATGCCAGATTTCAGCAGGAGAACGCCCGGCCCCATGTAGCGAGGAATGTGCAAGCCTTCTTCGAAGAACGAGGGGTACCACTGCTTCCCTGGCCTGCCCGTTCGCCTGAAATGTCACCCCTCCAGCATATCTGGGATATGGTCGGTCGGCAACTTGTTCGTTCTGGTCCTCTTGCAGCTACAGTTGAAGCTTTGTGGTCGCGCCTAGAAACCGCGTGGCAAAGTATTCCCCAGCATCATATCCTGATGCTCTCTGGTACAATGCCACGGCGTCTAGCGACACTGATTGAAGCGTATGGTGCCGCTAGTCCGTTCTGAATTACCAGAGTCACTTGCATGCACAGGTCTGTAAATCTTATCATTTGTGTAGTGTCATGTCCCTAATCGGTGGAATAAATTTTATTGTGATCACATCTCTCGGTCTTGGTGTTTCACTTTCTCCAAAGATTAGTGCATTTAAATTGTGCGAGAGTTTTGGAAATACAATTTTAATGTGTTTTGAAAAAAAAGTATCACACTCACTTCAACCTAGCCCCCCATTCACTTACTCCTTAACACAAATGTTTTATAATCTGTCTCTTCAGCTAGAGGACTGGTACTATTTCCGTTTCTATAGTTGCACCGTCTGCAGAAAGGACAAAATTTTAATCCTCTGACAACACAAACGTGCGATATGTCAGAAACAACAAAGGACCCAAATAAGACCCTTTGTTATACCACACCTGATCACTTTGAAGTATGGGTAACCACTGCAGTGCGATCATCACGAAACTGGTGCATTCTACTTTCTATCTCACACCTACCTTTAAAGCTACGAACTTGCCGTGTTCACTATTCCAATAACATTCCATCCTTTATATGAG
Source organism: Schistocerca serialis cubense (assembly GCF_023864345.2). Classification (NCBI taxonomy): domain Eukaryota; kingdom Metazoa; phylum Arthropoda; class Insecta; order Orthoptera; family Acrididae; genus Schistocerca; species Schistocerca serialis. The sequence goes on from NC_064644.1 coordinate 181,865,304, forward strand.
AATATTGTGGTTGAAACATTCAAAAGCCTTAGATGAGTCTTAAAATATTGCGAATAATAACAGATTCAGGTTTATTGATTCTACTTCATTATCCCTAAGCTAAAAAGATCTCGATGACTGTTCCATCTACAAAGGTACAGCAATGTCTTTGGATGACAGAAAAACAGATATAAATTATGAAATAATGGAAGAATTGCAGTCTGATTTTTTTGCCTCCATTGCACGTGTCTCGTTATATGCGTATGGACAGAAACATAATTAGTACCAATACTGGGACATTCTGTACTTTCCATGACATATTTCTCCGCCCATATGCTCTCATAGACTTTCCTACGACTATTTCTAAAAACTATGAAAGAAAAAAAACTCCTACATGCTTGTTTTTGTGGCCTTATGAGCGTGCTTGTTATTTTACCGTCAGTTGCGAGTCAGTCCCGCCATGGACTCAAAATCATTCGAAAAAATATTTTGTATATTGCGTTGAATACTCACATTACAGGATGCAGCAAGTGCCAAGACGAAAATGGCACCAAGTGACAAGCAGAAACCGTCCATTTTGCGTGAAGCGTTCCTGACGGTGGGAACCTTCAGACTGCGCTGACAAGGAAGTTTTCTCAGGCATTTATAACTGAAAGTCATCCTCATAAGAGCGCCGCGTTCTAACGGTATCGGACACTTGAAGCTGATTCAGCGAAATAATGTTGCTTGGTGGTCAAAGAAGAGATAGGAACGAGTGATATCCTTTCTGACGCCACCGTATAAGTATGGTCGTTACATAAAGGTACCAGGCCAAGAAAAGGTTATCTCGGCTTATTTATCTCGACCTCACACAAGTTCACTCTTGCCCCGGATGAGATCGTATCTACGCTACTGGCCATTAAAATTGCTACACCACGAAAATGACGTGCTATAGACGCGAAATTTAACCGACAGGAAGAAGATGCTGTGATATGCAAATAATTAGCTTTTTAGAGCATTCACACAAGATTGGCGCCGTTCGCGACACCTAAAATGTGCTGACATGAGGAAAGATTCCAACCGATTTCTCATACACAAACAGCAGTTGACCGGTGTTGCCTGGTGAAACGTTGTTGTGATGCCTCGTGTAAGGAGGAGAAATGCGTACCATCACGTTTCCGACTTTGATAAATGCCGGAGTGTAGCCTATCGCGACTACGGTTTATCGTATCGCGACATTGCTGCTCGCGTTGGTCGGGATCCAGTGACTGTTAGCAGAATATGGAATCGGTAGCTTCAGGAGGATAATACGGAACGCCGTGCTGGATCGCAACTGCCTCGTATCACTAGCAGTCGAGATGACAGCCATCTTATCCGCATGGCTGTAACGGATCGTGCAGCCACGTCTCGATTCCTGAGTCAACAGATGGGGACGTTTTCAAGACAACAACCATCTGCACGAACAGTTCGACGACGTTTGCAGCACCATGGACTATCAGCTCGGAGACCATGGCTGCGGTTACCCTTGACGCACAGACAGGGGTGCTTGCGATGGTGTAATCAACGACGAACCTGGGTGCATAAATGGCAAAACGTCATTTTTTCGGATGAATCGAGGTTCTGTTTACAGCATCATGATGGTCGCATCCGCGTTTGGCGACATCGCGGTGATCGCACATTGGAAGCTTGTATTCGTCATCGCCATTCTGGCGTATCACCCGGCTTCATGGTAGGGGTGCCATTGGTTACACGTCTTGGTCACCTATTATTCGCATTGACGGCACCCTGAACAGTGGACGTTACGTTTCAGATGTGTTACGACCCGTGGCTCTACCTTTCATTCCCTGCGAAACCCTATATTTCAGCAGGATAATGCACGACCGCGTGTTGCAGATGCTGTACGGGCCTTTCTGGATACAGAAAGTGTTCGACTGCTGCCCTGGTCAACACATTCTCCAGATCTCACACCAATTGAAAACGTCTGGTCAATGGTGGCCGAGCAACTGGCTCGTCACAATACACCAGTCACTACTCTTGATGAACTGTGTTACCGTGTTGAAGCTGCATTGGCAGCTGTACCTGTACACGCTATCCAAGCTCTGTTTGACTCAATGCCCAGGCGTATCAAGGTCGTTATCACGGCCAGAGGTTGTTGTTCTGGGTACTGATTTCTCAGTATCTGTGCACCCAAACTGCGTGAAAATGTAATCACAGGTCAGTTCTAGTATAATATATTTGACCATTGAATGGCCGTTTATCATCTGCATTTCGTCTTGGTATAGCAATTTTAATGCCTAGTATTGTACTTCGTGAGTGTTATTACCTGTTACACCACCGCTGTCAATATTATGTTTTCCGGGTATGGACTGCCACTTTTTGAAGCTACAGAGTAATCACCTGTGAGCGTTCAGTATCCCCTGGTGTTAGATACTGGATATACAGTATGTGTATAGATCGTTAACTACAATTAGACTTTGTAACAGATACTTTCGTCGTCACTTGTAGTCATATGAGGACGTTCTGACAAGTAAGGCCTCCTAATTTTTTGTGTGAAGACTCTTAAAGCTTTTAAATTAAAAAATGTACTTAACATTCAACATCTTTACTCCTCAGGATTACATGTTTATTTCGCAACACAGACACGCTAGCTGACCGTTGTGGCCGAGTGGTCCTAGGCGTTTCAGTCCGGAACCGCGCTGCTGCTATGGCCGCAGGTTCGAATTCTGCCTCGCACATGGATGTGTGTGATGTCCTTAGGTTAGTTAGGTTTAAGTAGTTCTAAGTCTAGGGGACTGATGACATTAAATGTTAAAGCCCATAGTGCTTAGAGCCATTTGAACCATTTTTGAAGCAAATGTGTTACGTTCGCAACTTCCGGTCCGGGCAGTACAGAAAAAAACTCTGATGATAGGCACAAAGCCTCTCCATACACCCCGCTCTGGAAGTGCTGACGTCTGGTTTTCACACAGTTTGGAGGCCAAACAAAACCAGTGGCAGCATGAAGGTCCAAATGTTTTCATGGCACATGAATGCGGTCTTTAATGTTCTGTGCCATCGCTCCACCATCCTGTTACTCGATGTATGGTATGGTACAATGGCGCCAAAACCCAGACAGTTTGGACATCTCTAGGAACAGAACTGAGTCAAACTGCCGTCCTTGGCCCATGTTGATCTACGATGGGCAGCCGAACCGTACTATCCATGTTAACAAAAAGGTTCTTGCTGCCGTTTCTGCTGATATGCGTGTGATGGTGCTGTCTTGGCCGATTGAGTACTCCTGTCATTGGCAGTCAGTAAGTAGCGAAAACCATTAGAGGGAGGCAGTGGTACCACAATATTTAAATGAACATGTGAGAATCGGTCTGCCAGCTTTGGAAACTCCCCGATCTGCTTATGCAGACATCTGTCCACCTTGCATTGCCAGCATGCTACTCACTCTCTCACCCCCCTAGACCAATCCTTCTTAATGTTGGGCCATATGAATCTGTCATAGGTTTTACGCTTGAGTTCACGCCAGGATGAGTCAAGTTATCAAACCGTCTTGCACAGTCCTTCGGGTATGAAAGGCGGCGCTCGGTCTGCAATCACTGACAGTGGCGACACGCGGGTCCGACGTATACTACCGGACCGCGGCCGATTTAATGGCTACCACCTAGTAAGTGTGGTGTCTGGCGGTGACACCACACAGTCATCATCATGTGCTGTCAGCCGGTGAAGCCGGGTGTCACAGCTTGTGGGACGTAATCGAGAAGTCAGTTCATGCACAAAATCCTGCACCGGCAACACTTTCTCAGTAATGGGCGGCGGTAGAGGCAGCATGGCTCAATATTTCTGCTGGGGAGCTCCAACGATTTATCGATTTGTTGAGTCCATGCCACGTTGAGTTGCTGCACTGCGCCGGGCAAAAGGAGATCCGACACGACGTTAGGCGGTGGCTCATGACTTTTGTCATATATCATGTACGCCTTGTATCGAAGTGTTCCGTGTTTCGGTAACTCGCTGCTCACTGACTGACAGGTTGGCAGTGAAGCCCAGGTGGGTGCCATGGCACACTGCTGTGCCAGCAAATCGTATTACGGCGAGTGACTTCCTCGCGGGAACGAGCCCTCTTGCCTTAGTCTGGCGCTGTTACAGCCTGATTAACTCTCTCTTCAAGTGATTGGTGATTCAGGCCGCTATTGCCGGCAAAAACTAAGTAATCGGAATTATTTTTCACAGGACGTACCAGTATTTGCGGAAATTAGTCCACAGTGTTGTCAACTGACTTGCCACCTTCCCATCGTTGGAGTTACGGTCCGTGTCTGGTCCCAGTATGCCTTTCGGAAACAGATACGAGGTTTCCCCGGCATGCATCATACCTGCAAAATATTTTTACATCAGCTGTATTTGAGAATGTTTCACACTATCAAGCCCTAACTATATTTTTCGTGAAAAGTGCTACACAGGTGCATATGCATTTTCAATACTTCTACTAAAAATCGTGGTAGAATGTGCAACAGTTTCTCTAGCTGACGCTAACTGTTCAACAGCCTAGTTCAGTCTGCCAATAAAAATGTGTTAAGTATGCAAATGGTAGTCGTTGGAGCCACGACGTCGTTGTTTCTTATTACCAGAGAAGTACTAAATAGAATGATTCCAAAAACTAGTGGTTTTTCAAGGAAGAGAAAACCAAAGATTGTGAATTTTATGCTAGGAAAACTACTTCGTTACGTTTATAAAGGCAGACATGACCTACAGTGGCAATAGCGACCGGTACACTGGTAAGGACAAGGAAGACTACGTCAGGTTGCAACCAGAGATTTACAGCTACTTTAGGCTAAGCGTGTAGTCAGTAGTGAGTCCGTTTAATTGTTACAGAAGCGTGCCGGAAAAGATTACAGAACTGTCGTCACTTGTGAGTAGTACTAAAGCGGCAATTTATACTCGCTACAGAAATCTGACTATGACTAGAAATAAACAGCAGCGAAATCTTAAATATCGAATGCAATACACTTTGGTAAGGCGGGGAAGGTTGGGTTGGGTTGTTTGGGGGAAGAGACCAAACAGCAAGGTCATCGGTCTCATCGTATTAGGGAACGCCAGGGAAAGAAGTCGGCCTTTCACCTTCACAGGAACCATCCCTGCATGTGCCTAGAGTGCTTTAGGGAAATCACGGAAAACCTAAATCAGGATGGCCGGACGCGGGATTGAACCGTCGTCCTCCGAAATGCGAGTCCAGTATGTTAACCACTGCGCCAGCTGGCTCGGTAGGCGGGGAGGACACCAATAGTTATAGACTGTCACTTGTCGTGAAAAGCTCAACAATGTTTCATGTGATAAATATGGAGTCAAACTATGAAATAACGAAGAATGATATGCTTCAAATTAGAAACACAAAATAATAATTGGTTTGTTCTGTCGTCACCTAGTTAACAAAACAATATGTGAACGCTTTGAAGAGAGCGTCATAATTATAATGTATAATGTCTTCGATCATGCGGAAGTGGTTAGGAGAATATTTCAGTCTGTCAACGATGCGTTGTTAAAGGCATGATTTTAGAATGGATGACAGGGACAAACAGTCTCGAGATGGTGTTCTAAAATTGCCTCGGACACTGTGTTAGCTACTTATCCGTGAGCTAACAAACTAAATACATTGCTGACAAACAGGGTCGAACTTTTGTATTCACTGGAGGTCACGACAAAACTATTGCAATATCGTTGATGAATAGTAATGAACCAGAACTTGCAAAAGGAGGAAGGTACTTCTCCTTAACACGGATTACAATTAGAGACCACAGTATATACGTTTGTGCCGTGGAAGACTGTGCTGAATTATATTAGCGAATTACCTCGAATTCAGGAAATGCGGCGTAGCAGATTGAAAGAGGCCGAATCCTTGGTGACAGACAAATGGTCGGCAAAGTCAATAGCGTGATACGGACTGTCATGCGAGAAACGATTAACACCTTGTGATAAAGAGCCATCCTATGCTCTTTCGTTCCGATGTCATAATAATTAATGACCATATAGATAGCGGATTTTGCTCCACTCTTCGTGGAGCATAATTGCTGGCTAGATGCTCGCTCACTACAATGACATTGAAACAACATTACACCAATACTGAAAAGTTAAATGAAGTCTTCAGAAACAGTTTTTCCAGAGACAGGTAGACAGTTGCTACTTTCGACTGCTAAATGGCTGGGCAACTGACAAGTAAAAAGTTAAGTCGTATGGCATGATTGGCTGGGACAACATGATGGGCTGATCCAGCAGCCTAATTGGAGAGGTTTTACGTGCAATTTTCTTCCGTCAGTGCATACACTGCCTGACAGACTAGTGAAGCATCCTGAAAACGTGGTCGCATGTTTATGTTACTTCGTACACGTACACAATATAGCCTGGTATGTAAATGATTAGACATGTAAATAAGCAGAATGATCACTAGAGTGCATTAGTGCTGTTGCTGTTCGTTCAAAAAATGGTTCAAATGGTTCTAAGCACAGAGGTCATCAGTCCTCTAGAACTTAGAACTACTTAAACCTAACTAACCTAAGGACATCACACACATCCATGTCCGAGGCAGGATTCGAACTTGCGACCGTAGCGGTCAAGCGGTTCCAGACTGAAGCGCCTAGAACGCCTCGGCCGCAGTGGCCGGCTGCTGTTCGTCTTAAGTATTGTTACTAGACATGGCATAGTATACAAGGGGCATGAATAGCGTGAAGGACAGGGAGATGTTACGTACTAGAGTGAGGCATCGTTATCAACACCCAAGAGAGTGTGAAAGGGGCCTCATTGTGGGGCTCCTTCGGCCCGTCTGGTCCAGTCGTGCAGTATCCAGATTTGTGGGACATTCGGATGTTGGACTGCATGGGAACGTCAGAGCAGGTTGACGTGTCGTCAAGACGCCGCTCCAACAAGTCTGGCCATCACAGTGGAGGATCACCGTTATTGTGAACCAATCACATCGTAACCTCTCCACATCTGTGACCGCCATTCGAGAAGAAGCAATGAACCCCCTACAACATTCTTGGCTATCACGAACAGCTAGTTGGAGTATAGAGAACCCGGACTACGAAGAGATTGTCCCATGGGTAGACTGCCGTTAACGACACAAAACACACGGCTACGTTTAGAGAGCTGCCATGACTGGGAAGCCTGGAATGTGGGCCCATGGGGAACACGGTGTTCGGAGATAAACAGTAGGTGTGCAAAACCTAGAATAACCATCTTTGAGAGTACAGTGGCGACCTGGGGAAAGGTCCCAGTTTTCCAACGGTTTAGAGACCCTCTGCAGGGTCACTTCTGGCATCTTGCTTTGGGAAGCCGTTGGGTATGACTCTATGACACGGCAGGTAGTGGTTGAGGTAGCTCTGATGGCGCAGTGGTACGTCACAGGCATCCTGCGTTCTCAAGCCTCATGCGACAATATCGTGGTGCGATTTTTCAACAGGGCAATGCTCGTTCATACATGGCACGTGTCTCTATCGAATGACACCTTAATGTTGAGTACTCTCGTGACCAGAAAGATTCTCAGATGTATCCTCGATAGAACATGTGTTGGACCAGCTCCGGTATCAGCTCTGTCGCGATACAAAAATCCAGGATATCGAGGAACAGTTACAACGTTTGTGACACAGCTTGCTTTACGAGAGGATTCATCAGCTTTATGAGATCCATCGCAGCCAGGCCAGAGGGGGTGCAACGTCTTACCGGTAAGTAGGTTCATATTACCTAGATGGCTCAAATCTGACTCGATTAGTGAACAATAAAATAACATCGCATACGCTTTTCTTCCGCGAAGTTTCATTTAACTTCCTCCTACCCTTCTGAGCGTTTCACTTTTTTTTTCTCAAAATGTATATGTAATATCGGAAGCTGCATGAATATGTTGGCAGATTATGTGGTCGTCTGTAACAAGGTAGCAACGTCAGTAGCCTGTATCAAAAGACAGGTGGATCCGAGGACTGAGAGTTGAGCCTGAACGTAAAGAAATGTGACATAATGATCGTACGTAGGAGAAGAAATTCACTATGGTACCGTCGCAGTATTGATGACAAACTGCTAGCAACAGTAACTATAGTAAAATATCTAGGAGTGACCATCTGGAACGACCTACCGTAGAAAGACCACATAAAACAAACAGTTGGATAAGGAGATGTCAGGCTGAGATTCACAGGAATTGATTCACGAAACAAGAGGCTAACAAAACACTTGTTAGATGGATACTTGAGTGTTAGTTATGAGTCTGACACACTTACCGAGTTGGATTAATAGAAGTGAAAGAGAAGATCCAAGGAAGAGCGACGCGTTTCGTCTTGGGGTCGGTTAGTCAGCGCGCGAGCATTGTGGAGATGTTCAACAAACCCCAATTGCAGACGATGCACGAGAGGCACAGTGCTTTATGGAGAGATTTGGTATTGAAATTCTGTGAGAATTCGGTCTGACACAAAGCATATTACTTCCTCCAACATAAGTCTCGCGAAATTATTACAACGTAAAAATTCGAAAAATTTGAGCTAATAATACGGGGATTTATCGACAGTCACGCGCCATTCACGAATGGAACAGACAAGGGGGGGGGGGGGGGGGGGGCGGGGGATGGATCAAATAGAGGTACCAGAAGTACTTTCCGCCACCCACTATTAGCTGACTTGTAGACGCAGATGCAGATGAAAAGCAGTGCGTCGTAGGGAACACTTACCGTATTCTACATAGCCGGTTCCGTTGTAGCTGAAGTAATAGAAGTAAACAGGTATGTTGCTGAAGTTCGCCACGGCCCTAGCGAAGGACTCCGCTGGTTGTATGAAGTACACGTCGGAAAGCAGCTGCAAATAAAAAGTTACTTTGTAGAAATATCTGGAGACACTATTCAAGCGCATCAACACATACGGAGTAGTTCTTCAGAGGGCTGATTATTTCCCCCTGTAAGCAAATACAATGTTTGACATTTGAACCGTCGTACAACAAAACTATTGGAAAAACATAATTTAGACGCAGTGCTTAAGCGACCGGATTTCCATTCGGGAGGCGAAGGGGTTCAAATCTCAATCCTATCTTCCATATTTAGATTTTCTGTCGTTTCTCAAAATGGTTCAAGATAATGCCGGCACGGTTAATCTGAAAAGGACACGACCGATTTATTTTCCGATCTTTGGGGAATTCTTGATTATTTTCGCCTTTAACGACACTATTGTCGACGGATTGTATCTTCATACCATCCAAAGAAGAGGTTACGGCGGTGGCAGATGGATACTCTGCTGACCTCCCAGAATCACACTCACTGGAAAAGAGATGCACAACTTACATTTACCAAAACGTGAGCTAAGTAAAAGAAATAAGAGTATTTTCCACGTATGAAACACAGCGTAACTCTAGTAGAACTAGAAATTTGCTTCTAGTCTTTGTACTGTGTTCGCCTTCCCTACCATAGTTCTCACAGTTTTGCAACTTAACGTCCATATATTTAAATGATTTGACTGTGTCAAGCAGGACACTATTAACACTGTATCTAATCATTAAGGGTTGTTTTTCCTACTCAGCCACAATAACTTCATTTTTCTATATTTAGAGCTAGCTGCCATTCATCTCAATAACTAGAAATTTTGTCTAAGTCATCTTGTACCCTCCTATAGTCACTCAATTTCAACACCTTACCGGACACAACAGCATCATCAGCAAACAACCGCAGATTGCTGCCCATCCTGTCCACCAAATCATTTATGTATACAGAGAACAACATCGGTCCTATCACACTTCCCTGGGAACTCCAGACGGTACCCTTGTCTCTGATGAGCACTCGCCGTGAAGGACGACATACTGGGTTCTATTAGTTAAGAAGTTTCCGAGCCACTCGTATGTCTGTGAACTTCCATATACTTCGTTAACAGCCTGCAAAGGGTCACCGTATAAAATTATTTCCGGAAATCTAGAAGTATGGAATCCGCCTGTTGCCCTTCATCCGCAGTTTGCAGTGTATAATGTGAGAAAAGGGCAAGCTGAATTTCGCTTGAGCGATACTTTCTAAAACCATGCTGATTGCTGGACATAAGCTTCTTAGTCTCAAGAAAGTTTATTATATTCGAACTGAGTATATGTTCAATGATTCCGCAGCAAACTGCAGTTAGGGATATTGGCCTGTAATTTTGCAGGTCCGTTCTTTTGCCCTTCTTACATAGTTACTGGAGTTACCTGCGCTTTTTTCGAGTCCGTAGGGACTTTGTGCCGGGCGAGAGTCTCACGATAAATGCAAGCTAGGCAAGCGGCCAATGCCGTAGAGAATTCTTTTTAAAATCGAATTGGGATTCCAACCGGAGCTGATGATTTATTTTCTTCAAATCTTTCAATTGTTTCTTTACGCCAGCGATGCTTACTACAACGTCACTCATACGGCAGTCTATCCGATGGTCAAATGACGGTATGTTTGTACGATTCTCCTGTGTGAACGACTTATTGAACGTTTAATTTAAAACTACATTGCTCTCCTCAACTCGCACGCCAGGCATATCAACAACAGCTTGCATATCCTCTGTAGAGAAGCCCTCGTCCCCAAAATACAACTGCTCCAGCTGTTCCGCCGCACGGGTCCGCTGCTCCTCCGTGGGCAGCGGCAGCTGGGAGCCGATCAGGGCCGTGAAGTTCTCCTTCATGTCGGCGACACCCTCTGCTGTTAGCATACCGGAGACTGGAATATACAAACAACTCTCCAGCATAAGCCAGCTTTTGCTTTAATTATGGCATTACAAGTTAGCGAAAAGGTATGTTTACTAGCTTGTACTGTGGTCTGTGGTGGACAGATTCTAGCCCCTGAGAGTGATTGCTACTACACAGGTTTACGTTACAAACCTATCAATGTTAGATTAACACATAAGCCTGGTGGTTCTTAGCGAAGCATTTGAAGATCATATACCTATTGGCATCTGATTTCTTTTAGTTTACCTTTTTTCTTCCCTTGTTTAATCTTAGAACGTTACACAAAGAATCACTCACGTTCAGAAAAAACAGAACACCTTGAACGACCATAAACATGACGCTCATATTCACAGGACGTGTACATTAGCATGTTTTGCAGAAATTCAGTCATCGACGCTTATAAGGCGCGAATGGCGTCCTGTGGTATAGCTATGCATGCTGCATTCACCTGGTTCCAAAATTCATCTGTGGAGGTTGGCACTGGGTCACAGCGTTGCACCTGTCGTTTCACAGCAGTCCGCACATTTTCGATTGCCTACAAGTCTGGTGATCTGGCGGACATTGGCAACATTCTGACACCCTGTGACACCAAGAAGGCACGTTTTCGTGCAGCAACATATGGTTGTGCATTGTCGTACTGAAAAATGGTGTCTGGAGTGTTGTACAGAAAGGTGGCGGTCAGGAGTCTGAGGATGTCATTCACATTGGTCATTCTGGTGACAGTGCACTGGGCACACACCAACTGTGATCTGTGATCGTACCCAATAGCACCCCATACCATAAGGCCTCGAGTTGGCGCTGTATGTCTTGTGCTAATGCAGTCACACTGACGCCGCTGCCCCTGTCTGCGGCGAACCAATATGCGGCCATCATTTTCAAACAAAGGGTGCCTGGACTCGTCCGAAAACACTGTCTGGTGCCATTCCTGTCCCCAGTGAGGTCGTTCTGTACACCATTGCCGTCTAGCATGTTTCTGCACGTTTATCAAAGGTAGGCGGAGAAGTGGACGACGTACACGTAACCCATGCCGTAATAAACGATGGCGGACTGTCACCTGTGATAGTCTACGATGTGTTACACAGTTCCACTCTTGCGCCAGATCCGAGGAGGACATAGATCTGCCCAGCAATGCCATTCGAATTAGGTGTCGATCTTCTCGGGGCTGGTCTGGGTGTTGCGCTTGAACCATCTCGTCGTGTTATACGACATTCCGTGAATCATTCTGCATACAGCTGTTGCACTGCCGAAACTCTTCGTCCCACACAAGCAGCAATTTCTCGGATGGATGCGTCGCATTCTCTCATGCCAATAATGCGCCGTCTTTCAAACTCAGTGACTTAACAGTGCGGTTCGCACATACGTCTGTGAGCCGTGGTGCACTTCTGCTCAAGACTCACTGATCCATTTTACAGGCAAGTGGTGTTGCGCCGTGTTGTCGATGTTGACCTTGAAGCCGCGGGCCGACATGGTTGAGATGCTTATCATTTCTGCAGAACATACTAATGTACACTTGACAGCAAAAAAAGTGGGGTCACTGCCGAATGCAACCGACATTACGTAGCTGTGTTGCAGGTCCTCTAAACACCAAAACCCCGTGGGGTACAGTCGTTTGACTACACACAATGGGTACCACAAGAGGCTACTAAGAGACCAAAGGTCTTTATGGCAGTCAGTCTAAGCGTCAACTAATATTGTCATACAAAACATATTAGATAACACGTTCTTAGCGATGAGAAACCCCATAACACTAATAAACTAACTTTAAGTACAACAAGTGACATTCCAAAAGTTCTGAGAAAACGGATTATTTTACATATATCATACAGTAATCCTTAGTCAAAATTAAATACTTGAGACAATATATGGAGTTACAAAGCTGTATGGCAATTGGAAAAAAGTTTTTCGCTCTCTAAAAGTTTTCCATCCACGTGCTGAAGGTCGCTCAACGGCGAGTGGCTCTGGAAACCGGATATTGGACGAACCAGTAGAAAAACGCGATTAACGGCAACAAGCACTCTAAGGAAATCTCAACGTTAACAGTGAATCACCAGTAATTTCTCGTAACACATTAACAGATACGTGTACACAAATTTGAACTTTAAATGACATGACCACCGTCGTCGTTATGGACCTGGATTCAAACCCAGTACCTATAGCCATTGCCACCTAAGCTAAGCTTTGTTTGTGCCTTATTGAGACCGGATAACTGGGCACAAAGAGACGTGAAGTATAGACGTTTGCACCAGTATCAGTTATCAATTCAGATCCTGAAAATAAATGACGAATATCTTTGTACTGAACTGGAAATCCTGTCATAACAGTTACTGTCCTGAGAACTACCCCCAACGACGTTTAATATGGTGTCATTGACAAGGAACAAGGTATGCTCATGTTTAAAATTGAAATGCCACCATATAAAGCTTGTGACAGGGATGCGAACCCAGCACCTAATCGGATTGTTAACGAAGTACAGTCTCATGCTCAAAAGTATCCGAACGACCTGGATTGCATTTCGCCTGATTCCCATGCAACCCACATAACGCAGCTGTCTAGCAGGTCCTCTAATCGCTCCTTGATACAGTCGTTTAACTATTGAAAATGGTTCCAAGAAGTCACCACTAGAAAACACTGCTCTGTATCGCAATAACTCAGGGTGTCAAGTAATACCACGATACTAAAAATATCAGGGAACACCTCATCGCGGATAAGACTGTCCTTAGGGCTTTTAAGCTCGCATTTATTGCAATAACTGACATACCTGAAATGTTATCACTCTCATTATTACGTCAGATAGGTAATGCACGTAGTAAGTTCGTCGTATTCATGATTTCCTCTTCAAAGTAACATACCATAATTGTTATTTAACACAAAATGTCATTAAAAATTTACGTTATTCACGAGCAGCTAGTTGAGAATATGTATGAACTTCAAATGACACGACGAACCGACTCGTTCTGCATATGGATTCAAACTCAGGTCATGGAAACTAAGATTTCGTGACTGACGGAAATTAACAGTCATTCCTGACTAGGCATACAGAGAGTGATATACCTCATTTTTGGACAGTATCAGTTAGCAAATATCAACTTTAAATTACATAGTGTAACATTTTTAACGGACGCGAATTCCTATCCAGCATCTTTTGTCCCTGTTAACGAACTACGAGAGATGTTAAATATTGCTACTTCACAAGTAACTTACTTGAAATGCAGTGAGGTAAAGCTTTGTGTTGGACAAGGATTCGAACCCAGAATCTAATCGGATTGTTATCGAAGCACAATCAACTTTGACATATCGGATTTTCTCAGCAGTAGCTAGATGTATTAAATGAAATGACGAGACGAAACATTAATTTTTCCTTTCCAGGACTCCAACCCGGCACATATCGCTGTTATATTCTAGAGAAAAGGAACGTTAAATATGGGTTTGTTACACCAGCAGCGACATGTGAGCATGTTTGAACTAGAAATAATATGATGAAGTGTTCAGTGCTGACTGAGAATCGAACCCGTAAAATATCATTGTTGACTACACACAAAGCGGCGACACTTACCGAATTTTTCTCCACCAGCAGCTCGGAATAACATCCCTGAACTTACAGTGATCTCGCAAATAGTTCTGTCTCACTGGGAGTCAAAAACGTCAGATATCGTTAGTGTTGACAACGAATGAAAATGCATTAAAAATAAAAATTATTATCCACCAGCAGATAGGTGTTCTCATGCTAAAGCTTGAGAATACATAGTGAAAAGTTTAGTGCTGGGCCAGGATTCCAACCCATTCATGCGCAATATGTGGAGATGTTAAGGAATCTGCAGTTTTGAACAAACAACAAGTTGTAGTCGAGCTGTATTGTCACGAAGGGATCAAATTCCGCGTTAAGGGCGGTCTGAGTAGCATTCCCAGTTCAGAACCAATTATATCGACTTACAGAAGCTCAAATAAGAGACGGAATAAATGTCCTGTGACCATGCACAGGGTTTGCTTCGTCACTAGAAATAAATAACTAGTTTCAGAAAAGTTACTGGTGATAGAGTTTATGCATGTGGCCACTCCTTACTTTATTGTGGTTCCACCTAAAGTCTACTTGGTAGAGAAGGAATATTATGTTTAATGTGATTTTCAGACCACAATGTCATTATACCTTCTTCACTTGGCGTAGCCAGAAGAGAATAGAATCTACCTCTCCTTGTCAAATAACATCGGCAGAAGTTGGAATCGAACCGAGACCATCTACATCTACATCCATACTCCGCAAGCCACCTTACGGTGTGTGGCGGAGGGTACCCTGAGTACCTCTATCGGTTCTCCCTTCTATTCCAGTCTCGTATCGTTTGTGGAAAGAAGGATTGTCGGTATGCTTCTGTGTAGGCTCTAATCTCTCTGATTTTATCCTCATGGTGTCTTCGCGAGATATACGTAGGAGGGAGCAATATACTGCTTGACTCATCGGTGAAGGTATGTTCTCGAAACTTTAACAATAGCCCGTACCGAGCTACTGAGCGTCTCTCCCGCAGAGTCTTCCACTGGAGTTTATCTATCATCTCCGTAACGCTTTCGCGATTACTAAATGATCCTGTAACGAAGCGCGCTGCTCTCCGTTGGATCTTCTCTATCTCTTCTATCAACCCTATCTGGTACGGATCCCACACTGCTGAGCAGTATTCAAGCAGTGAGCGAACAAGCGTACTATAACCTACTTCCTTTGTTTTCGGATTGGATTTCCTTAGGATTCTTCCAATGAATCTCAGTCTGGCATCTGCTTTACCGACGATCAACTTTATATGATCATTCCATTTTAAATCACTCCTAATGCGTACTCCCAGATAATTTATGGAATTAACTGCTTCCAGTTGCTGACCTGCTATTTTGTAGCTAAATGATAAGGGATCTATCTTTCTATGTATTCGCAGCACCAACAGCATATGAAACTATCATCAGTCCAACAGACCACCACAGCCACTTCTCTACGGCTCCTTTCTCTATCATAACACCGTTGCGGCACACAAGATGAGAATTCCGACACACAGGCTCCCTGTAGTGGTTTGCAGGATGTTCAGTACATTCATTTACTTGGTTGACGAATCGCCGTGAACTAGCTGCCTTGGCTACCCAGTGCATACATTCGACTCTATTTTGTAATCACCGAAATAAAATAACGTAACTGCCACCTACACAGAACTGCCAACTGTGTAGGATGCAGAAATTTAAACAGGAAGTATTCCTTTCGAATTGAACTACTCTATTGCGCTATCTGTTTGTTGAAACCATCGTGCAGTGCAAAATAAATGCTGTAACTGTCTGTCTCTCAGAAGTCTATATCCGGCCATATGCATTATCTCACAGCACTATGGAATGCCAAGGTTCTGGAGGAACTGTTGTTCACTTCCAGAGGTGGTGTACCTATGTCACAGCTAGTAGCGTAACGGTAAGCGTCGTGCACTGATGACAAGACGTCGCGTGTTATATTACATTCGCTACTACATTTTTTTAAAACGCAATTCTGCTGTCTGCTAAAGTATTCAATTTAATGGAACTTTGAACATAATTCTCTTCACTTCTCAACCCAAAATAGTCGCATGTGGAAAAAAGGCTAACTTCTGCGTCATTTTGTTCTTTTCAGGTTTAATAGACGGCCAGCCAGCAGATGCGCTCGATGCTTTTGTATTATGTATGGGGAGAGCGCATCGTGCCAAAATAGTCAGAAAAGTATTTTCTGCATTAGCTGTTGTCTGGTAGTGGCATTTTATTCTTCTTCACACCTTGCTTGACAGCTTTAACTCAGAACAAGTTTTGTACATGCATGTAATCAATAAACTGCATGTGCATTGTCAGACTGTTATAGGTAACATCAGAGAATTCGCATATATCGTTGATGATTAATTTCTCTCTCATGTTTAGCATTGTTTTAACAACACTAAAAGAAACCTTACAAAAACTGTGCACTGTATTGTAAGAAAGGAAATAAAATCACCCACGATAACCTTACGACAAAAGTCTGTTTTAACAAAACTGAGTATCTGTACAAAAGAGTGCCTCTATCTGCACGAATTAGTAAAACACTATTCACTTAGATTTCGATTGGGTCTGTGTTTAAACGGTATGCTGTGTCATACTCAACAGGTATGCAAACGTGATATTTCATAAATAAAGTTACGTATTCCTAGAAACCCTTAAATTTAGTTGTCAGCAGCGGAAAGAGGCGTTACCTGTTGTGCAGCATTGTAAGTTTTTCACCACTGCACAATGAGCTGAAAGTATTTTCTTACGATTTGCTAATCAATTTATTTCCGTCATACGTATCACCCTGGCATGGGAGTCTTAAGTGAAGAACATCATTGCATTTCGTATCGTTGACGTTCGTTTCGAATTTCTTCAGAGACGCTTGTATTGTATAGCAGCTTGGCAGTCAGAAAGCCGAGATCTACGACCATTAACACAACTTACTGAGTCGAGCTGCCAAGAGGATTTGATGTGTAAAGGTTTCCTTCTGATTTTGTTACAGAATTTTTTCTGGGAATTCGCAGCTCCATGAAATAATACACAAAAAAAAGCTCGCACGTTCTGCCCCTACCACAGTTAGAACTGACGATTTTCTTAACCGGTGGAACACGAGACGGGGCTACGGATACGCTGCTGCCAGCACGCCACTCTCGTCATGGTATTGGTCACTCAGCCTCATAACGCATCGTGAAAGATGTTAAAAGTTGTCACTTATGTGAAGAATAGCATTTCTTAAGCCAAAAAATTGAAATTTCTGTCTCAGTGTCTTAGCTTACGTGAGGATTATATACCACGAGTCATTCAAATGGAAAGGGAATATCAAGTGAATTTAGCGAGTCAGTTCAGTACCATACGCGGAAGTAATTGCACTGTCACAGTGTTGCCAAATGTTTGTGACGATGTTGCCAATTCTCATAAATGGTTCAAATGGCTCTGAGCACTATGGGACTTAACTTCCAAAGTCATCAGTCACCTAGAACTTTGAACTACTTAAACCTAACTAACCTAAGGACATCACACACATCCATGCCCGAAGCAGGATTCGAACCTGCGACCGTAGCGGTCGCGCGGTAGTAGACTGTAGCGCCTAGAACCGCTCGGCCACCCTGGCCGGCGCCAATTCTCAGCTGTGATAGGAACAGCTCTGAAGCATTATAGGAGGAAAATCCTGCGCTCGTGTCATAGGAGGATACGGTGAGGAGGCGCGGGGTTTGGTTAATATGCAGCGTTTTCTCCTACCAGCTGTGTCAAACATTTAGGTGTGTAATCTTCCATCACGATTACAGTTTCCCACAAAATACACTCCTGGAAATTGAAATAAGAACACCGTGAATTCATTGTCCCAGGAAGGGGAAAATTTATTGACACATTCCTGGGGTCAGATACATCACATGATCACACTGACAGAACCACAGGCACATAGTCACAGGCAACAGAACATGCACAATGTCGGCACTAGTACAGTGTATATCCACCTTTCGCAGCAATGCAGGCTGCTATTCTCCCATGGAGACGATCGTAGAGATGCTGGATGTAGTCCTCTGGAACGGCTTGCCATGCCATTTCCACCTGGCGCCTCAGTTGGACCAGCGTTCGTGCTGGACGTGCAGACCGCGTGAGACGACGCTTCATCCAGTCCGAAACATGCTCAATGGGGGACAGATCCGGAGATCTTGCTGGTCAGGGTAGTTGACTTACACCTTCTAGAGCACGTTGGGTGGCACGGGATACATGCGGACGTGCATTGTCCTGTTGGAACAGCAAGTTCCCTTGCCGGTCTAGGAATGGTAGAACGATGGGTTCGATGACGGTTTGGATGTACCGTGCACTATTCAGTGTCCCCTCGACGATCACCAGTGGTGTACGGCCAGTGTAGGAGATCGCTCCCCACACCATGATGCCGGGTGTTGGCCCTGCGTGCCTCGGTCGTATGCAGTCCTGATTGTGGCGCTCACCTGCACGGCGCCAAACACGCATACGACCATCATTGGCACCAAGGCAGAAGCGACTCTCATCGCTGAAGACGACACGTCTCCTTTCGTCCCTCCATTCACGCCTGTCGCGACACCACTGGAGGCGGGCTGCACGATGTTGGGGCGTGAGCGGAAGACGGCCTAACGGTGTGCGGGACCGTAGCCCAGCTTCATGGAGACGGTTGCGAATGGTCCTCACCGATACCCCAGGAGCAACAGTGTCCCTAATTTGCTGGGAAGTGGCGGTGCGGTCCCCTACGGCACTGCGTAGGATCCTACGGTCTTGGCGTGCATCCATGCGCCGCTGCGGTCCGGTCCCAGGTCGACGGGCACGTGCACCTTCCGCCGACCACTGGTGACAACATCGATGTACTGTGGAGACCTCACGCCCCACGTGTTGAGCAATTCGGCGGTACGTCCACCCGGCCTCCCGCATGCCCACTATACGCCCTCGCTCAAAGTCCGTCAACTGCACATACGGTTCACGTCCACGCTGTCGCGGCATGCTACCAGTGTTAAAGACTGCGATGGAGCTCCGTATGCCACGGCAAACTGGCTGACACTGACGGCGGCGGTGCACAAATGCTGCGCAGCTAGCGCCATTCGACGGCCAACACCGCGGTTCCTGGTGTGTCCGCTGTGCCGTGCGTGTGATCATTGCTTGTACAGCCCTCTCGCAGTGTCCGGAGCAAGTATGGTGGGTCTGACACACCGGTGTCAATGTGTTCTTTTTTCCATTTCCAGGAGTGTATATACGAATAAAACACTTACCTTGTTAAAGATAACTTTCCTCGTTTTTATGACAGTATTTGACGACGGCAGTCTGCCTGACTTGTTATAACAGCTGATGTGGAAAAATTAAATGTGATGTAGATCTATCATTATATAAGTTCTACCATGATTCACCTTTTCATACGATTACAAGTAAATGACATACTAATTAATTCACACACACACACACACACAAATGGGCGTTTCTATTGTAATGCACTTACCTGTAGAAAAAAAAAGATAGTGTCTATATAGATGGGAAAAGGCAGCTGTCAATGTTTTAAGTTATCTTCAGATGTAAATTTCAAAGAACGAAGATTTTTTAATTAGTGTTAAACGTCACCATCCCCTCCGTTTGCTGAAAATCGATGGTATGCGTAGGCTCCTCTGCTGACAGCCAACTTGTGTGTGCTCTGGGATGCCCTGAACTTCGGCCCCAGTTGCCCGCGGTCTGATGACGTCTCTGAGGATAACCCCCACATCAACGTGTACGAGTCAGTCCGAGACAACGGCAGCTTCCCATTACCTGTAATGTTCAACACCCACGGCGGTGGCTTCAGTGATAGCACCGGGACCATCAACGCGGCAGTCTACTTCGTGGAAAAGGGTGTGCTCCTAATTACTTCCAACTACTGCATCGGTGCCGGCCGGAGTAGCCGAGCGGTTCTAGGCGCTTCAGTCTGGAACCTCGTGACCGCTTCGGTCGCAAGTTCGAATCCTGTCTCGGGCATGGATGTGCGTGATGTCCTTAGGTTAGTTAGGTTTAAGTAGTTCTAAGTTCTAGGGGACTGATGACCTCAGCTGTAAAGTCCCATAGTGCTCAGAGCCATTTGAACCATCTTTTTACTGCATCGGTACTTCCAATAAGTACAATCACATTCATTCTCATTACCATTCCTAGTCCAAGCCCACCAGATGGAAAAAGGGTAGAGACCTCCATCATTGACATTGCTCTGATATCGTGTAATATTGCTTCCAGTTCTAATAATGCCTCAATTTGGCGATGGCGAAAGTCCACAAGCGTCTTCAAGTTTGCCATGTCCTGCTAGAGTCACTCGCTGATAAGCAGATCACGTGGAGCTACCACATTGTTTGGGATGTGAACTGCAAAGTTTCATTCGATGTGCCAAACAGCCTCAGAAGTTTTCTACTGGATTACGATCGAGAGATTCATGGTGCATTAGGGTGCCCGAGTATTTGTCAAACCATAAACATATGTGAACTGTTGGATGAATACGACTGTTGTCACCTAGGATGATGGGAGAGACTGTATTATCATAAAGACATAGAAGAAAAGAGGTCATCGACAGTCCTGAAGTAAACGTATTGGTTTTTGTCTGTACTGTCCTCGAGTGACCAGCCAGATGCAATGGTTTACAAAATATGGTATTTCGACAGCGTACCAGCGTGCTATTATGAAAAGACGGCTTTCGTCGCTTTGGAGTGCTCTCTATCACCAGTTATGGCAAACTTGTCCATGGACTATTCCGAACGGTAAGTTCTGAAGAAAGCTTCACTGGAGCTCACATGCTTTTTTTTAGATATGTTGATGACCATTCGCATTGTAGCCACACCGGATTGACAAATTTCAGGACTTCCTCCAACAACGGAAATTTTTCCGTCGCAGCATCAAATTAAACATAGTTCTGTGGAGTATGCGGACTCCCATATTTGAACGTCCTAGTCAAGCCAAAATTGAACAGAACTATGGGGTACAGTATGTGCAGGTAAACCGCTCTCTGTGATTTATATCTCCACGCCTCCAGTTGTCGTCATTCTTCACTGTGATCGGGTGTGCTACTTACACTAGTGCACGGGACTCGTGCGACAGCAGAGGAAAAAAGCAAATAAGTGGAGCTCAACCACCTTAAGGACATATTCAAGAAGAACGAATATGGCGGGAGACATATCCGAAGTGCTTTCAGGCAGAATCATCAGGCTCAGCAAATAGAACACGACGAGGAGTATAATACAATGATGTATCTTCCTTGTGCCGACAAAGTCGGCAGAATCTTGGCTCGACGTAATATGAAATGTTTTCTGTTCGCCTCCGGAAGCGCGAGCAAGGTGTATAATGACTTGCGGTTCCATAAACCGTGTATCTACTGTATTCCACGCAAAGGTGAAAGGGCATTAATCAGGCACACTGTACGGACAGACAAAGAACGGTGCTAGGACCACAGGAGACACAGCGAACTCAAACAATGAACAAAATCTGTGGTTGTGGAACACCGCATGGCGATAGGGAATTCAGCGGAATATGAAAATACTGAAGTGCTAAGACAGACCTCTTCGTTCTGAGACTGTGTGCTATGGGAGACTATTGCAACACCGAGGGTCGACAGGCTGATCAATAGAGGCAGTGGCTTCATTGCTCTCAGTAAAGCGTGGAATCCAGCGCTCAGCCAGCTGGGGACCCATCAGCCGAGAGCGAGTTCCACGCCCGACTTGGGCGTCAGAAGCATTGAGCGAACGGAATTTCCGTCCAGCGGTCGGCGGTAACGTCTACCAACCACTCTGCCCAACGTGGCATGCTACCAAATTGTGAAGGTAGGGGTGGGAAGCGATAAAATCTACATCTACATCTACATGATTACTCTGCAATTCACACTTAAGCGCCTGGCAGAGGGTTCATCGAACCATTTTCATACTACTGCGCTACCATTCAACTCTCGAATGGGGCGTGGGAAAAAGGAACACTTAAATTTTCCATTCGAGTTGTGATTTCTCTTATTTTATAATGATGATCATTTCTCCCTACGTAGATGAGCGTCAACAAAAATTTTAGCATTCAGAAGAGAAAGTTGGTGATTGAAATTTGGTAAATAGATCTCGTCGCAAAGAAAACCGCCTTTGTTTCAGTGACTGCCACCCCAACTCGCATATCATATCAGTGACACTCTCACCCCTATTGCGCGATAACACGAAACGGGCTGCCCTTCTTTGCAAAAAAAAAAAATAGTTCAAATGGCTCTGAGCACTATGGGACTCAACTGCTGTGGTTATCAGTCCCCTAGAACTTAGAACTACTTAAACCTAACTAACCTAAGGACATCACACACATCCATGCCTGAGGCAGGATTCGAACCTGCGACCGTAGCAGTCGCACGGTTCCGGACTGCGCGCCTAGAACCGCGAGACCACCGCGGCCGGCCCTTCTTTGCACTTTTTCGATGTCCTTCGTCAGACCTACCTGATAAGGATCCCACACCGCGCAGCAATATTCCAGCAGAGGACGGACAAGTGCAATGTAGGCTGTCTCTTTAGTGGGTTTATCGCATCTTATAAGTGTTCTGCCAACAAAGCGCAGTTTATATTTCGCCTTCCCCATAATATTATCTATGTGGTCTTTCCAATTTAAGTTGCTCGTAATTGTAATTCCTTGGAATTTAGTCGAAATGACAGCCCTTAGATTTGTGCGATTTATCGTATACCCAAAATTTATCGAATTTCTTTTAGTACCCATGTGGATGGCCTCGCACTTTTCTTTGTTTAGTGCCAATTGCCACTTTTCGCACCATACAGAAATTCTCTCTAGATCATTTTGTAATTGGAATTTATCGTCTGATGATGTTACTAGACAGTAAATTACAGCATCATCTGCAAACAATCTAAGGGGGCTGCTCAGATTATCACTTAGATAATTTATGTAAATCAGGAACAACAGAGGGCCTATGACTCTACCTTGCGGAACGCCAGATATCACTTCTGTTCTACTAGATGATCTTCACTCAGTCACTACGAACTGTGACTTCTCTGAGAGGAAATCACGAATCCAGTCAAACAACTGAGACGATACTCCATATGCACGCAATTTGATTATAATAGTCGCTTGTGAGGAACGGTATCAATAGCCTTCTGGAAATCTAGGAATATGGAATCGATCTGAGATCCCTTGTAGACAGCACTCATTGCGTCAGGGAATAAAGAGCTAGCTGTGCTGCACAACTAAGTCATTTTCTTCAAGGTGATGCATAATGTTTGAGTACAGTATATGCTCCCAAATCCTACTGCAAATTGAAGTTAGTGATACGGGTCTGTAACTCAATGGGTTGCTCCTATTTCCTTTCTTGAATATTGGTGAGAACTGTGCTTCTTTCAAGTCTTTAGGAACAGACCTTTCGTCAAGTGAGCGGTTGTATATGATCGCTAAGAAACGCGCCATTGTGTCTGCATACTCTGAAAGGAACCTGAGTGGTATACCATCTGGACCGGAAGACTTGCCTTTCTTAAGTGATTTGAGTTGCTTCACAACACCTAAGGTATCTACTTTTAAGTCACTCATGCTAACAGATGTTCTGGTTTCTAATTCTGAAATATTTATTCATCTTCTTCCGTGAAGGAATTACGGAAAACTGTATTTACTAACTCCGCTTTGGTGGCACCATCATCGGTAACATTTCCATCGCTATCGCGCAGTGACGGTATTGACTGTTTTTTTCCCACTGGTGTACTTTACATACGATCAGAATCTCTTTGGGTTTGCTACCATATTTTGAGACAATGTATATAAATCGGGTGCGACGTAACGCATTCTTCATGTATCACCCGAAGATTACGCCAAGTTGTCGAAATATGTTCATTGTAATGACCGACCTTAAGGCATGGCAACAAACACGAGAACGTCACAGAACCACATTTGGACGGAACTTAAGTCCTTCGATTTGTGCCATAGTGGAAGCGGTGCAGCAATTGAAAAGAGGAAAATCTGCGACTGGGTGGATTATTTTCCACGCTCTAGTCATCTGTATTCCAATTTCTGTGTTGTTAACCCGTTGAAGGTGTGCAGCGTTATGTGGCGCTGTGAGAAATTGCCTTTTGCGAGGTGCACCATTCCATACTTCCATAGTATGAAGTTCGCTTCGTAACATTTGCTTCGAAAGTCGTCAATACGGACCTGTTTTCAGATACAGCGGAAATTATTATTGTATTATTAATCGACCACCAAACACCCAATTTTCTAAAGAATGTAACTCCCATGTACTCGCATGAAACAGATTCAAACGTCTGACTGCAATTTTGTTAATGTACTACATGTTTCCTTTTAAGCATATAATCGCCGGCCGAGGTGGCCGAGCGGTTCTAGGCGCTACGGTCTGGAACAGCGCGACCGCCACGGTCGCAGGTTCGAATCCTGCCTCAGGTATGGATGTGTGTGATGTCCTTAGGTTAGTTAGGTTTAAGTAGTTCTAAGTTCTAGGGGACTGATGACCTCAGAAGTTAAGTCCCGTAGTGCTCAGAGCCATTTGAACCATTTTTTAAGCATATAATCAAGAAATAGTTTGGGAAACTTTAGAAATTACGCTTAATGTGGGTTAGAAGTCGCTAAGTGCTCTCTTTATGAAGCCCTTAATGAATACAAACTGGATAATTAGCGGTTAATTTGAAGCAAAGTTAGTTTTTCACATATCTCAGTGTTTATGACGTCATATCCCCTAACTATATGCCGTACAACGATGTAATTTTGCAGGTGCGTTACGTAACGTATGTAGACACTGTACATAAAGTGCGTTGCGAAAGAGTTAGTAGTAAAGAAGTAATAATTTAAAACACATGCTTGCCGTTGATGTTTTACTGAGCTGCATTTTAAGCAAAAGTTAGTTTTTCACGCAACTAAACGTTTATAATCTCCTGTACTATGCTTCCTGAAGTGATATATCTAGATCTACATCTTCATAGATAATCCGCAAGCCAGCGAACGGCGCGTGGCGGAGGTACCCTGTACCACTAACTGTCATTTCCTTTCCTGTCCTACTCGCAAATAGAACGAGGGAAAAACTACTGTATGTATGCCTCCGTATGAACCCTAATTTCTCATATCTCATCTTCGTGGTCCTTAAGCTCAATGTATGCTGGCGGCAGTAGAATCGTTCGAGGGTCAGCTTCAAATGCCGATTCTCTAAACTTTCTCAATAGCGTTTCTTGAAAAGAATGTCGCCTTCCCTCCAGGTATTCCCATTTCAGTTCCCAAAGCATCTCCGTAACACTTGCGTGACGTTCGAACCCACCGGTAGCAAATCTAGCAGCCAGCTTCTGAATTGCTCCGATGTCTTCCTTCAATGTAACCTCGTACCGATCCCAAATACTCGAGCAGTACTCAAGAATAGGTGGCACTAGCCTCCTATATTCGCTCTCCTTTACAGCTAAACCACTCTTTCCTAAAATTCTCCCAATAAACCAAACTCGACCATTCGACTTCTTTACCAACAGGTCTCACATGATCGTTCCACCTCATATCGCTTTGCAACGTTACGCCCAGATATTTAAACAACTTGACTGTGTCAAGCAGGACACTAGTAATGCTGTATCCGAACATTACACGTTTGATCTTCCGACTCATCCGCATTAACTTACATGTCTGCACATTCAGGGCTAGCTGCCATTTATCACACCAACCAGAAATTTTGTCTAAGTCGTCTTGTGTTTCCCTACCGCGACTCAACTTCGACACCTTACCGTACACCACTGCATCATCAGCAAACAATAGCAGATTGCTGTCTATCCTGTCCGTCAAATCATTTATGTGTATAGAGAACCACAGCAGTCCTATCACACTTCCCTGGGGCACTCATGACGATATCCATGTCTCTGATGAACATTCGCCGTCGACGACAAAATACTTTAAGCAGTCTTCGAGCCACTCGCATATCCGTGAACTTAATTCAGTAATACCATTTGCTAATTGCGTCTGAATACCCGTTAGTGTAATGGAGTAATAAGCTAAAACATCACGCCTAATACTGAAATTTGACTGCACGAACAGAGTCCCGATGTCGGCGAGAAAAACTTCCTTAGCGTTTTAAAGTAGTGTGTAAGCTTTGCTGAAAGTCGTTAAGTGCTCTCATTCTCAAATACTGGTCGAATGAAGTATGTGAATTTGCTCGCCGTCAGAAATGCTGTTTCAAGACAAACACACGGTCTGCAATTTAATATTTGTCTTATTGTGTTAAACTTGAGCGTAGCTCTTAGTCAGTAGATTATGACACCATATTGATTTTATAAATTCGGTCAGTAATTACGCGAAATATTGAAAATCGAAATTTCTATGCCCCTTTCCGGTTTCCAGAATAGCATTTCAGTAGTACATGTGATCCATAAAGAATGAACAGATTTCAACTGTTGATTTCGGTTGTCAATTTCAAACTATGAAAGATACATACACATTGTCCATGCCACTGGATAGAGGAAAGTCCAATGTTTTGTGGTAGGACAGACACTGTACAATACACTCGACGTGAGCACTATGAGTTGCTCGAGAAGCATCGAAGCGATAGTCCATTTGATTTCAGACACGAATCGATAGATCCTTGTTTACTGAATCGACAGGTTCAATTCGATATCTCAGCAAACTGTGCAAATCGATTTATTCTTTTTCTGTTCCTGAAGTACTGTGGTTTAAATTTGAGCATAGGGAAACACGTAAAATTCGTTCTTAAGTGAACTGAATGCGTTGAAACGTTTTAAAGTGAAGCAAATAAATGAAAAATGCATTCTTACGATAAAATTGAAAACTCTCTTTCATTCGGTTTGTACGTGCAAAAAGCGTTTTCTGTGAGGTTTTTCAAGAGCGCTATATTTTATGTGCAAAGAAATACATTTCTGGAAGGTTTTTTAAGCGAGTCTTTTGTACTTTAAACTTGCACGAATCGGGTCAAACTTTGCAGGACGATACATAAGCAGCTAAAATAAAAACGAATTTTTTCGTCGAAAAATCTTGATCCGTCGTCGAGACCTACGTGAAAGACGTAAAATTCGTTCTCAAGTGAATTGAATGCGCGGAAACGGTTTGAAGTGAATCAAATAAATTTAAAAAAAGCATTCTTACGATAAAATTGAAAATTCGCTTTCATAAATCTTACTTCATTCGAATTTTACACGCAGAAAACATATTTTTGGTGAGTTTTCGTATATGCGCTAATTCAGGTTTCAGATTCGTGAGAATCATTTACAATTTTGTAAGAAGGTAGACACATTTAATTAATGGTCGTTCTGTTGTTTTGTGAAAGCTTTACCCGTTACCTCGACATAGCGATCTACAGATGCACATAAAATGCACGAAAATCTTAAAAACTCCTAAACTGTCTCATGGAAAATTTATTGTAGGACAAAACAAGCTAGTCAGTTTTCGTATAGGAATGAAAATTTAACGGTATTTCGTCGTGTATACATTGTTTCAGCCAATAATATTCATACTTAATTCGGATTGGTTGTTGCAACATTTTGCGGTAGAAATTTGGTAACCAGAATGTTAAGTTCTCATATTATAGCACGAAACAGGCTGAAGAGCATACATGTAATAGCGAAAAAAGTTTTTCTGGGGGGATAAAATTTCTGGGGATGGATTTGTTCTTCGGGGGATGCTACCCCTAAAACAATTTCTTGACTTTTGGGTGGGCGTGGTCGATTTCTTCTCCGAGACCATTTCTCCCCCAAACCCACTACTCGTACATATCAGGTGAGGGGTGTGAGAACAAACAGATACAAATTTACGTGCTTCTTTCGAGTGGCATGCCTCTACAATTGGAAGTGTCAGGGAGTGGGGATACAGCTCTAATAAGAAGTATCACAGAGTGGGGTTGCATGCATCCTAAATTTTATTGATGCGTCCTGTCATATTGCGCGACATAACAAATGCCATGCTCGATAATATGCTGGTATGTGTCTTGTTACACGACGTGACATCTTGTATCATGTTACTTTACTTGACAGGATGCATTATATAAGACTACATGACATGGGTACTAATATTAAGGCCAGAATATGTAAAGACGTTTTGATTTAAATATATTTGAAGCTGCCAGATAATTTTAAAAGCAAGTTCCCTTCTTTTATACCCTAACTCTGCCTGGGACATATTCAACTTTTTATGTGCTACGATAGTAATATTTTTCGTTATGGTTTCCAACATCTGTTATGCCTAAAATTTAAATCTGTGCGAATCGCATGAATTTGAATTCAGAATGCAGTGATGTTTAACTACTGCGACTGGAGTTTTTATCCAAGTTTTGACGTTTCCATACATCTGATTTGAAATTGAAATTGTAAATAAGTAAGATTCTGACAGCAGACTGCTTTTAGCTATTTCTTTGAAGTGTAGGTGGACACACTGAAAACTCAGTAGCAAGCAACGCCATTAAATGGAAACACATTATTTTAGATGGCTTCTTTTCGCTAACGTGATACATGTGGGCAGTAAGTGAATCAATAGAGTAGAAATACAAGGTTTGTGCCTTTAAAGAGCTCGCAGACAAGCAGTAGAATAGCAATGAATGGCGATCGCTACTCTTGGAACATTTATCAGTTCCCATGAACGGAAATGTTGCGCAAATTGACCTGACATTCTGGTTTTTCCTGACAGTGTAAGTGTTTTCGTTGCCATATTTCTCATCGTATCTGAGCACTACGCCTTACGATTAACGTAATCGGAGTTGTTACTTATCTATAGGTCAATGAGTGTGAGAAGACTGGATATAGCAGGCAGCCATGAATCACTTACTGTCGCGATTGTTTCTGTTGACATTAAATCAAAGTTAATGGACGATGACTAAGAGCATTTCATTGTCTACAGCCACGGTGCGCAACAATCAAAAACTTTGTCAATTCTCTTGCATGTCTGTGTTGGTCATATGTAACACACACGTAGTAGCCTATTTCACATGGCTCATACAGCGTCAGATACGATCTACAAGTTGTATTATTCAATATTGCGCCGGCCGGAGTGGCCGAGCGCTTCTAGGCGCTACAGTCTGGAACCACACGACCGCTACGGTCGCAGGTTCGAATCCTGCCTCGGACATGGATGTGTGTGATGTCCTTAGGTTAGTTAGGTTTAAGTAGCTCTAACTTCTAGGGGACTGATGACCAAAGAAGTTAAGTCCCATAGTGCTCAGAGCCATTTGAACCATCAATAGTGCGTCACTATGTTTGGTTTATGCTGGTTAACTACAGGTATGAACAAAGCTCTGTGGTACCGAGACGAGCCAAATATTTCACGTAAGCATGACCTTGTATTTTGTGTATCTTCCCTGAAACACGGGGTCTTGTGGCGTACAGAAGTACTTTAAGTATCTCACTTTTCATAAATAGGCCCCTTAATAGGGCAAGTTTGAGAGAGAGAGGATAGGATTAACTGGTGTTTTGACATGTCACTCGCTTATAAAAAGTACCACTTTTCCAAATAATGCTTCGGTGCACCAGCCCCAGACGGTGCAGCGTTTAAGGAAGCAGACTTGTAGAAATCCATACCCGTCCACACTAAACCCGAGATAGATTTTCTGTGACTCTTTGTAAATTAATTAAAGCACATGTTAGGATGTATGCCGAGCCGAGTTTCATCTCACCTGTGGTGGCATGGGGTGGATGGCCTCCACGCTTGCAGGGTTGGATAGCGGCGTGGATCGTTGTCAGGATGTTAACCTTCAATAACACATCAAAATCGCTTGAATAGACAAACATTTGATTCGTATTCAGACCAAAAAGTCTCGTGGCGCTGCTTCACGGCGACCTTGCCTCCCTTTGGCATGTGAGTAGAACAGCATATGGAGATGTGGAAGTTTTTTGTAAATCTTGCAGGGGATGTTGGAGTTGGGAATTGGAACTTGCCCTTGTGACTGATGCCCACACTAGCATAGGATGGTGTGCAGCTGCAATTCCCTGGTCTTGGACAGCTGCTGTCCAGGACACAAGTCTGCTGTACCCAGAGTGAGCAGAACGTGGCTCAACAGTGGGAAGGCGCCATGTACAAGAAGGTAGAGTTAAGCCTGCGGTCAGATTGCTGGTGGTGGTGAGGAGCTAAACTTGCCGAAAGTCTTACTAGTTTGAATACGTATAAAATGTTTGACTATTCATGCGGTTTTCATGTTTACCGAAGCTTAACGTCCTAACAACGATCCACGCCGCTACCCAAACTTGCCGAATGATATCGCAGCCATAGCCTGGTGTGGCCCTCTCCTCGTGGTTGTCGCTTCAGGCTGAACACTACTACAGTTCTTTAGATATCTCAGTTTTTCATAAATGGTCATTTTGTGGGTGAAATTATTGTTGAGGCAGAGTGTGTAGAGTTTATTGGTGTACTGACATTTTATTCGTTTACAACGAGCATCACTTTTCCATATAATGCCTCGCACAATCTCCATCAGATGTGCTGAGCAAGATGGTATGCTGTGTTACGTGCAAAATGCAAGGGATGAAACTGTGCAGAGCAGTAAAAGGAAAATACATGGAAGTCAAGGAGCAGATTAGCATCGATTTCGAGTCTTCACACACAGTAATTGCTAACATAGTAACTACTTAGAATCTGACTGTGAAGGTGGTTCTGTGACTCGACTTCTAGAAGTTCTACAATGTAGTACTGTACTTAAAACAAAGGCATGCATTGGTATATCTGGACGATAAAGATCATAAATTAGTCTTTAGGGACAATTTTGATGGTCTGGCTAATAAGCACATAAACATGTTGAGAACTGTACTCACTGGTGAAAGAAGAAAGCTACCAGAAAGTCAGGACGAGCGATTACTGGCCGTAATTGAGGAGGAGTTAGACCAAGAAGAAGGGAGGACAGATGTTCCTTTGCCAGTGACAGAATTAATGTCATGTTCTGCAGAAGATTGCAAAGATGCTGATGATGAAGAGTGGGAACATGTTTGGCGCAGCGGCTTTGAAGATGAGGAAGCAGATTACCTATACTTAGAATGGAATACTTTAGAGGACACTGGCTAAACATTTGACATGCGAGAGAATGGATAGATGCAGTATTAGATTTACTGGAAGAAGAAGAAGGTGATGATTCATGTGAAGACGAGTACAAATGTGTGAATGGAAAAGAAAGATTTTATGGACATTGGGATTCCAGGTGTTCTGATGACTGAAGCAGAGAGGGCAGAAATTATAGCACTGAACAGTGATGATGAGGATTCATGGAGCGATCTATTCAAATTAAGAGATGAGCATATACAATAAATACTGGAGGCAGGAGTACATACGAGGGTTGTCCAGAAAGTAAGTTCGGCTCGGTCGCGAAATGGAAACCACAGTGAAAACCAGAAACGTTTTATTTGCAACAGTTAGGTACACCTTCCACCTACTTCTCTACTATGTCGCCGCTCCAACTTCGAGTTTTGTCGTAGTGTTGCATCAACTTTCCAATGCCCACGTCATAGAAAGCAGCCGCTTGTGCTCACGGCCAGTTATCTGCACTGGTCTGCAGCTCGTTGTCTGTGGAAAAATTTTGTCTTCATAGCCAGCGGTTCTTGTGAGCAGAGATGAGACTCAGGGGGAGCCAGTTACGAACTGTATTGTGGGTGATCAAACACTTCTCATCGGAAACGCTGTAGGAGCGTCTTCATTGCCCCTGCAGTGTGCCGCCGAGGGTTGGCATGAAGAAGTAACTGCTCGACAGTTGCGTTACGTGGTTTTCATGACACAGGCGAAATCTGTAACCAGGCCCTCATACTTGGCGGGAGACGCTACTTCCCGCGCATCTTTACGTGTATACTAGAGACACTGCCCAACGCATCTGTGCAAAGCTTTACCGGATTTTCACAGTGGTTTCCATTTCGCGACCGATCGGAACTTACTTTCTGGACAACCCTCATACATATATATTTGTTTTGTCCATATTTTCCCTGGTCTCTTCTTCTCTTCGTGTTCGTAATTTTGTTTCTGAATTTGTCTCTTTCATCCATCATTTCTTTATTGATTCCTGCTTGTTTTAGGTCTTCTTCTGTTTCATGAAACCAGTTGGTTTTTTTGACTGAGCTGTTGACTACACCAAAAAACCACTTTGTGAGTCTGGTATTGTTCATTCTGTGTATGTGCCTAAACAATGTTAATCGTCGTTTCTTGATAATGTCTGTGAGTCTGTGAGTCTGTGAGTCTGTCTGTATGTTAGTATAGTTCTTTGGTTGGCCTCTTCATCCATATTCCATCTCTATGTACTGCCCCAAAAATTTTTTGAAGGATTTTACGTTGTATCTTTTCAGTCTCTGTGATGCCTGATGCTCCGATTGTGGTCGTTTCTGATGCATAGTACAACCGTATTGTAGTGCCTGAGTTTCGCCTGTCTTGAGATGCTTCTTTTATTGCAGTGCGTCCACGTAAGTTAGTACGCTTTCTGAAGTTTTTCTGTTCGTTCTGTATTAGATGCCTTGTTTGATCCTCCTATTTGTAAGTATTCTGCTAGATACTTGAATTTTTCCACTCTATTAAACCATCCGTATTTTGTGTGCGTGAGTTGTTTATTGTTGGTCTTTCTTTCCATATATTGTGTGTTGTCGTATGATATCTGCAACCCCGTTTTAGCAGAGACTTGATGTAAATATTCCAGGGATTCTTGTGCTTCTTCTGTGTCGTTGCTGAGTATTGCCAAGTCATATGCATATGCTGGACATTTTATGATAGTCTTGTTTGCACTTGTTCTTCCTATCTGATTTCCTTTTACTTTTTATTCCCACTGCTTGACAATTTTATCCAGGACTATGTTGAATAGAAATGGTGAGAGACCATCTCCTTGTCTGACCCCTTTATGTATCTCAAGAGCTCTGAGATTTCTCCGACAAATTTTATTTTGGATGTGGTGTCTGTGAGCATCTGTTCTATCAGTGGCCTAGTTTTTCGGTATATTCCATAGTCTTCTAGTGTGTCAAAGAGAGTCTGCCTGTCGGTATAGTCTTAGACCTTCTTAAAGTCCACAAATGTAACTACAGTGTTGTTCGCCTTTTTGACATTCAAGAGGATTTGCAGATTCCAAATTTGTTCAGTACAGGATCTTCCCTTTCTGAACCCTTCCTGGTATTCACCTATCTTTGTATACATTTGTGGTTCCAGTCGGTTCAGTAACACCGTGGACAGAATTTTGTAAGCGACTAGTAATAATGAGATCTTTCTGTAATTATAAGGGTCTGTCCTGTCTCCCTTTTTTTGGAGTGCGTGAATCAGTGCGCATTTAGATTCCTGTGGAATTTTCTCTGTACTTCATATTTCCAAGAGAATTTTATGAATTTTGCTTGTAATATTTTGGTCTGTGAGTTTCCAGATCTCGGCGATAATGGCATCTTCCCCTGGGTCTCTGTTGCTCTTCAGTTGTTTCATAGCTTCATCTACCTCTGTGATTGTAGGCGGCTTCGAGTCTGGGTTTAGTATTGTTCTCGTGAACTATAATTTTTCTTTGGGCTTCTCACAGTTGAGGAGTTTATCAAAGTATCCCTTAAGAATGTTGCAACTTTCTTTAGCGTTTGTTTCTAGAGATCCATTTGTTCTTCTCAAGCAGATATTTAGAGGCTGATAACCCATAATATTTTCCCTGAATATTTTAAAGAAATGTCTCGTATTTTTCTTGGAATCTTCCTTGAGTACATTTAGTCTATTTTTGTCGTATGCCTTTTTCACCGCTCTAATATCTTTCGAGGATTGTTTTTGGACTTTGTGGAAATCCTGCCATGTTTCTGCAGTTCTGTTGCTGCTAAAGTTCTTCCATACCTTAACCCTTCGTTCAACCGCCTGATTATACGTTGCATTACGCCATCTATGTTTGTGTTTCCTGGGAGGCTGACCTCAATGCAATGCCTTCGGAATTGTCTTCGCCAGGTCTGTTCAGTTCTCTATTGTGCTGAGTTAGGAGAATTTTTCAGAACAATCTCATGGTGATTGAGAGTATTCAGGGCCGTAAATCAAAAAGATGGCAAGACCTTTCCCACCAGAAGTGGTTTACAGAATAAAGAGAGTTTGAGGTCATATAGCAAATTCTAAATCCCACAAGTGTGGAAATGTAAAGTAACACATGTTCGAACTGAAGAAGAATTTTGATAAATTAAACCTTGGATGACTTCACATGAGATTTGGTACCATTGCAGCAGTATTGGCGATGACAAGGTTGAAATCACTGCACAAGCTTTTGGATGAATTTGCTCAGTTAGAATGACTTGCATGTCGGAGATGTTATTAGGTGCCAATTACAGGATTCTCTCCTACAACTGCCGATAGTGTGGAAGCACTAAGATTTGTTGATTTTCCAGTCTTCATGGAGGGCTGGCCAACATTTTTTTTAAAGAGTGTCACTAGCGAGAAGCACTGGGTCACTAAGAGGAACATTTCTAGCACATAGACACCTCTTCATTTGCAGGTCTGAGAGTTTGATGAACTGAAGGAGTAGAACATTTTGCGTCATCTTATTACAATTTTCACAAGGAGCACAACTGCCATCTGAGGAAGTCCAAACTGGAAATTATAAATGTAATGGAAAAGAAGAAGCACAGCCCACCAACGAAACGATGATGTATAATGTAATTTGAAAGATAATGTTTCCAAGTTCACAGGCACAGAGATATATATACAGAAAACATAGTTTTCCAATGGAGGATCTTTACAGTGTGTTATCTATTCTTTTAGCCTTACCTACCATGTGTTACATGTGTTTCTGTTGTTTGTTTCTGGTAACTATCCATGAATTATATTGCACCTCTCTCTTCACAGGTGCCAGTCATATTGCTCAAAGTGCCAACATCTATATGGTACATTAAATGATAAAAACACCAGACACTTTTATTTAGAATTTTTCTTGAATCATTCTAAATTCAAGGAACATAGGGATGGAAATAGTTATGAAAGTGATGAGGAACTGTTATTCATGAAGAGACTAAAGAAAACTGATGTGCATGCTGCAAGTGCAGTGGTTAGTCTGACAGTTGTTGTTGTGGTCCTCATTCCTGAGACTGGTTTGATGCAGCTCTCCATGCTACTCTATCCTGTGCAAGCTTCTTCATCTCCCAGTACCTACTGCAGCCTAAATACTTCTGAATCTGTTTAGTGTATTCATCCCTTGGTCTCCATCTACGATTTTTACCATACACGCTGCCCTCCAATACTAAATTGGTGATCCCTCGATGTCTCAGAACATATCCTACCAACCGATCCCTTCTTCTAGTCAAGTTGTGCCACAAGCTCCTCTTCTCCCCAATTCTGTTCAAACCTCCTCATTAGTTATGCGATCTACCCACCTTATCTTCAGCATTCTTCTGTAGCACCATATTTCGAAAGCTTCTATTCTCTTCTTGTCCACACTATTTATCGTCCATGTGTTACTTCCGTTCATGGCTACACTCCATACAATACTTTCAGAAACGACTTCCTGACACTTAAATCTATACTCAATGTTAACAAATTTCACTTCTTCAGAAACGCTTCCCTTGCCATTGCCAGTCTACATTTTATATCCTCTCTGCTTCGAGCATCATCAGTTATTTTGCTCCCCAAATAGCAAAACTCCTTTACTACTTTAAGTGTCTCATTTCCTATCTAATTCCCTCAGCATCACCCGACTTAATTCGACTACATTCCATTATCCTCGTTTTGCTTTTGTTGATGTTCATCTTATATCCTCCTTTCAAGACACTGTCCATTCCGTTCAGCTGCTCTTCCAAGTCCTTTGCTGTCTCTGACAGAATTACAATGCCATCGGCGAACCTCAAAGCTTTTATTTCTTCTCCATGGATTTTAATACCTACTCCGAACTTTTCTTTTGTTTCCTTTATAGCTTGCTCAATATACAAATTGAATAACATTGGGGATAGGCAACAACCCTGTCTCACTCACTTACCAACCACTGCTTCCCTTTCATACCCTCGACTCTTATAACTGCCATCTGGTTTCTGTACAAATTGTAATTGGCCTTTCGCTCCCTGTATTTTACCCCTGCCACCTTCAGAATTTGAAAGAGAGTATTCCAATCAACATTGTCAAAAGCTTTCTCTAAGTCTACAAATGCTAGAAACATAGATTTGCCTTTTCTTAATCTTTCTTCTAAGATAAGTCATAGGGTCAGTATTGCCTCACGTGTTACAACATTTCTACAGAATCCAAACTGATCTTCCCTGAGGTCGGCTTCTATCAGTTTTTCCATTTGTCTGTAAAGAATTCGCGATAGTATTTGCAGCTGTGACTTATTAAACTGATAGAGCGGTAATTTTCACATCTGTCAACACCTGCTTTCTTTGGGATTGGAATTATTATATTCTTCTTGAAGTCTGAGGGTATTTCGCCTGTCTCATACATCTTGCTCACCAGATGGTAGAGTTTTGTCAGGACTGGCTCTCCCAAGGCTGTCAGTAGTTCTAATGGAATGTTGTCTACTCCGGAGGCCTTGTTTCGACTCAGGTGCTTCAGTGCTCTATCAAACTCTTTACGCAGTATCATATCTCCCATTTCATCTTCATCTACATCTTCTTCCATTTCCATAATATTGTCCTCAAGAACATCGCCCTTGTATAGACCCTCTATATACTCCCACCTTTGTGCTTTTCCTTCTTTGCTGAGACCTTTGTTTCCATCTGAGCTCTTGATATTCTCCAAAGGTCTCTTTAATTTTCCTGCAGGCAGTATTTATCTTATCCCTAGTGAGATAAGCCTCTAGATCCTTACATTTGTCCTCTAGTCATCCCTGCTTAGCCATTTTGCACTTTCTGTCGATCTCATTTTTGAGACGTTTGTATTCCTTTTTGCCTGCAGCATTTACTGTATTTTTATATTTTCTCCTTTCATCAGTGAAATTCAATATTTCTTCTGTTATCCAAGGGTTTCTACTACCCCTCGTCTTTGTACCTATTTGATCCTCTGCTGCCTTCACTATTTCATCCCTCAAAGCTACCCATTCTTCTTCTACTGTATTTCTTACCCCCATTCCTGTCAGTTGTTCCCTTATACTCTCCCTGAAACTCTCTACAACCTCTGGTCCTTTCAGTTTATCCAGGTCCCATCTCCTTAAATTTCCACTTTTTGCAGTTTCTTCAGTTTTAATCTACAGTTCATAACCAATAGATTGTGGTCAAAGTCCACATCTGCCCCTGGAAATGTCTTACAATTTAAAACCTGGTTCCTAAATCTCTGTCTTACCATTATATAATCTATCTGATACCTTTTAGTATCTCCATGGTTCTTCCATGTATACAACCTTCTTACATGATTCTTGAACCAAGTGGTAACTATGATTAAGTTATGCTCTGCGCAGAATTCTACCAGGCGGCTTCCTCTTTCATTTCTTAGCCCCAATCCATATTCACCTACTACGTTTCCTTCTCTCCCTTTTCCTACTACCGAATTCCAGTCACCCATGACTATTAAACTTTCGTCTCCCTTCACTACCTGAACAATTTCTTTTATATCATCATACATTTCATTAATTCCTTTGATCATCTGCAGAGCTAGTTGGCATATAAACTTGTACTACTGTAGTAGGTGTGGGCTTCGTGTCTATCTTGGCCACAATAATGCGTTCAGTATGCTGTTTGTAGTAGCTTACCCGCATGCCTATTTTTTAATTCATTATTATGCCTACTACTGCAGTACCCCTATTTGATTTTGCATTTATAACCCTGTATTCACCTGACCAAAAGTTTTGTTCCTCCTGCCACTGAACTTCACTAATTCCCACTATATCTAACTTTAGCCTATCCATTTCCCTTTTTGAATTTTCTAACCTACCTGCCCGATTAAGGGATCTGACATTTCACACTCCGATCTGTAGAACGCCAGTATTCTTTCTGCTGATAACGACGTCCTCTTGAGTAGTCCCCGACCGCAGATCCGAATGGGGGACTATTTTACCTCCGGAATATTTTACCCGAGAGGACGCCATCATCATTTAATCATACAGCAAAGCTGCATCCCTTCAGGAAAAATTACGGCTGTAGTTTCCCCTTGCTTGCAGCTGTTCGCAGTACCAGAACAGCAAGGCCATTTTGGTTAGTGTTACAAGGCCATATCAGTCAATAATCCAGACTGTTGCCCCTGCAACTACTGAAAAGGCTGCTGCCCCTCTTCGGGAACCACACGTTTGTCTGGCCTCTCAACAGATACCCCTCTGTTGTGGTTGCACCTACGGTACGGCTATCTGTATTATTGAGGCACGCAAGCCTCCCCACCAATGGCAAGGTCCATGGTTCATGCGGGGGGGTCTGACATTATGCCAGTAAAATATTAATTACCAAGGTAATAGACACGTTTCTACTAGGTATCAATGGAAACCTTGAGGGTAGATGGATTCCCATGTCGTGCCCATTATCGGTTTGACCACAAATTTGCACACGTATCTGCACACCATGCACATTAACCACTTCTAGCGTTAAAATAAGAATGTAGACATTAGTCTGCACCTCTCTGCTCACAGGTGCCAGTCATACGGCTCAAAGTACCAACATGTATATAGTACATTAAATGGTGAAAACACCAGACAGTTTTATTAATAATTTTCTTGACTCGTGTTAAACGTAACCTCATAATAGTTTATTGTGCATTTGTTTTATGTGAAAATAATTGTTATTTATGTTGAACATGGTAGTGTTATGCTTTCCATAGTTAAAATATCACACCAACAACGGGGTTTTACAAACTTGTACTCAAATTTTTCTCACAGAGCGACACAAGTGATACTGTAGAAGAATTTTTAAAATGTTTTGAAATCTATGTTTTATTCTTTGTGTATATAAATTCAAATGATAAACAACACAAGCGATATTGTAGAAGAATTTTTAAAATGTTTTGAAATCTATGTTTTATTCTTTGTGTATATCCATTCAAATGATACTATATCAATCTATTTGCAAGTGTTTTACATAGACTCTTGATGTATTTATGTATGTGAATGTGAATTTTAAGTTGTGATCTTAACAGGATACCCAAATTCATATGGTATTCCAAGCCATGAAGTACATTAACCCACTGCCAAAAAACGTGGAAAAATGCTGCCTAAAACCAAAATAAAATTTCCTTGATGTACTTCGGCTACAGACATCTACATTGGCATCATTTCCAAAACTGAGGAAAAGTTGATGATATGGGACAGTTTATTCAAAACTGCTTTATAACTGTATTAACCTGAGAGTGGGCACAGTGATGTAGTTTATGCACTAGAGTCATCTTTTTCCCTCATCATCATCATCATCATCATCATCATCATCATTTAAGACTGATTATGCCTTTCAGCGTTCAGTCTGGAGCATAGCCCCCCTTATAAAATTCCTCCATGGTCCCCTATTCAGTGTTAACATTGGTGCCTCTTCTGATGTTAAACCTATTACTTCAAAATCATTCTTAACCGAATCCAGGTACCTTCTCCTTGGTCTGCCCCGACTCCTCCTACCCTCTACTGCTGAACCCATGAGTCTCTTGGGTAACCTTGCTTCTCCCATGCGTGTAACATGACCCCACCATCTAAGCCTGTTCGCCCTGACTGCTACATCTATAGAGTTCATTCCCAGTTTTTCTTTGATTTCCTCATTGTGGACACCCTCCTGCCATTGTTCCCATCTACTAGTACCTGCAATCATCCTAGCTACTTTCATATCCGTAACCTCAACCTTGTTGATAAGGTAACCTGAATCCACCCAGCTTTCGCTCCCATACAACAAAGTTGGTCGAAAGATTGAACGGTGCACAGATAACTTAGTCTTGGTACTGACTTCCTTCTTGCAGAAGAGAGTAGATCGTAGCTGAGCGCTCACTGCATTAGCCTTGCTACACCTCGCTTCCAGTTCTTTCACTATGTTGCCATCCTGTGAGAATATGCATCCTAAGTACTTGAAACCGTCCACCTGTTCTAACTTTGTTCCTCCTATTTGGCACTCAATCCGTTTATATTTCTTTCCCACTGACATTACTTTCGTTTTGGAGATGCTAATCTTCATACCATAGTCCTTACATTTCTGATCTAGCTCTGAAATATTACTCTCCAAACTTTCAATCGAATCTGCCATCACAACTAAGTCATCCGCATATGCAAGACTCCTTATTTTGTGTTCACATATCTTAATCTCACCCAGCCAGTCTATTGTTTTCAACATATGATCCATAAATAATATGAACAACAGTGGAGACAGGTTGCAGCCTTGTCTTACACCTGAAACTACTCTGAACCATGAACTCAGTTTACCGTCAACTCTAACTGCTGCCTGACTATCCACGTAAAGACCTTTAATTGCTTGCAAAAGTTTGCTTCCTATTCCATAATCTCGTAGAACAGACAATAACTTCCTCCTAGGAACCCGGTCATATGCCTTTTCTAGATCTATAAAGCATAGATACAATTCCCTGCTCCACTCATAACACTTCTCCATTATTTGTCGTAAGCTTAAGATCTGGTTCTGACAACCTCTAGGAGGCCTAAACCCACACTGATTTTCATCCAATTGCTCCTCAACTAATATTCGCACTTTCCTTTCAACAATACCTGAGAAGATTTTACCCACAACGCTGATTAAAGAGATACCTCTGTAGTTGTTACAATCTTTTCTGTTTCCATGTTTAAAGATTGGTGTGATTACTGCTTTTGTCCAGTCTGATGGAATCTGTCCCGACTCCCAGGCCATTTCAATTATCCTGTGTAGCCATTTAAGACCTGACATTCCACTGTATTTGATGAGTTTCGACTTAATTTCATCCACCCCAGCCGCTTTATTGTACTGCAATCTATTGACCATTTTTTCCACTTCCTCAAATGTGATCCTATTTCCATCATCATTCCTATACCATTCCACCTCGAAATCTGAAACATTACTGATCGTATTTTCACCTACATTGAGCAACTCTTCAAAATATTCCCTCCATCTGCCCAAGGCATCCACAGGATTCACCAGCAGTTTTCCTGACCTGTCCAAAATACTTGTATAGCCATCTAATTGTTGATACCTTTCTAGTCATTATTTACCAATATATGATAATAACTCTTAAAGCGAGGGTGGCGAAAGATTAACTTCATTTAGTATTGAAGACGATATATTTATTGGTAGGGACAAACAAACAAAACAGATGAAAACTGATGTGCATAAAAAGACATCCGGTGTACCAGCATAAATATTATCAGTATCTTTCCAGGCCCAAAATGGTAGCACAAAGCATTATAGAAGAAACATAAAATCATCAGTATTGATGATAGATGAAATTATGCGTTTTATAAATGTATACATTCACATAAAAAGACAAGATGAAAATTATTTTAGATAGGAGTGCTAAGTGGACAGATCGAAATGAAATATGTGGAGTATTAGGCATTTTTCGTTTGATTCGCCTCAAAGGTGGAATCAACACAAATGCATTGGAACTTCGGACAACTGATGGAACAGAAATGATTGTTTTGAGATCCGGCATGAATTAAGAGATTTTTATTGCTACATAGGTGTATTAGATTTGATGATAAAAAAGGTCGGTTTATGAGATGTAAAGCAGATATGTTAGCAGCTATCAGGAGCTTTCTGGATGCATTTGTAAGGAACTCTTGAATAGTTACAATATTGGAGAATTTGTTACTGTTGATGAGAAAGCAATTTTCAAAGGTCGTTGCAGCAGCACACAATACATTTCCAATACATCAGAAAAATATGTCATCAAAATAATTGTTCTGTGCGAGACTAAGTCTTCTACATCGGTTGGTTGGAAGTTGAAATATTTTTTAAAGAGTATCATCAGATTTGGCTCCAGTTGCAAGGGCCAGATTCATGAGATAGTAGCGATGGTGCTTTCAAGGCAGGCAGCACAAATCGACAAAGGACCGGCAGTCAGTAGACAACGAAGAGCTTTTCTCTAATAGTAGGCAGCGAGCGGAGGACCTTTAACCTTGTCTAGAGCACATGTATGGTACAATGGCGGCTTTTTCTACAGTGAGAAAGACGGCCATATTACAATACGTCGTAACTCTGTAAATCGTTGTTTCACAGTTCAATAAATCCAGTGTGCTTATTGCATTGAGGCGCGTTTATTAAGAGCTTCATATTATTATTATCATAAAAACTGTAGGACTTACTTCAACATAGTCAAGAAGTACAATTACAATTGTCACTGCTGAATGCTTAATGCGATATTTATCACTGAAGTACTGGATGACTGCTCTGGAGACCAGCTGCTATCCCTGACTGTCACACATAGACATATTTTCTTTATAGAATTATTGCCTTTTATATCTTTTACTCATCTAAACATGTAAACTCATAGTATCCTCCACAGATATACAGCAAAAGAAAACAGTACGGCAATTGTCAGATGTAACCATATGTGGCCGTATTACATTTATATCTATTAGTAACTGTTACTGAATCATATTTAAAAGTTACTTTGGCTCCCATTAAAACCTTTATGATGTAAAAGGTAAATGATCCATAAGATTTAATGCCGTCAGTAGACTGAGCTTGTAAAGACGCATCAGTTGAGCAGGCCACATTTATGTTTCATTTAAGAATGAAATTCTCACCCTGCAGCAGAGTGTGCATTGACATGAAACTTCCTGGTAGGTTAAAACTGTGTGCCAGACCGAGAGTCGAACTCGGGACTTTTGCCTTTCACGGGCAAGCGCTGAACCGACTGAGCTACCCAAGCATGACTCACGATTTGTGAGGACGGGTTGTGAGTCATACTCAGATAGCTGAAGTGATCCTATTGTCTCACATCCATGATTGTAATAGGATTTGTTTCTACCCA
Organism: Schistocerca serialis cubense; assembly: GCF_023864345.2. Taxonomy (NCBI): domain Eukaryota; kingdom Metazoa; phylum Arthropoda; class Insecta; order Orthoptera; family Acrididae; genus Schistocerca; species Schistocerca serialis. The sequence continues at coordinate 181,908,138 of NC_064644.1, forward strand.
GACCTGAGTACATACGATATCATCTGTTGTAAATCCTGCCCACACCACATCTCAACAGGTATTGGTTTCAGGACATATCATTATCGTCACTTTTCTTCTAGTTTTGACCAGTACTACCTTTGCAGTAATATGCGACGCTTTTTGTAAACAGCCTAAATTTAGAACGTGAGTCTTAGTCCTTCCTTTAACTAATATAAATATACTTGTAGGGACTACATAAAAAGTTTCACTGAAGAATGAAGTTCAATGTTCTTTCGTGAAAGTTGTTATTTCTTATTCCAGTAACTAATTTAGTCCATTTATTAATAGGGCGCACTCTACATCCGATTCCATTAGAGATACCCTGTAGTCTAGAGTCATGGATTCAGACTTGGTAAATGTGGTGAAAATGTGGTGAAAAGTGTGTAAGTGTGCTGCACAAGTATTTCGCTTGCTTGAGACACAGCGAGCAGAGCTAAGAGACCGTGGTAAGCAGCTTTGAGTTCTGGTAACATCCCGATAGGGCCTGCAGAATTTAAGCACTATTTATGTCCGTTGCACATTTCATTTTCCAGATAAATGAATTAATAGCGCTTGCTGCAAAGTTCTTCTGGCGAATGTGATTTTAATCACAGGGGTCGTGTGTTCAGCACTAATTCAGTGGAAGGGCATAAAATTCTGTCTGAGTCTGCACAGATGTTTTGCAGTTTAGACACAAGTTGCGGAATGCTGGACGGAATATATTTCACAAGCTACTCTGAGAATTAGTTGGGAATTACCTACAACAATTTTCCACAGCGACAAAGAAAGCAAAAAAGGCTCTAACAGTAAATAAAATCTAACGTGTGGCTCTAAATTCTTATTTAAAAATGGATCTTGTCCATCTGGCCTCATTCTGGGTCTACACATAGTAATGCTCCAGTTTAATATCTACAAATTCTGTTATATGTGGTAAACATTTTCCAGTTGCTAAATTTTAATTAGTTAGTGCATCTTATAAGTAGACTTCTTTTGTCTCGCAGTAAGACAGAATGCGTGAGATGAGTTACTGTGTTGGTGTAGTTCTTTATTTCTCTCATCCTCAAGGCAAATGCGTCCATTAATGTCCATAAGTTACCTTAAATCTGTTACTCTTCAACTTTAAAGAATTTTAAAGTAATTGTTGTTTCATTGCATTAAAGCGACGTTCGCGTTCTCGTGGTGGTCTTGAGTCAGCTCGAATTATAACTTGATAGTTATCAGAAATCACTCGGTCTAGTGCTGTTTTGAATATGTGAATCAATTGATTGTCTTCGTGTAAGATCCTCTGTGTATCATGGACTATTCCTTGTCTCAATCGACTGGTATTTGTGCGTCGTTGATCAATTCCTGTTTCTTCATTTCCGATGAAATCTACCGGTACTGGCAGAAATTTGTGGTCTTCGTTGAGTAGTGGTAGTAATGATGCTACGTTGTGATAGATTTGTCCTTGGATGGAAAAAACATAATCGATTTCATCTCTGTTAGTACTAATTAAAGTGATACCGAAAGAAGTCATTTGGAAACATTGTACGCTTTTATATTTTAAAGAAAGTTTTTTGATTCTGGAGTTTCCCCGGTCTATAATGTAAAAATTCTTCCGGAGGTACTTCCAATGGTGGTAATCGAATGTTTCAATTCATGCAACAGATTCTGGAGTTCCTCTATTGAATTTTCACGCTGCAAGTTTGGCAGATGTCATCCATTTTTCCGATTACGAAGTGTTTGAGTTTATTATATTCTTTCTTCGGGTCATGGTAGAGTGCTTCATTTGTTAGGTTTTACTGTTTACTTGTCCTCGTCCGTGTTTCTCGTAGGCTGATATTTTCATGGCTGACTGTGAGTTCGCAGTCTTCCATCAAAAGATTCTTCGATCCGTTCATTTCGTTGTTCTTCGGTTACTCCACTTCCCACAGTGCTCGTTCTCGTTCGTTGGGTGCCTAAATGTGCTTCGCGATCTTCGTCTGTTTCGTTTTTTTGCTATTGTTCTTGTTTTCGCGCTTTTTTTCTTCAGAGCTGGCAAGATCTCCTCATATTGTATTTTTGGACATTTCCTAAAATATAAATCAAATCAACTTTCTATTAACAAATACACTAAGTACACGAAGTACACTTTTCACACTTTATTTTCGATTTATATTCAGTCACTGTATCACTTTGAGTACTCACACTTTTCTGTTTTCATTCACTCACTGCACTACTTTTTCGCAATTCTTGATTCTGTCGAATTCCAAAACACACTAAAATGTCTTCGAATGGTCCACAATGTTCCAGAATCTGGAATCTTCCCGAATGTTCCATACTATTCTAGAATATTCCAGAATATCCCAGATAATTGTGGAACATTCCGGAACATTCTGGAATGTTGTGGAATTCTCTGGAATATTCTCAAATATTCTGGAATGTTTTCGAATACTCTCGAATGTTCTGGAATGCTCTGGAAATTTCTAGAGGGGTAAACTTCCCAACATTTATATCTTCAAAAGCACGCCCTTCAGATAAAAACGGGAACCTTCTTCACGGCTGGAGGATAGGTCTACACGCCTTATAACTCCCTTGATCGTACCGTGACTTGATTCTGAGTTTTAGAAGCACGCACATTGTACACTTATCTTTGTTATATATATTGTTACTTATTATGCGTCTCTCCCTGTAGCTTACACACGTTTTTCTGATAATTTCGAAAATTTTTTGCCATTTTACATTTTTCGATGCTATTTCGAGAACTAAAGCTCTCACTTCCGCATGTTTATCGAAGTGGTAACGTGTTTGTCTACCACGCAGCGGGCACGGGTTCGATTCCGGGCTGGGTTGGAGGCTTTCTCCAATTGTGGATTGGATGTTGCCCTCATCATCCTTTCATCATCATAACTGACACGCAAGTCGCCCAATGCGGCATCGACTGAAAAAAGACTTGCAACTGGCGGCCGAAATTCCCCTGATGGGACCTCCTGGCCTACAATGCCACATGGACATTTCACGTTTTAACAACTGTTATAAAAGTGTCTTGATTTTTCTTATATCTTACTTCCATTACATGAGAATATCCTCTCTGAAGCTTACATGTTTCCTAAAGTCAAAGCGATTGTCTCTAACAGATCTTTAATTTTTCTTTCCCACTCTTCTGTGTATTACTTTTTTCAGTAGCCTGAACGCATGAACCGTTAAGCTGATTGTACCATGTTCTCCCACTTATTTGCTCTTTCTGTCTTTTGAATTGTGTGGATGAATTGCTTCCAGAAGTCTGATAGTTTTTTCCAGTCTCACTGATTTAAAACTCCAGTTTTTAATAGTCATTCTGTCGTCACTTCCACCAACGAATTCGGAAATTCCGAAAGAATGTTGTATAACCCATATGCTTTATCTGATATCTGATTCTCCAAAGCTCCGTTAAACTCTGGACTCCAACACTGGATCCACTATGTCTTACATGTCGACTCCAATTTCTTTTTCTATTGTGACATTAGACAAGTCATCCCCATCTCTGAGGCCTAGAAAGTGCTCTTTCCACGTATCTACACTCTTCTCTGCGTTTAACAGTGGAAGTGGATTTGATATCTCGGGTTAAATTAAAAGCAAGGGCGGAAACTCCAAGGGTGTTTTGATTTTTCTGGATACTGAGTGCGATGGTAGCTAACAATTACTGGTGAGTAGGTGCTTTCCAAAGAGCTTCACTCAAAGACAAATCAGTTTCGACTTTGCCTGATGTTGCACATGCCTTAGGTACTTGGGCTAAGTACGTCTCTGTTTAAAAATGCTCGATGTAGTCGTAGATCGAGCTGTGCACCTCTGCTTCCATGTCCCACAGCTAATTCGCTTCAAATAATATGTAGCTGTGATGGTACAGTCAAATAGTCTGTGCATTGGCTAAAATTAATAAAATACACGAATACAAAATAAAAGTTAAACGATTAATAACATTGGTTCTGTTCTAATAACTGTAATTGATATAAAGGAGAGAGAATTATATTGAATAACATTTATTTAAGAAATGACATCTGAATCAAACAGGAAGTGATCCTATGATATTCAGTTAAAATGCTGACAGAAAATAAAGTCATCAACTGCAGTAAAGTTACGTTGATAGTGATACGAGAATGGTAGCGAGATTCCTAAACTAATCAGTCAGCGAATAGTCTTCCTACATCTTCCTACGCCTGATTTTCTCATCTTGACCATTTCCCAGAATGAACTAATATATTAGAACAACATATATACAAAGAAATCTTATAACATTTGGTTACACTCAGAACTTATATAATAAATATAAATACAGGTTTGTCCATAAATAAATAAGCCAGTATTTTTGTGCAAGTGCGCTCATATCATAATGACAACGTGTCATCAAATGTTATTTTAAAAAATTATTTATGTCTTCTTGACAGAAGTGTCTTTTGGTTATCTTTTGAATTACGGTGTCCGCTAACACAAGTGACTGACCAGAGCATTAATAGCAGTTGGCATCAACGTTTAAATAAAGTTAGTGACACAATAGTAAACTGTCCATTTTATTAAAACACTAGTTCATCAAAGTATGAGGTACTGCTGTTGTGTTCCTTTGGTGCGCAAATATGGAGAATATGATGTTCTAACAAAAATTTTGCATAATCAGAAAGATATAAAAGACATCACAAATCAGTTAGTAAAACAGATACTGATATGTAGCATTCAGGGATGAGAGCCACATCAAATGCTACCATCTGAGATATTGCTTGTTGAAATCATATGAAACGATTAAAAGCTGTTAATTCATGGGTTCATTGTGTAAATATTTATTCACTGTGAAGTATTAACTTCTGTATTTTTAAAGATATAGAAATACTGTTGTGTCAGTAGCTGCATCTCATTTGTCTGAGATGGCCGATGTATTCAGATTTGCTTTAGTAGTTGATGTTAATTATTATAGACTCTCAAAGAGCTGTAAGAAGTCATCTTTCAGTTTGTCTCATAGCCCGCCATTGGTGTAAGAATAACCGGCCTTCCTAAGCGATCGACGCGCCGTCCAAACGGGATTTTCCCCGTTTCCGGCGAAGCCTTTGTGCTCGCACCTGGGCTCGCCAGAAATTGTAGCTGTCTCTTCACCGACTGCGGCGTTTCGACAGCCCTGGAACTGTCTACCAGCGGTCAGACGTACAAGCAAATTCACCTCTTGCTAGTACTCGCCTAAATAAGGGTAATGCTGCACATCTCAATTTAATGTGGCACATTAGCTCGCTAATTTTGCACATTAAATCGCTCCAAATTTGACATACTTACGTAACATAATAAATAGAATACCCTATTTGCTTGTCAGAACAAAGCATCTTTGCAGTGATGTACGAAACAGCATTTATCTCATAGGATACGTCATATCATCTTATCAGTATGCATTTACTAAATCTTACGCAAATTATAAAAATTGTGACACACTAATTAACTACCCAAATAAACACGTAACGTTTATGTAGCTTTCGAAACACCTCGGATTTTCGAAAGTTCTTAGAGCTTTTGCGCTCATCTGACAGCACTTTTTTGCTTCGTCCTCATTGCAGCGCCTCACCATCACCAACACTACACACAATCAAAATTGTTCTGGCATTGGAAGTTTAGATGGTTCGCAATCCAGACGCCACTTCAGAAATTCATGACACCCTTGGGTAAACACTGCGATGAACATGCGTGAATCGACAGTCACCGACAGTGCTGAAGGACTATAACCATCGACAAATGACTGTGGTTTGGTTACCAGTAACTATCCGACTTCCCGGATGTCCATAAATCAGTCACTGAACGCCCTCCGCAGTGGAAATGATACATTCACAAACAGGATAGCAAGAAAAAACTGACTTACAGTGTGTGCAAAACACATTTGATTCAGCTCGTAAGTTCAAACATTCTGTCCCTGTTCCCACTAGAAAAGCACGTCCTCCACGCTATGAAATTTGTTCGTCACTATAAATCAACTAACATTTTAAGATTTTCTAAAATTTAACTATGTATAATTAGAAATCTTGAATTAATATCACTCTGTGCAGAAATCGCTCATTTCACTGTCATTTTAAATCATTGGATAATTGGTTCATAATTCATCAATATGTTATTAGTATAAATAATTACTCAACCACAGAATTATTTTAATGGCCTTTATACGAAATTATCTCCAACATTTACTTACATTAATTATTAAGAACCCCTCCAAAGTAACATATATTACAGTATTACTCAACGAAATAAACCCCCAAAACTTTGCCCCACCTTACAGCTAAACACATGTTCTACCCCCACAAACAATTTAAAATTTATATTGAGGTCTGTCTACGTCTAGGCAACAAATTTTGTACGACCAATAATTACACATATTACACGAGAAACCCATCCAAAATACTACAAGTTACACGTTTAAATAATGGCTTGAAATTTCTCCCCAAATCTTATGTACACTACAATTTATGCTTTTCTCTTTAAAAAATAACGAAATTAATTATGTTCTGCTGACCTCCGAGCACCAACAGTCGTGTAGCTCATATTCGCTAACTCTTTGCACGAAGTTTTGCCTCCATATATTATCACTTTTATCTTAAATTTACCAGATTAACGCTAACACAAGAAATAATTATACCCCACAATTAAGAAAAAATACATGAAATTACATTTTTTAGACACTTATATTAATACACACCACATTTTTCATTCACAAGGTGCACCTCTACCACCGTTGCCGCTCACATTTATCCCGACAATGTGAGTATCTTTTGAATCTTATTTTATTTGTGTTTTCTGAACTGCTCAAATTGGAGACCTCTTTCCTCGTTCACGAATGGACTCATGTTTAGAGGCAAAACCGGTGGAACACCATTTCTTAGTTTCGAGAAACTCACACTTTATTTCTTCATAAGCATCGTTTATTTCACTTACAGGTCGCACATTTGATATTTAACGTCCCTCTAAACACTGTTCCATCAGAGGGAACATTTTCAACGTCCCTTCCTTTTCCTTCCATATTTATGGTACACACTATAACTTCAGAACAACCCTCAATCTCACTCTCCAATCCTAGATTCTCCTGACCTACCTCCAGCTCATCTGTAGGATTTAAATCACCCTCAGCATCCTTCGTTTCGACATCCTCGTAAACGTCAAATATGCTGATCCCTTCCTCTGAAGTAACGATATCGGTAGCTGCAACGTTCTCACAATTTATCACACCGCTACTGTCGCAGGTTCGAGTCCTGCCTCGGGCATGGATGTGTGTGATGCCCTTACGTTAGTTAGGTTTAAGTAGTTCTAAGTTCTAGGGGACTGATGACCTCAGAAGTTAAGTCCCATAGTGCTCAGAGCCATTTGAACCATTTGAACACCGTCAACTCCCGACGATACAACAAATAGACTGCCACTGCTACATCGTTCCAGATTAGAAGTCGCAGGAAAGCACGGATCTAGCCCGTTCTCCTCTACATTTTCTTCTCTGTTAGATTCCTCTGACATTTTGGATTCTGATCTACCATCTAACACTTTACTTTCACATTCTTCCTTCCACACCTACTCAGAATTCATGCTTTCATTAAGAGTCATCGGTTCACTTCCATTAATAGAAATAAATGCACAAATTCATTCTTCCGAGATATGTAAATCAATTGCTTCAATTTTCGCAACTTCAGCACCTAAAACATCATCTTCAGCTTCCATTAACGATAAATCACCCACATCCGCAGAAACATAACAAAATTCGTCACCAACTGACGAGACTACTGCTTCACCGCCTTCAGAGATAGCTTCACCTAATTTCTCTGATAAAAAATCATCTTTATTATTTTCACCTACATTACTATAATTGTTCCTATTGACTAGTGCCTCATTAGAATTCGTTTGCATTCCAGCTCCACCAAATTCAGATCCACCTCTGCGTCTCTTTTGATCACAGATCTTTCAGGAAATATATATTAATTCAGCAAACTTATATTCATTCCTTCATTCATCCCCCTTTCACCAAATAAATTCTCACCACCATCGAATCTCTCAACACATTTTACAAAGTTTATTGCGCCCTCTTTATGGTTGTGTTTCTTAAAATTATTCCCCTTTCTAATTTTATTTCTCATGACCTCTATCACCAACATTTGTGGCTCATTTGCCGAATTTTTCGACACCCACAGAATTATTAAAATAACATGTCCTTTTCAACGCCGTTTTATTTCGCCGCTTCTGGACCTGATGTGTGGCGATCTCTAGTTTACCGATATCTTTTTTTGGTATTGCATTTCAAGAGTCTCTTGCTCCCGAAATCTTGTTCCCGGTTTTGATTTTCATTATGAAAGTTTCCGTTTCCACTTCACTTCCCCTTTGGTAATTGCTATTACAATAATAACTATTTTTGTGATTATTATAATTACTATTCTGGTACCCATTTTGCTGCCTACTTTTCTCATAATGCTGCTTGAATTTCAACACCTGTTTATGCATCTCAAAAAAAATTTAAAAACTCGTCAATGGAATCTGTCAGACTGTGGACAAGATCCCATTGCAAATATTCCGGTAAGCGTATCTTGAACCTCAGCCAACACTCCCAGCGCAGCGGACGATTTATCCGTCAACTTAGCCCGTTCACGCTCACACAAATACCACATCGACTCACTTCCGTGTGTGAAAACTGGTCCGTTAGGAACTCATTCTGAAATCTCTTTTGCTTTGCTTCATTCCTGCATTTGTTCAGGAAAAAGCTCTTAAAAATTTCGTAGGTAGGAAATGAAGCTCACATTAAATTTGCCCATGTTTGTGGATTGCGCTCATGATGCCTTCTAGCGAGCTTAGTTTTTGCCTCTTGCGACATTCCTCTCACAAAATCGTCTCTACACGAAGCAAGAAAATCAGCTGTACAGTATCTTCCATCATTCGCAAAACACTTTATGGTTCTTGAATTAACGCATGAAACACCTGTCGCAGTAGTAGCCTGATTCGCTGCTAAGAAATTTAATTCTGACCTCAAGTGTATAAACTGCTATTTATGCTGCACAGTCTCTTTGTCTGATCGTCTAAATCTACATCTACATCTACATCTACATTTATACTCCGCAAGCCACCCAACGGTATGTGGCGGAGGGCACTTTACGTGCCACTGTCATTACCTCCCTTGTCTGTTCCAGTCGCGTATGGTTCGCGGGAAGAACGACTGTCTGAAAACCTCCGTGCGCGCTCGAATCTCTCTAATTTTACATTCGTTATCGTGATTCAAAGTGTTCTCTATTTCAATGCACTTCCTTTTCATATTTTGCAACTCTATCTGAGAAACTGTTAACAGACTTATTGGTCACATCCTCGAGCACATTTTATCTTTGCACACAAATTTTCACTTCGCTGCCCTGTTCGTCCTGTATCTTTTCCAAATTGCCCCCGAAATCTTTTCCCACTGTGTCGACTCCGGTGTTAACTAGGCCAACCTTCTCAGAAAAATTCCCTACATCTGTCCTTACAGATTCTAATTTTAAATCTATCCTCACTTCTATATCAGATTTAATTTTCTTCACCTCAGCTCTTACAGTTTCTGCTACACTTGTCCCTACTGAATCTATCTCCGTTTTTATTGAACCAATCTCAGTACCCAATACACTTATTTTACAGCTCAAATTTTTGTCAGCATTTCCCTTAACCATGGCCGGCTGCTATGGCCGAGCGGCTCTAGGCGCTTCAGTAAGGAACCACGCGGCTGCTATGGTCGCAGGTTCGAATCCTGCCTCGGGCATGGATGTGTGTGATGTCCTTAGGTTAGTTAGTTTTAAGTAGTTTTAAGTCTAGGTGACTGATGACTTTAGACATTAAGTCCCATAGTGCTTAGAGCCGTTTGAACCATTTGAACCTTAACCATGTCACTGAATTATCCACAATTACCCATCTTCCTTCTCCGATTTCGGAATATCTGCTACTAATGTCGTCTTTATCAACACTATCACTTTCAGATTTTGGTCAGCCTTGCCCACTCACATTATCTGAACCACACACACTGGATGGTTGTTTAATCATTGGAAGCTCCTCCACTGACGATTACCCTGCGGGGTCATATTAACGCTATCGGTGCAAGTAATTAATTCGATGGACATGATGGCACTGCTGCCCAAAGAGTCGATGCTGATCAACTCGAAGTAGCCCCTGGCAGCCCGCGATGCTGTGACCACCACTGTCGCTATGCCGCTGGCCGCTGCAGACTCGAACTCCGCACGTCCCTGTCTAGACTTCTTCTTAATGAACTTTGCGCGGCGAATTTCCCAGACCTCGCTTTTTCTCGTAGTACTAAGGCCTGCAGCTGCGGCAAAATCTCATGCTCTGAGCCCCCACGCGAACTACCTATTATGCAACAGGTTTGGTCCTGGATCACAGGATATTGTAAAGTGTTATAATTGTAATTGCAATTCTAAACGGATTAGTTTTAGAACCCGGAGGAGAAAACTCCATTTGCGACGGTACCTAACGATTACTGCTGAGTAGATTCTATTCCATACAGTATCTCCTGCAAGCAAACGAGTTGCGACTTTGCCTGATATTGCTTATACCTTAGGCAGTTAGGCTATGCACGACTCTGTTTACAAATAATAGCTCAATGTAGTCATAGGGTCGAGCCGTGCACGTCTACTTTCACGGCCCACAGCCAATTCACTGCAAATAATAACTTGTACCTATGATCATACAGTCAAATAGTCTATGCGTTGGGTAGAATTGCAAATCAATAAAATACACAGAAATACAAAATAAAAGTCAAACGATTAATTTAATATGAAGGGTCCTGTTCCAACATCAGTAATTTACACTACTGGCCATTAAAATTGCTACACCACGAAGATGACGTGCTACAGACGCGAAATTTAACCGACAGGAAGAAGATGCTGTGATTTGCAAATGATAAGCTTTTCAGAGCATTCAAACAAGGTTGGCGCCTGTGGCGACGCCTACAACATGCTGACATAAGGAAAGTTTCCATCCGATTTCTCATACACAAGCAGTTGACCGCCGTTGCCTGGTGAAACGTTGCTGTGATGCCTCGTGTAAGGAGGAGAAATGCGTACCATCACGTTTCCGACTTTGATAAAGGTCGGATTGTAGCCTATCGCGATTGTGGTTTATCATATCGCGACATTGCTGCTCGCATTGATCGAGATCCAATGACTGTTATCAGAATATGGAATCGGTGGATTCAGGATGGTAATACGGAACGCCGTGCTGGATCTCAACGGTCTCGTATCCGCATCTTATCCGCATGGCTGTAACGGACCATGCAACCACGTCTCGATCCCTGAGTCAACAGATGGGGACGTTTGCAAGACAACAACCATCTCCGCGAACAGTTCGACGACGTTTGCAGCAGCATGGACTATCAGCTCGGAGACCATGGCTGCGGTTACCCTTGACGCTGCATCACAGACAGGAGCGCCAGCAATAGTGTACTCAACGACGAACCTGGGTGCACGAATGGCGAAACGTCATTTTCTCGGATGAATCCAGGTTCTGTTTACAGCATCATGATGGTCGTATCCGTGTTTGGCGACATCGCGGAAGCGTGTATTCGTCATCGCCATACGGGCGTATCACCCGGCGTGATGGTATGGGATGCCATTGGTTACACGTCTCGGTCACCTCTTGTTCGCATTGACGGCACTTTGAACAGTGGACGTTACATTTCAGATGTTTTACGACCAGTGAGTCTACCCTTTATTCGATCCCTGCGAAACCCTACATTTCAGCAGGATAATGCACGACCACATGTTGCAGGTCCTGTACGGGCGTTTCTGGATACGGAAAATGTTCGACTGCTTCCCTGACCAGCACATTCTCCAGATCTCTCACCAAGTGAAAAGGTCTGGTCAATGGTGGCCGAGCAACTGGCTCGTCACAATACGCCAGTCACTACTCTTGATGAACTGTGGTACCGTGTTGAAGCTGCATGGGCAGCTGTACCTGTACACGCCATCAAAGCTCTGTCTGACTCAATGCCAAGGCGTTTCAAGGCCGTTATTACGGCCAGAGGTGGTTGTTCTGGGTACTGATTTCTCAGGATCTATGCACCCAAATTACGTGAAAATGTAATCACATGTCAGTTCTAGTATGATATATTTGTCCAATGAATACCCGTTTATCATCTGCATTTCTTCTTGGTGTAGCAATTTTAATGGCCAGTAGTGAATGTAAACGACAGAGAATTATATTGAATAACATTTACTTAAGAAAGGACGTCTGAGACAAACAGGAAGTGGTCCTATGATATTCAGTTAAAATGCTGACAGAAAATACCCTTAACTGCTGTAAAGTCACATTGACAGTCATACGACAACGGTAGCAAAATCCTCAAATTAAATAGTCATCACAGACTCGCGAAAACTACGTTCGTTTCGTGATTACAATACATGATTCATCAGCTCAAAACAGTTTAGAGTTGGACATGATGCCGGCCGGTGTGGCTGTGCGGTTCTAGGCGCTTCAGTCTGGAGCCGCGTGACCGCTACCGTCGCAGGTTCGAATCCTGCCTCGGGCAAGGATGTGTGTGATGTCCTTAGGTTAGTTAGGTTTAAGTAGTTCTAAGTTCTAGGGGACTGATGACCACAGATGTTAAGTCCCATAGTGTTCAGAGCTATTTGAACCATTTTTTAACATGATGATTCACAAATTAACACTCGCGATAAAATGAATAGTAACTCATACTCTGTCTGTTCTCAGTTCTGTACATGAAGTTGCAAAAGTTAGGAGTCCTATTATGGAGCACATTCAGACCTGTCGAAACATTAAGTCCCTTCGGAAGTTGAAGTATGGTAGTGGCCGTCCACTGGCAAGAATCAAACCGCTCCATGATCTAATGTCCCTCTTTACTACAGCAGGTTTGTCTCCTGCCAGCACTCGACATAAAGTGTCCAGAATCGCTTAGCTGAACTTCACTTGAAAAGCCACTGTCTGTACTTGACTCCCGTGGTTTTCCGCCACTGTCCGCTTTTCATTGGCTGAAAGGCCATCCCTACCAAAAATACATCGTTCTAGACATGATTTGACTTGTCTTGACCACTTTCTGGACTAAATTAATACATTATAACAATATGCAAATAAATAAGTGTTGTAAAATGCGATAACACTCAGAACATTCACAATAAATGTAAATACAGGTTTGTCCATAAATAAATAGGCCAGTATTCTTGAGAAAGTGCCCTCACGTTAAATGACAACGAGTTACCGTTAAATATTATTTATGCCTTCTTGACAGATACATCTTTTGGTTCTTTTTTGCTGACCGAGTGATTCAGTATTTAAAGGGAGATAATAATCTTATAATTATGGAGTACTGAAAGGCTAAAGTTGGGAAAGGAGATAAAGAAGTTATGAACTGGGCTCCGTAGTAGTAACCTAACACATGTGATTGACAGGCAGTTGATCACTTTTATTCAAACATAAGTATGACAAAACATGAGTTACTGATACTGTGTTCGTTTGATGCGTAAATGTGGAGAATAAGATGTTCTGCCAGACATTTGCATAATGAGGAAGATATAAAAGACATCATAAATCTATTAATAATGTAGATTCAGATACGTAGCATTCAGGGATGAGAGCCTTAGTCTTCTGAGATATTGTTTATTGAATCACATGAAGCGATTAAAAGTTGTTTATTGTGGGGTTCATTGTGTAAACATTTATTCGCTGTGAAGTACTAACTTCTGTAGTTTTAACGATATTGAGATGTTGTTGTATCAATGGATGTACTTCATTTATCTGAGATCGCCAATGCATTCAGATTTGCTTTAGTAATTGTTTAATTATTATAGACTCTCAAAGAGCTGTAAGAAGTCATCTTTCAGCTTGTCTCATAGCCCGCCATTGGAGTTAGCAAAACCGGCCCTCCTAAGCGATCGACGCGCCGTCCAAACGGGATTTTCCCCATTTCCGGCGAAGCCTCTGTGCTCTCACCTGGGCTCGCCAGCAGTTGTCGCTGCCTTTGGATCGGCTGCGGCACTTTGACGGCCCTGGGGCTGTCCGCCAGGGCTCAACCGTACAAGCAAATTCACCTCTTGCCATTAGTGGGTGGGCATTAGCTCGCCTAAATATTCGTAACGTTACTTGAGTCAGTCCCTCAAAGCACTTTTTCTATATCTTCATCTTTTTCCTGCAAATATTTCGCCTTGGCGTCCCTACAATTCCTATTCTCTTCATTGCTGACTGACTTGTAACCTTGTATTCCTCTCTTTCCCTGAACATTTTTGTACTTCTTTCTTTCAGCTATTAATTAAAGCCTTTGTTTTTTTCACAGTTACCACCTCCCACCAATATGTTCAGTCAAATATCCGTGATTGACATTTTTGGAGGTCTATTTCTCGTCAACTGAGCTGTCTACTGTGGTATTCATTGTCGCAACTTCATAGTATCTAATCATTCCTCAGTACTTCAGTATCACACTTCTGTCCACATTTATTCTTAACAACGTTTCTCGTAAACTTCAGTTACCTTCATCATTACTAGACTGAATCTATATCAGCGCCTGGATGCGCCTTACACTCCAGTATCTGATCTGGAATCTCTGTCTCTCTATGATGTAATCGAGTTGGAATATTCTCGTGTCTCTGGGGCTTTCCAAGTTCATCTCCAGTTCTTACGATTCTTCAACAAGTTTTTCGCTGCACAATGTGAAATTTATCGCGGAACTAATTTACTTCCTCATTCCTACTACGGAGCCCATAACCTCTTTATCTCCTTACCCAACTTCAGCCTTCCAGTACCTCTTTATTACTGGATTACTATCTCCCATTAAATACTGAATTACGCGGTCATTATCCACTTACACTCTCCACCTCTCCATCTTTTCATTGTAAAGTTGGAATGCATACCTGGCGTTCATAATTTCCTGTCGATTCTAACAATAACAATCCTATCACTGAATTCTCACTGTATCTCAAGCTCTGTCCTATCTTCCCACTCATAACGAATCATACGCCCGTTATATCTTTCTCCTGGTCGTATTTTTGGTATCAGGATGTCTTATCTTTCTATTTCACTTCGCTAACCCCTCCCTCCCCCCTCCCCCACCACATTCTGGTTGAGCCTTTGCATTTCCCAATCACACATATAATTCCTCAAAACATCGGCGGTCTTGGTGACTTTGCTTTCTTTTAAATCTGGCATACTTTATTCGTTGTTTACGCAACAGTGTTCCGATCTGTTTTGTGTGGCATGGGGGTCAGTTCTGTCTCTTACTAATTTATTTGCTACTAGTCTCTCAATTGCTGTGATTCTGTTTCTTTGTGTTTAAGCTACATCTGGTCTACGCCTACACAGCTACAGTAGTTTGGAAGAAGTGGATATTGTTTCTTAGGAAGGCGCCAAGCGATTTTTTATCTGCTTTTCTGAATAGATATATCTTGGGTTTATTTTCGGTGCCTTTAGATGTTACTGTATTCTCTCTCGCTACAACAACCATGTCGCCACTAATCCTTATATCACTCATGACGCTTCCCATTCGCGCAGCATTACTTGTTGTTAAGAGGCCAACTATGTTTTCACATTCGTTCACACTTTGAGTAGGCTCTTGAGATAGTTGATTAAAATAATTTTCGGAGACAGCATTTTGTACAATTTCGGACGATATTTTACACCTACCACTGACTTTAAGGTGTACATTCGCCAACCTATCGAGGGTAGGTTGAAGTCACCACCCGTTATAATTGTATGAGTGGGGTACCTAATTCAAGTGAGACTCAAGTTTTCTTTGAACCTTTCGGCAAGAGTATAATAAGTCACGGGGTCGATAAGAACAACCAATTATTTACTTATAACTTTCCCTACAATGTAAACTGCTACTAACAGCAACGGACACACCCCCACCAATTGTATTTAATCTATCACTTCTGAATTCATTTAGGTCCTTTACAAAATTTCGACGGAACTTATTTCAGCTTTAGCCAGTTTTCAATAAGCGTTACTTTAACGATTAGAGACGCAACGTTTCTTTTAGAGCGTGGTGCTCTATATCTTTCTTAGTAGTATATAGATGAGTTGAGAATACACGAGCATCAAGGTAAACACTGAGTTCCGGCTTCCGTTAAGCACTGTGCGGCCCTTATTTGCCAGGGAAACTTTTATTATGATATCGTCGAATCAACTCAGTATACTTAAAAATTTCGATATCATAGGTGGGGTGCCGCCCCCCCCCCTCCCCCCACGAACTATGGACCTTGCCGTTAATGGGGAAGCATACAGATAGCCGTACCGTAGGTATAATCACAGCAGAGGGGTATCTGTTGAGAGGCCAGACAAACATGTCGTCCCTGAAGAGCGGCAGCAGCCTTTTCAGTAGTTGCAGGGGCAACAGTCTGGATGATTGACTGATCTGGCCTTGTAACATCAACCAAAACACCCTTGCTGTGCTGGTAATGCGAACTGCTGAAAGCAAGTCCCACTACTACTGTAATTCTTCCCAGAGGGCATGCAGCTCTACTGTATGATTAAATGATGATAGCATCATCTTGGGTAAAATATTTCGGAGGTAAAATAGTCTCCCATTCGGATCTCCAGGAGGGAACTACTGAGAAGGACGTCGTTATCAGGAGAAACAAAACTGGAATTCTATGGATCTGAACATGGAATGTCAGATCCCTTAATCGGGAAGGTAATTTAGAAAATTTAAAAAGGGAAATGGATAGGTTAAATTTAGATATAGTGGGAATAGTAAAGTTCGGTGGCAGGAGGAACAGGCCTTCTGGTCAGGTGAATACAGGATTATAAGTTCAAAACGAACAGCATAGTGAACACATTACTGTAGCCAAGATAGACACAAAGTCCACATCTACCACAGTAGTACAAATTTATACGCCAACTAGCTACTCAAATGATGAAGAGATTGAGGAAATGTATGACACGATAAAAGAAATTATTCAGATGGTTACGGGATCCGAAAATTTAATACTCATGGAGGACTGGAATTCGATAGTACGAAAAGCAAGATAAAGAAAAGTAGTAGTAGACGGTTAAGGGAGTCGAAAATATAATAGTCATGGAGGACTGGATTTCAATAGTAGTTGTTTTTGGGGAAGGAGACCAGACAGCGAGGTCATCGGTCTCATCGGATTAGGGAGGTACGGGGAAGGAAGTCGGCCGTGCCCTTTGAAAGGAACCATCCTGGCATTTGCCTGGAGCGATTTAGGGAAATCACGGAAAACCTAAATCAGGATGGCCGGACGCGGGATTGAACCGCCGTGATAGTAGAAAAAGGAAGAGAAGGAAAAGTAATGGTGAAATACGGACTGGGGGAAAGGAATGAAAAAGAAAGCCCCGTGGTAGAATTTTGGACAGAGCATAATTTAATCATAACTAACACTTGATTTAAGGATCATGAGAGAAGGTAAGCAAAGAAAGGAAAGCAAGAAGGTGGAAAGAGTATACAGGCTTTTTCAGAAGTGGTGGTCAATATTCAGGGATGTGACAGGAATGAGCATTCGAAACAAAAGTGTCAAGTAAACATAGACTGTAAAACGCATCCCTTAAGAGCTATGAGCAAGTCATGATCTATGGCACTGTGAAACAAATCTCGTCTACTGTAAGCTCTTTGTTTTCGATATTTTGGGAAGTGGTAGTATGGACCAAAACAAGATAAAATTCCCAGTAAACATCTGCTCTAAGACGCATACCGTAAGAGCTATGAGCACTTGCTCATCTTCACTACTTTGAAACACAACACTCCTAGTCAACAAGTGCTCATAACTTGTGAAGCAGATGCTCCCTGGACTTTTTTCGTTTTTTTGGTCCATACAACCACTTCCCAAAATATGGAAAACAAAGAGCTTGCAGTAGAAGAGATCTGTTTCACAGTATCGAACATCAGTAACTGCTCATAGCTCTTAAGGTATGCGTTTTAGACCCCATGTTTACTTGACATTTTTGTTTCGAATGGTCATGTCTGTCATATCCCTGAATATTGACCATCCGTTCTGAAACACCCTGTATAGAGCGGCTATATAAGGGAGGTGTAGTTGCGGGCAATATATGGAAATGGAAGACAGTGGAAGATGAGAAGGGAGATATTACACTACGTAAGGAATTTAAGGAGATGGGATCTGGATAAACCGAAGGAAACAGAGGTTGTAGAGGGTTTCATAGGGAGCGTTAGAGAACGATAGACACGAACAGGGGAAAGAAATATAATAGAAGAAGAGTGGGTAGCTTTGAGAGATGAAATGGTGAAGGTAGCAGAGGATCAAGTTGTCTTTGGACTGAAGACCACAACAACAAGAACAGGTGAGATGGAACCCGTGGTCTAAGAGTCTGATTAGTAATAAAAATGTCTTGTGGTCTGGGTCCGAGTCTAGCTACTACTTACGTTAAGAACAAAAACCGTTAGCAATGGCGGACGAAGACGTCTGGTATAAGGAGTCCCGCACGTTCTCCCAGTAGACTTGTCAAAGCGGATAGAGCAGCACACAGAGCTTCAGGACAACATCTTGGGCTGGGGAAATTTCCTTAAAAGTGGAAGAATAACAAATTACCGAAAGCATGAGCATGCAGAAGGCAATGGAAATCACTGCATTAAAGACGCAAGATGTGTATTTAATGGATTTACGGTTTCTATTTGACAAAAATCTCATAATGATCTATCCACTGGCAAGTGATTCCGGTTTGGACTCCACAGTCGTATCTCCGGAGGGGTCTGTCGAGGAAGAGGCAACCATGATAAAAAAGACTGAATAACTAACGAAAGGGTGGCATTCTATGTGTCACAGTATGGAATGTCAGAAGTTAGAACGTGGTTGATGTTCTTAATTTAGTGATAACTTCAGTGCGAGATGCTTCTGATAGTTTGCACAACTAAACTATCTCGAAATCTGGCAGAAAATCCAAAGATATTCTGGTCTAATATAAAGAACACCATCGGCAAGACACAGCCAATACCTTCACTGCGCTATAGAATAGTAACGTTACCGATGACAGTGCCACTAAAGTGGACTTACTCCTGCTGTTTTCCGTAATTTCTTCACCAAACAAAACGAAGTCAATATTTCAGAATTCGAATTAAAAGCAGTTGCTAAAATGAATAACTTAAAAGTAGATATCTCTTGTGTATTGAAGGCAATTCTTACGGTCCAGATTGTACACTGAGGTAGCAGAAGTCATGGGATATGTCCTACTATCGTGACGGATCTCCTTTTGCCCGGCGTAGTGCAATAAGGCGAGGTAGCATGCCCCCCATACGGGTCCGGGGGTTAGAATAGCACCGAGGTATTCCTGCCTGTCGTAAGAGGCGACTAAAAGGAGTCTCACACTTCTCGGCCCTGTGAGTTCAAGGCACATTCTATGGTTTGACCTGCCACTTTCAAAATTCTATAGAAGTGCGGGCCATATGGGGAATGACGCCTTGCGTGGTGCACGAGTGCCCTTAGATTCGATCTCCTGAATCTCTTGTCATGGCTTTGCATCTCCACCTGCGATTCAACTATTTGGGCGAGGACACTTTCCGGGGCATTTCATCTTCTTCCGTTGACTCCTGTCCTCTTTCGCCCCCTTGACGATACTGGATTTCTCTGCACCCAATATTCAGCATAGTAGCCAGTCCGTGGTGGTGGGGCCGTTATGTACCCATTTGGTGGTAGCCCCCTGACAATACAGGGATCGCAATGCTGATACCTGAGCTGTAAACTCCCCACGTATGCCAAGAATTAGATGCCTGTCTTCAGGACTCCCAGCAACGGCCATCATGCCAGTTGAACTTTGCTGTTGCTGGCTGGCGCCCGTGAGGAGAGCCCCTGATTGGAGTGGGTGGCATCAGGGTAGATGACGTACAATGAAGCTTACTAAGTCATTTCTTGCTGGTGGCCACATTGCGCCAGCAGTCTGTAAGAAGGGCAAGATAGAATACAATGCCGACAAGTATGACCCTAAATCGTTTCCCTCCCTCGCTACACCATGGAGGATTGTAGAGCTACAGAACAGAGAGAGTCATATTCACCTCGGTTTTTAGTCTGTAGCAGAACCGATGGGGACTCTTTTCTACATACGAAGCCTCAGTTTTTCGTTGAACACCTTGAGGATAAGTTTGGAGGAGTGACAGCGCACTCCAAGATGCGAAACGGCGCAGTCTTGATTCAGACAGCATACCCAACCCAATCCTGAGCGTTACTCGCCTGTGACAAACTGGGTGGTTTTTTTTTTTTTTTTTTGCATCTTTACCTTGGTTACATGAAAACTTCTGCTTCCATGTTCAACAATACTGACATACCTTAATGAATCTAACTCTTGGTGGCTTCTCACAGCACAACACAAAAACTGCCTACTCCATCGTCTTTCCCTCACAAACAGCTACCTACAACTGAGCGCCAAGAGCTCTCTTACTCCAACACTATAATAATCTCTGACCAGATATCCTTGACTCTGCGGTCGCGCACAATCAGCGATCCGCATTACCGAGCCTATCTGAGACTTTCATCGTTTATAGTATACTAGTTTCATTTTAATTTATTGATTCTCTTATCTTATTCTGGTGTCACATACAAGTGTGCCCCAGTACACTCTTTTCAATCATAACTGATTTTTATGTAAAGCCTGCAACTATGTCATTCATGATTTAATTAATGAAAAACTGCACTAGTTACTTATTTTTTCATGCATAGCACAATGCGTTTCGAGAATTTATTCTCATTTTCAAGCGCATTTGTATACACAAATATCGTTTGTGATGTTTGCATGTGTGAGTTTCTGCTCTCTTGCTATGTATTTGTGTTTTTTAAGTTATACTGCAATCGTAAAATCGGGCAAAATAAATCTTGGGATGTTTTCCATATGATAATGTTAGAGACAACATTTTTGTTTGCCTACTTACAAGTACTGTCCCTCCTCCATTTCATAGAATATCACACACACGTAAATCACCACTTACGCTGGTTGTTTTTGTCATCAAAACATACTACAGAGATGTTACGACAGTATTGTTTCATAAAGTATTTGTATACATCCAAAGGTGTTACACTCCCTGTGGGTTACATTACAGACACAAAGCGGGGCTTACACGGGCACGTATCGTTGACGCACTTTGACTTACGCACGTAAACATGTGCGCGAAATCACCCAAAATCGCACACGTAGAAATGAAAGTTGAAGCCGGATCTACTTACTTGCACATGTTGGCTTCCCCCACTAATTTTTTATCGTTTTCACGAGATTGCTCTTCTTGTCAAACAGCATACAGTCTGCTTTTATCCGTTCGATAGTTGACATCGTCCAGATTTTACTTTGTTTCCGATGTCTGAAATACAATAGTAGTGACAAAAAGTGGACGTTACAATACACTGGCAATATCTGGAACTCTACGAAGGACACCGTGTTTGTGGAACATTACTCTTGGTACTTATAAAGACAGAGATATGAAGGAAAAAGCAACAAGAGACACTAAACAGACTGAGGGAATACGTACCACATATTGATGAAAATTAACTAAAATCCGAACTCCGAAGTTTACGAAATGCACACATTATAGAGAACAACGAGGTTAAGAGTAATTTACCTTAAGAGGCTCTTGTAATGCCTCATATATTGCATCCAGAACTTCGGGCATGAGCTCAGACGTTGTAAACTTAGGGATGAGGAAAGTATATTGCGATGAGGCAAATGAACCGCCTGATGCAAGACACGTTAAGGCAACTTGCAACTTTAGAAGAGCAGGAATAGAATCCCACGTTACAGAATCTTTTCTCTGAATATAAGTGCCTACGAGGCTCAATAAATGTTCAGAACTACGTCTGTTCATTCGAAAACGGTTTTTGAAGGAAGCTTTGTCCTCATTCCCCAACATCCTAATTACTATTCTAGACGCTCTCGACTAGTTTCTCCTCGCAATCCACTTTCGAAGCCAAAATCTGCGTGTCCTGTTTTCCCTCTTCAGGCGTTCTACAACTTTCTGAATTGCAGTTAAATCCACGAGTCGATTGCCCGCACATATTGATACAATTATCGCAATGTTGAAAAGCTACACTGGACTTGCTTGGACTGAAAATCTTCATGCCGGTGTGAATGATCACTGGCGCATGTGTAAGTCATTTGGCGCACGTAAACATGCCTGTGTAAACCCGCTTTTAGTTTTCCATTTAAAATTTAATTCCACCATTATAGACTATTGAATTCTCGATTATATTTCTAATTTGTTGCAGACGTTGACTAAAATCTATGAGGAAATGTACACATTTCTGGAAATTATTAATTATCATCTGCAGGAGAAGTATTAAAAATATTTAACTGATTCGTTCTCTAGTTCGTCACTCAGAAGTCTTTCTCTTTGCTTTTTGTGCAGAAATTTCCAGCTATTCAATTACATCCATTGTACAACATTTTTGTAAATAGTGGAGTATGTTAACATCTTCTTCTATGTTTTTGAACGGGTGTCCAGCGTCTTTTATGTGTGTTGCTATTGCTGATTTTGTAAACTGTTTACGTGCGTACTAGTTGTTGGTGTTCAGCGCATTTAATCTGAAAGTTGCTTCCATTTTGACGTATGTAGCTTAAGCTAGTCTTGTGAGTGATTTTGTATATTCCTGCGTCTGAGAATTTATCTTTTTTATTGTTCCCGGTGTAGAGTTATATACGTTGTAGTTTTTTGTTCGTGGAAAAAGCTACTTTCACTTTATGTGATCTAAACAGGTTTGCTGTTGTCTGAGAAATGTTACCTACGGAAGGTATGCTGGGCATACATTCGATTGTATTATTGATTCCTTCTAAAGAGCTCGGAATTTCTTTCTCTTTTGTTACTTGTTTTTGCATTTTGTCTATCATTGACTTGGGGAAGACAGTACCCACTGAAATTCGCTTAATGATATCTAATTCCCTGTCCTCTTTGTTCAACGTGGTTTTGTTTGCTCTCTATACCATTGATTTTTATGCAGCTTCCCTGCGTGCATCTGGGTGATGTGATCGGAAGGGACTGTGTTCCTGGAAGTTGTCTTTTTTTTGTATATCTTAAAATGTGCTTGTTGTTTTGAATTTCTATCACAAATCTAGAAAATTAATACTATTATTTCTTTTTGGTATTCACGAAAAGTTTCGGCACTTTACCGTACTGTTCAAAGGAAATTTATTTCGTGTTTTGAGGGTGCACACCATTGTAACAATTAGAGTCCCACATATGCAGTTCCTTATGTACTAAATTTTTGACAGGGTGGTTTAAAAAAATATTCACTACACATATCGATTGCTGTTATGGTGTTTTGGAGAGACACAGAGGGACCGAGCGCAGCCTCGTCTGCATGAAGTCAGGATAGCAGTTGGAGCGCCTCTGAGGCTAGTTAAACGTTGGCAGAGTTCCATCATTTTGATTTGCGGCTCCTTGTATTGGCCGTGTTTGCAGTCAAAATTGTTGGATAAGAGGTCCGCCAGTTATGCAAAACTCCGTTTTTCTCAGTACCCAAACATGTTTCGGCACCACTGTGCCATCATCAGTGGATTTTCGTTTCTATTTATTCTGCAATATGAACATTTTTGTTAAATGATTATAGAGTTATGTGCATTTTTGGTTCAAACAACAGATCGTTTCTTTTTGTAAATACCTTTACATTTGGTGTGCTTGAATTTTCTGGATCACTTGTGTGTTAATTACTACAGGTAGCTTGTCATCTGCAACCAAACGATGTTGATGAGAAAATTTATTTCGCTGGGAGTTAACCTATCGTCTATTATGTAATTCAGTTTTTCGCGATTGCCACACGAAAACGTAAGTAAAAACGAATATAGGCGCGAAAACATCGCGAAAAACTGAATTAAATCCTAGAAGATAGGTTAACTCCCAGCAAAATAAATTTTCTCATCAACATCGTTTGGTTGCAGATGACAAGCTACCTGTAGTAATTAACACACAAGTGGTCCAGAAAATTCATGCACACCAAATGTAAAGGTATTTACAAAAAGAAACGATCTGTTGTTTGAACTAAAAATGCACATAACTCTATAATCATTTAACAAAAATGTTCACATTGCCGAATAAATAGAAACGAAAATTCACTGATGATGGCACAGTGGTGCCGAAACATGTTTGGGTACTGAGGAAAAGGGTGTTTTGCATAACTGGTGGATCTCACATCCAATAATTGTCAAAGTTCACTCATTTAATAACCATGTTTACAGCCGATGCCTCATCCACCTGCGGGTTGTATTTCCGCTAACGGCTGCGGAGTCAGCTCCTCGTCTGCAGGCCTAGACGAAGACTGAATGACCTCGTGCTGCGATGCGCTGCCGGCGCGGCTGTAGTCCTGCGCGAATGGTCTTTTACTAGATGCTGAAATGTGCTCAGTCCCACTCCGAATTCTTTGTTGACTCTAGATGACTCATCCGTGACGTGTTGCTGCTAGAAGTCGTGTGGTCGGTCGATCTCATTCCTAGCACCCAGGTGTTGAACAGAAACGTGGAACTCATGAGGCCCTGCTGCCGGTTTCCGCGCTGAAGTTCGGTGTTGTCAGCACTCCGCGCTTTGGTGTTGTCGGAAGGCAGTCAGCTTCTCCGTCAGCAGTGGTAGGCGGTGAACAGTATGAAGTTCATCAGGCGAAGACCGTCAACTCGAGTACATCTTCGGCTGGTTCGCAGACTGTTCTGGAGTATCTAGGACGTAGATTCGCTACAGTATCGCAATCCTGGAATCGTGTACCATTACTACGGACGTCATCGATCCGAATGATCAACTACTTGAGACTTGGAGAACTCGAGTATTTAAAGTGAGCTAACGGAACGGTTCGTAATGACTGCATGTGTCCTTATTCTGCTATATTCGCGTAACAGGCTCTTGACTACTGTGTAGGTTCTCTCACATTGGTTCTTATGAAAAAAATATAGGTTTCTTTCGACATTTGTTACGAGCTAACGAATTTGCGTGTCACGTTTCCATTGGTTTTCTGTCCCACGCTATTTTCTGCTCAGCTCATCCTCTCTCTCTCTCTCTCTCTCTCTCTCTTTCTCTCTTTCTCTCTCTCTCTCTCTCTCTCTCTCTCTCTCTCTCTCTCTCTCTCTCTCTGCGCGGTGTTGTAACGTGATGAGGTCTGATCCACTTCCCCCATACCACTTACTTCCTGGTTCTGTCTCTGCCTCTGGCGTGGCCGCACTTTGCTCTTGGCAAAGTGAATGAGTTTTAATAAAATTTTCTGATTTTCAACCCCTTACTATTCAGTGCTGTAACAGAGAACTAAGTGACCACTCAACAGAATTTTATGTTTTCTCGCAGAAAACAAAGAACATTGTGCAATATCCTAATTTAGAGTCTGCTATAACGCCTGTATCACAGTGAAAAATTACGGGTAACATGCTTCCTCAGAATGTGACAGTGAGTGAAGATGAATACAGCGGCGACCACGCAGGAGACTGCAAAGGAGACAGGCATGCCGATCCAACATTTCAAGGCCACTAGGAATCAAATGAACTGTACGTTTTTTTTCAGTGGGTGTAAAAGTTCTTGTTGTCATTTTAAATTTTTCCATTCCATAGTCTGAGCTAGCTTCACGATTAAAATAACTGAATCTTTTTCTTGGCGAAATGAAAGTCTTTTCGTTACCACCATGCTGTTTTTTTCTTAATATTTCTCCAAGGAAGTTAACATGGTTTTTATTACATCTAATCCGTCATGGACACTCTTGTGCATGTGTTCATTGTAACTGAATGGCGCTTGTTCATAGATTGCAGTATAGTCTGAAAGCAGTATTTCTGCACAACGGCCACAATGATCCTTTATCTCTGACTGCCGATGCAGTTAAGTCGAAGGAGACATGTGAGAACTTTAAACCGGTATTCATATTTACCCACTTTGAGAAATATAAGTGGTGTCTGTGTGTTAACTGAAACTCTTCTCAGCATTCAGATTGAATACACAGAGTATCCCCACATTCTACGCGAGCGGCAAAGCTGAGAAAGGAAACGGGAACAGATGGCGTGCATAGCATGACGTACTGTCTTAATAGAAGAATGTGGTGGACACTCCTCTCGTTGACCCACGCCACAGGGAACACATAGGGGTGTGTCAATGAGTTGGATGTGGATGCAAACGAGACTGGTTGACCTTTTTGTTATTGACAGTGATATACAAGCTGATTGGACGCTGGTGTCGACGAAGCCTGCATGTCATGTTTTCCATACACGACACCATATGATCTGGGGAGACTTGTGTTTGATGGGATTTGGGGGCCGTTGCATTTGTATAGCATTGTAGACAGTCCTTCTTCGGAGTAGTCGTGAAAATGGTAAGGACTGGAGGATGTAGCTTAATTCTGGAAACTAATGCTAGAAGTGATAAAAGGGTTGTGGAAGGTCTGATAAGATGACTGTGGCTGACTTGGAGACCGACACATATTCATGTAAAAGCAGTCCTCTGGGGGTCGTTGGACAATGACACCAGATTTTCAGTTGGAAGCTAACTAAACGTGCCATGGCTCTGTCCAGCGCGTGGCGAAAGCCATTAACGCCACGTTCCCGTGGGAGGGCAAAGGAGGCATTTTGAACTTTGAACAACGTGCTGATACAGGTAAAGGATCACATGGCCATCAACATACAACGGGCGAGTGTAATCAGGACCGGGAATACTTGTGCCATGTGAGGTATGTGAAAGGCGCGGTAGACATTCATGTACCACGCACGCTGTACAATGTCGAAGGATCTAAGCCAATGATCAATGCGGCCAGCCTTTATTGTTTGGAGGAGACGTCTGGTGTATGTTGCCGCTGAAGGACGAAGATCTTCGTAAAAGCAGTGCCCAAGCAGCGTACGGTGGTGGCCACACTTAGAGGATCGGCACTTCTTTCAAGTAGGCACTCACTAATTAACAGAACCTGCGATTTATAAACGTTAAGAGAACTGTCCGATGCCTCACCATATGTCACCGCCCATATCAGAGCCGCATGGACGTGATCTTCACTGAGCAGGCAGAGAACAGAATCATCATTATAGACCATAGAACAGTAGCGGTGTCCGTGCAATGACAGGCCTACTGCAATGACAGGCATACCAGCCGTTGACGAATCCCCTGGAGTAGAGGTCCTAACGCCAAAGCATACAGTATCGTGGAAAGTGAGCAACCGTATTGGACAGAGAGCTCAATCGCTAGAAGCGTGGTGAGGCGGCTATTCGAGATTATTTTTGAAGTCGTACTGCTAAAGAGGCGCATCGCCACTGCACTATATGTGGCAGAATACCCGTGTCCTGAAGGACCATCCTCAAAAAGGTGTGCTAAACACAGCCAAATGCTTGACTGAAGTGAAGCGATGCCAATGCACCACGCAGATGTCGCAACCCGACGAGTGTGATCATGTCTCTGTAAAGGCAAAGGGCCATACGAATATTGTTGTCACCACCCAGAGATGTCAGATCAAAGGACGTGATGTATCACGCTGCTGTCTCGAATATTGATTCCCACAAATGGGTGAAAATTTTCATGTCGTCGTTGAGTAGAGTGCTGGGCCGGTAATCACAGATCCGGAATCGCCTATGCAGTTTGGGGACTGGGATGATGAGCCCATCAAGTAATGTGGCTGGTACTATCATTATTGGCCACATCAGTTCACGACAGAGGGACGTCCAGGTAGGTACCAACATATAGCTAAAACACTTGTAAAATTCGAGGGGGAGGCTGTCAGGTGCAGGGAACGTATTGGAGGCTCCTGCCTTGGTAACGTCTGGGACCTCATCCATGGTCACATCTCTCTAAAGATCTTGAACCGCGTTCTGCATTATGGTGTTTACGGTGAGCGTTACAACTTCCTCAACTAAGGTCAGGTGATGCGGGATGAAAGCTTGCAGTTGGGTGAAGTGAGAATGGAAAATATGAACAATGGCGAATTGCGTAGTATATTGCCATCCTTCTGCATTTGTGAAGTTGCGTATGAGAGCTTGACGACAATGCCGGCATTCTGCGAGGAGATGGTACATCGACGTCGTTTTTTGAGCCATATGGTCATGAGTGCGAGAACTGACAAGGGTCCCTTCCAAGCGTCATTGTTTGAGTGCAGTGATGTGTGCTTAGCATGGCGCACTGTCACCTAACGGACGGGAGAGGTGCAGTCACATAGGATTGCGTAACAAACGTCCATGGTGCTCACATGCAAGCATTGATGTGTTTGCCATATCCCATCAGTGCCCTGCATAGAGTCGGTTTGGTAAAGGATAGTCCCCAGGCTAGGATAGATGTTTAGGCGGGGCAACGTCGGTGAAAGAGGTCCCACGCGTCTTCAACGATACGTTGGCAGTCAGGAGCTGTCAGGGGGGAAAAATGTAATTTCCAGAGGCCACGACTGCGCTGCACCAATTGACACATGAGGTCGACACTGCAGATGCAGGCCTCATGGTTCGAGAAAGCCAGATGCCAAACTTTGGCATGTGGATTATCACCAGCAAGGGAACGTTGGAGGTAGATAAGGTCGAGGAGACCAGACGAATGCATTGTAAAGTATGCGACACCTGCGCGGGTGCCATGAGTCGATAACTGGCCGCCCTCTTCGCGCATGTCTCCCTACTGAAGGTATTGTGTACCTTCCTAATGCTAGAGGTATTTCTTTCAGACTGTTCGGCATCCACACCCTAAATGTATACTCACTTCCCGGCTCCAGTCGACTTCTCTGTTGAATCGCCGTTGTTTGAGGGTGAGGACTTCAACTCCACACATGAGCCTACCAACTCCCATGACATTCCTCATACGTGCCCCTCTCTGTCATCATCGGTCTTGGTGTCGCATCACTGTGCATAAAAGTTTTTTCATTTTTTTATTTCCTGTTTCTACGTTATTTAGACTCCAAATAAATCAAAATAATTCTTAGTAGATTGTATTCATTAATATTCGTATGATCATAAAATGCATGAAAAGACAAAGGAAGAGTTGGCAAAATATAGGAATGTTGTCACTCTTTCATCAAAATCTGGAAAACTTGTAGAGATATTATTTGAATTGTGTGACGAACCCTTACATGCAGGAGAACAAATTTCTTGTGTTAACTGACATATTCACATCCGTACGACGATATTTTTTAAGATGGGCGACTGTCGTCATGCCGTATTAAACTGATTCCCCACCCACCAAAATGGACTAACTACTGAGCCCCTCTGCGATGTCTATTTTTATTGTTTGACAAAAAGTTTCGAAACGGCTCTGATATCATCGAGAGAGAAAAAGAAATCACATCCCGAGATGAATGGATCAAAATGCGTTCCATTGGCTATGTTTTGTGAAAAGATGCGTTGCGCGTGTCTTGCTGCTATGCTGTGCGATGGCAGAAACATTTATGAATGTAAACCAAGTTTGCTTATGTACAGAATTTTGAAAACTACCATGTAATTGTAAAAATACGGCTTTATAACGTGTACAATATGACAAGAAAATTACTGCTTACTGTGTTTTTACGATGAATATACTCCTTAACATGTAAACCATCCAGTGCAAAATAACAGATTTATCTAATTTTATATACGAAGTTCGCATGTACGCCTTACGATCTGTCCCTGGAAATTTATTTGCAATCCTAAATTTTCGCTGATCTCTCATTTTCATGCCTTTTATGAAAGTATTAATAAATTCAATATATTGAGAATCATTTCGGTTTATTTACAGGGTAAGTAACGTAAAAACTGAAAATAAAAACAGAAGAACAAAGTTTCCGAATAGACACTCGACATCACGACCCTCCCTTTACAGTTTCGTACGCTTTTCGTGGCTCAAAGCGCTGCGCGGGGACTGTGCTAATCAATAGACTCTTGGCTCGCCCGACACGCACTAGAAATGCTGCTTTTTATACATGTTTGTCTATCTGGAGCTCCACTTCCTTGTAAAAGATGGCTCTAAGCGCTATGGGACTTAACATCTGAGGTCATCAGTCCCATAGACTTAGAACTACTTAAACCTAACTAATATAAGGACATCACACACATCCATGTCCAAGGTATGATTCGAACCTGCGATCTTAGCAGCAGCGCGGTTCCGGACTGAAGCGCCTAGAACCGCTAGGCCACAGCGGCCGGCTCAACGTCTTTTTCATTTCAGGCAAAGCCATGCATGTACCATAAATTTGGACGAAATCGTACATGACGAATAGTCGCGATCTCGTTGCAAGTTCAGCATAAGGCAAGATACAGAAAAAGAAACAAAAGAACAGATCCTAGTCGTGCTCTTATTTGACGTCGTCAGTAATGAAGAAGGCAAGATGATTTGCCGAGTAGAAACCAAACCAGTTTTCCGGACTGGCCCCAGTATCCTGGATTTGGTCGGGTCCTCTAAGATGCATAAAAGCTTCCACTGCGAAGGAGTACATGTAATACAGTGTAAGTGCGGTGTCGCGTACTTTGGGGAAACCAGAAGGGCTTTAGCACCCGCGCGTCAAAACTTGAACCCTATGTTCAGTTCAGGTAGCACAACAGATCGGCACTAGCGGAGCACCATTGCCATTGTGTTCAGTCTCTCAAGTATGAATATATACAAGACAGCCGTGGAAGCGCACACGCAAAATAAGAGAGACAACTGAATCACGAAGCAGCCTGTCAACATCGACAGGGAGACGGTTACTGGCTTCCGGCGCCCCGGCTGACAGCAATCACGATACGACGGGCAGCGTGTGATTGCAGGGCAGCGGCCTCCCCTGACAGTGCCGCAACCAGCTAAACAAATGCTGCATGCGTAACTGGTGTCGCTTCGCCGCATTTAACAGCAGGAAAACACCGCCTTCCAGACGCCTGTCGCTAATTCTTAGCGGACTACCAGTTAGCAGCACATCCTTTAACACACATATCCCTCCCTCATGCTCCAATGTTACATGGTTATTTTCAACGATGGACCCATTTTCAAACATTCGTATGTATTGAAGTACGAGGGCAGTTCAATAAGTAATGCAACACATTTTTTTTCTCGGCCAATTTTGGTTGAAAGAACCGTAAATTTCTTGTGGAATATTTTCAAACATTCCCGCTTCATCTCGTATAGTTTCATTGACTTCCGACAGGTGGCAGCGCTGTACGGAGCTGTTAAAATGGCGTCTGTAACGGATGTGCGTTGCAAACAACGGGCAGTGATCGAGTTTCTTTTGGCGGAAAACCAGGGCATCTCAGATATTCATAGGCGCTTGCAGAATGTCTACGGTGATCTGGCAGTGGACAAAAGCACGGTGAGTCGTTGGGCAAAGCGTGTGTCATCATCGCCGCAAGGTCAAGCAAGACAGTCTGATCTCCCGCGTGCGGGCCGGCCGTGCACAGCTGTGACTCCTGCAATGGCGAAGCGTGCGAACACACTCGTTCGAGATGATCGACGGATCACCATCAAACAACTCAGTGCTCAACTTGACATCTCTGTTGGTAGTGCTGTCACAATTGTTCACCAGTTGGGATATTCAAAGGTTTGTTCCCGCTGGGTCCCTCGTTGTCTAACCGAACCCCATAAAGAGCAAAGGAGAACCATCTGTGCGGAATTGCT
This sequence comes from Schistocerca serialis cubense, assembly GCF_023864345.2. NCBI lineage: Eukaryota > Metazoa > Arthropoda > Insecta > Orthoptera > Acrididae > Schistocerca > Schistocerca serialis. The sequence goes on from NC_064644.1 coordinate 181,939,522, forward strand.
TGCTCGTCATGTGGCTGAGGGTGACAATTTCTTGTCAAAGATTGTTACAGGCAATGAAACATGGGTTCATCACTTCGAACCTGAAACAAAACGGCAATCAATGGAGTGGCGCCACACCCACTCCCCTACCAAGGAAAAGTTTAAAGCCAAACCCTCAGTCGGTAAAGTCACGGTTACAGTCTTCTGGGACGCTGAAGGGGTTATTCTGTTCGATGTCCTTCCCTATGGTCAAACGATCAACTCTGAAATGTATTGTGCTACTCTTCAGAAATTGAAGAAACGACTTCAGCGTGTTCGTAGGCACAAAAATCTGAACGAACTTCTCCTTCTTCATGACAACGCAAGACCTCACACAAGTCTTCGCACCCGAGAGGAGCTCACAAAACTTCAGTGGACTGTTCTTCCTCATGCACCCTACAGCCCCGATCTCGCACCGTCGGATTTCCATATGTTTGGCCCAATGAAGGACGCATTCCGTGGGAGGCACTACGCGGATGATGAAGAAGTTATTGATGCAGTACGACGTTGGCTCCGACATCGACCAGTGGAATGGTACCGTTCAGGCATACAGGCCCTCATTTCAAGGTGGCGTAAGGCCGTACCATTGAATGGAGATTACGTTGAAAAATAGTGTTGTGTAGCTAAAAGATTGGGGAATAACCTGGTGTATTTCAATGCTGAATAAAACAACCCCTGTTTCAGAAACAAAATGTGTTGCATTACTTATTGAACTGCCCTCGTACAAATCCAAAATGAACAAGCTTTATACCAATGGAAAGGGGAAGTTTCAAAGTATTTGGAGGGCTGGGGTGATGGTTTCAGAAGCGGCCGGTTATGTGGAGGAAGCTGTTTACGTCCCGACTCTACTAACCACTCTGGACGATTTGCGGAACCGGATCGCAGATACACTTTCGCGTTTGTGGGACGAGTTTTTGATTACCGCGTTGATGTTTGCCGTGCAGCCAACGGTGGCCACATTGAACATTTATAACATTTATCACATTTCTAATTATCAAATAATTATTAAAACTAATTAATTACAAATTATTACATTTATTAAATTAATATCAAACATTATGAAAGAAAACTTTGAAACTTCCTCTTTTCATGGGAATAAAGCTCGTTCGTTTTGGATTTGTACTTGAATAAACACGAAGTTTTGGAAATGGGTCCATCATTTAGAATAACGCTGTATTTTACGGTCAATAAAATGTATTAAACGTGGCAACGGTGGTCTAGTGAACCATGCTGATGATACCGCTTTCCTCGTCCTTTACCCTACCCTCCAGTAATCACAATAATCCCTCCAGATCCACCTCAAGCACTTTTCCTCCTCGTATAAGCAGTGCCTCCTCAAGATCAAGCTCACTTAATAATTACAGAACGAACAACCCGTCTCCAGGACTTTTGCCTCACCATTTATGACCATCCTATCCAGTTAACTAATAAACTAAAATAACTTGGACCGGCAACTAACATGGAAACCACTCCTACTAACTGGCCAATCTTCGGAACTACACAACTCCACTATCCTCTGTGCCTAAAAAAACCTTGCTGCATCTCATTCTCTTCTATTAAAATGTTACATGAATATCTGCCCCACCAAATTTAAGTCTCTCCAAATCCTCGAACGCCGTCGGGCTTTCAGCATCCGTCTGCAGTCCCCCACGTGGATCCTCTGCCATCTCATTGAATTCCTACCTCTCCTCAGTCACATCTAACACCTCCGCATTTCCTATACTGCCCACAAAACTCGATTCTAATAACTCCATTGTTTCCCTCTGATTGCCATCCCGGTATGCTGCCGCACCTTTGTAAACACGCTCACCATTTCTACACCTACACACAGTCCATATCATATCCCAACGAAACTTCAAGCTCTGATATTTGTCCACCCTCCCAAGTATGGTTTTCCCATCTTTTTTCACTCCACATCAGGACTCCCCTCTCTCCTCCCTCTTCATTTTACTCCATCCCTTCCTCTCCTGATATCTCGGCGCTGCTCGTCTACCAAGCTCACCCTTTTTCTGTCTGTCCAAATTTTCACCCCATCCACCTACCCTGCTCCTACAGATACCACCCAGCGGCTTGTAAATTAACACCCACAACCATCCAACAGTTAATACCTACACCACTTCTTCATCCAGCGCCGATCCTTCAGCTTGTTAATGAAAGTGCAGTGCTTCTTTTTCATAATGGTCGCCGTCCTTTTTAAAGTTTTCAAACGTCAATTTTGTCTTTTTACCTTTACCTGTCACAATTTAGATCCTTTTTAAACTTTAAACAAAAAAATAACGGTGTATATTTTTATTATCTCTAATTATATTTCTTGTTTTTTCTTCAATTTTGCATCCGTAAGTATAACTTTCAATATCTCCATTTACTTTCTGTAAATGAGCGGTATATTGTACCGCTGGCAACCCACCCCCGGCTCCTACGTTGCGAAGTGAACTAAATAACAATAAAGAAAAAAGTAGTGACAGCGTAAGGAAAGCGGCATACTGAAGCACGCACTCCTCAGTTAATCTTTGTCCTGGAGAAGGCCGCTTCAGAAAGGCCAAAACAACGATTTATTTTAGATTTTTGAGTATTTCAGAGATGACCTTTCAATAAAAACGCGTCAATGTGGGGCACACGTGAGTGCCGGCGACGCGGCCACGGCCCTGGTCAAATGGTGCAGCGTAGCCACGGAAGGCTTGATCTCGTGGATCTGCATCGGCTGCTGTCATTCACTCTGGCTCCCAACAATGAATACTTTCTGCATAACTGAAAAATTACCTCAGAAAATTATCCCGTAGGGCATCAGTGTATCTAAATGCCTTCCAAGTTGGCAGTTACTCTTACGGCAGCAGTATCTGAATATAAGTGTTTCAGCTGGTCTACTATACGCTTTTTCTAATTAAGTTTTCATCAAAACGCACACTCAAGAACGCAAAATTTTCGAGCCAGTTCATTTTTTCCGCATATTAATAATTGGTGCAATATTTTTGATCGTAAAAAACAGAAGGACTTGGATTTTCAAAGGGTTAAAGCTTTTCCATTTTCGATAAACATTTGAATAACTGTAAGAAAATATCTTTACCGTTCTCCTTGTACATGCTTCTTGACAATAATTCGGTGTAGTGTCCAATTGAATTTTGCTTAAATTCATCGAATTATCACGCAGTTGTTTTCTTTACTCACGAATTTTTATGTCTTTGCGTATGATTCCTGGTCATGGCGACCAAGGCAATGTGTCGCTGGAGCGAGTCCATGTCCCAGCGCTTGTTTTAAAACTTAATCCGTCTTTTGTCATTCCTCTTCCGGGGTACGATGAGCTAGTGAGCTGTACGCATTCTGGCTGCTCCAGTGGTTGCTCCTATTTTAAGCAAAATCGACTCAGCACCTACGAATATCCATCTTGAACTTCAAATGGGGAGAGGAACAACGGCTGGTCAGTGTGTCAGAATTAATGGTAACACCATCGTCCGTGTGTCTAAATCTCCTTATTCGAAACCGACCGTTTTCGGTGAAACACTGCACTGTCATCAGCCCCTACTATTGGTAAAAACTGGAACTGTAACCCACTTTTGGTAGCTGTTTCATGTGTGTAGCATGCACTTCAGGCATGAGCAGGACTGTGGAAGCCAGTTTAATTTTTACCCCCTGTTAGGGGCCATCCATAAATCGTTGTTTTTCTGGTTGTGGCCTTCACTCCGAAGACTAGTTCGATGCGGCTCTCCATGCTGCTTTATCTTGTGCCGGCCTCTTCATCTTGTAATAACTACTGCAACCAACATCTTTCTGAATATGCTTATGTATTCATCTCTTTGTCTCCCTCTACGGTTTTTATCACCTGCACTTCCCTACAGTACTAAATTGATGTTCCCCTGATGTCTCAGAACTTGGCTATCAACCGATCCCTTCTTTTGGTCAAGTTTTGCCACAAATTCCTTGGCTTTCCGATACTATTTATAAATTACGTCACACAAATTTCGTGGTGACTGGAGCTGACCTCCGTCTTTGTCACAGGTGGTCACATTTGTGTGTCACACCCCTGTCCCTCCCACCCCTGTTGTGAGGTCACATATTTCGAAATTTTTGATTCAGAAAGTATTAATTAATACAGGACTTACAATATTATTTATATATTTCTAAAGAAAATCTTTTTTTCATTCGCTTGAAAAAATTAGCATGATCGGGTAACGCTACGTGCATCGGAAACGTTATTCACTATTCTAACACAACCACCAAGTTCCGTGTGAAAATAACGCTCAAAGTACGGGCAGGGATAAAAGTACCAACATCGCTGGACTCTGCGTTCTCGTGATGATTATGAAGCAAGTCAGACAATGAAGGCGCTAACCTGCAAAACCTATTTGTTGTTCATCACTTGGTCTGGCATAAGGTCGCACCGAATTCCCCCGAAAAACGTTCAAATGTGTCTGAAATCTTATGGGACTTAACTGCTAAGATCACCAGTCCCTAAGCTTACACACTACTTAACCTAAATTATCCCAAGGACAAACACACACACCCATACCCGAGCTAGGCCTCGAACCTCCCCCGGGACCAACCGCACAGTCCATGGCTGCTGCGCCCTAGACCGCTCGGCTAATCCCACGCGGCAATTCCCCTGAAGAAGGATTTACGTATACAAGTACATGTAAAAGAATGGATAAATTTTTGTACTACGTAGCCAGAGGGTTGAAATAATGATTGCTTGTGTAAAGATGAACGCCCTGATATATATCTTCATTGTGGTAACGGAAAAAAACAGGAGAGCCTTGACATTTTACCAGACACCATTCAGAAAAACTGTTTGGGATGAATTGAAGGGCTTATTTCAATAGTGGTACAAGTCCATTACCTCCACCTTTCTGTCTATAATGCTTCTGACATTAATGTTCCAAACAAACAGAAAGAAAGGTTCATCTCTAGCAAGAAGCCATATGCTTGAATACTTCTGGTATCTCAATTGCAGATTTTTCAGCGCTCATTTAACTTTAGAACTCCGTATCTCAGAATGAACAAAAGTGGACTTGTACCGCTATTGAAATAAGCCCTTCAATTATGAGTGGGTACTATCTCAAATTTTCGTGGACAGTTTTGAAGTTTTCTTATCGAGTAAGGTAAGAGGTAAGGTAAGGTAAGAGGTAAAATTAAAACGTGAATCACATTTCTCGATGATTTTTTGTGTATGTGGTATGGTACCATTAAACAATTATGTACATTCGTACAACATATAAGTTCTCAACATAATAAAATTCAATCACACTAGAGCCGGGAGGCTGTTCGACAAAGTTACTGGATTTTTATGGTGCATTCAGTGTAGTGTAGTGGTTAGCCGCGCTGGCTGGCGTGATGCGGATCGCCAGTTGGAACCCGACCATCAGCAATTGCTTGTTATTTATCATTTCTGAAAGATTCTTGAAATATCTTATGATTGTGTATTATGGAATATTTACTTTACAACACAGTTTTTCAGAGTACATTTATGTACTCTTTTCGGTGGTGCTGGAGGAATTAATTTCGTATATGCGTTCATAAATATCAACGGGTAGATTTTCTCTAGTTCGGCATCCACTTGGCTAAGACACATCCCTGCTAATGTCAAGGTGGCAGCCAACCTTTTAATAGTTTCAAAATCTTCTGTGTTGCTTTGAATTTGCACAGACTGTCCCTTCAACATATCTACAGACTGATCCACTTCAATACAACACTCTTCACTTACAGTTTCTTGTTTTTCATTGACCGTTTTAATTTCGTGATCTAATTTTTTTCAAGATTACGACAGACGGTTTCTTGAGCCTTAGTCATTAATTTCTTCAAAGTTATTGTCCATTCATTCTGTCAAAGAATTTATGTTATTTTTCAGTTTTTCTTTCATTGCCTCGTTCAAGCAATCAATTTTGGTATCAAGTTTACAGTCCAGTATACTGTCATTTGACTTGTCCAAAGAATCTATTTTCATTTTGCAGCTCACTGATTTGCGCAAGGAATCTACTTTACTGTTCATTTATTTTTCCAAGTCCCTTATGTGATTGGTTTAGGTCTTCGCCATTTCACTATTCACTGAAACATCATAATTGTCATACACCTACTGTGTACAGTCTATAGATGTATCTCCCATAGTTTCGTGATCCAAATCTGTGCTTTCTGGTGCCATTGTCAAGTAATTTACTCCCTCAGTAACTGCCTGATTATTTCTCTCGCTGTTACTAGATTGTCCTCCTTTAAACATTATGCTTTTGTAGTAACCAACTTGCAGCTATTGTTGTATGCGACATTCCTTTCTACTGCTGTTTGAAAATAAAATTTTTTGTAACTAAATCTAAACTGAAATTAAATGTTGACTTTTAATTTTTCAAGGCTTAAAGCACCAGTATATGATATCCTGTCGACCTCTGGGGCCACGTGTAACTGATACATTTATAACTTCAGTCCTATCACTGGTAACACGTATAGCCTATCTGCACTTTCGAATATAACCTGATGTGCTGTAATATTTACATAAGACATCAATTCAAGGAATATGTACCGACACAGAATAATTCATCACTAATCGTTATAATCGTAAAAAATGTACTAGATCAATAACGATCGGAAACGAAATGTTTGATTAAATGGGTTAATTTTTTTAGAATTTAACAAAATTGTTATCAATTACAAAAAATTATTGTTGAATCTATAATTGTCTAATGAAATAAAACAGCGCAGGCACATTTAAACACAAAAATGATTATGTTGCGTTGAAATTAAATTTACGTAATAATTACTGATACTTATGTGGATGACAGCGGTCAGTACACGAGTAGAAATGTAACTGAAAATGTAGGAGGTTATAAAATATTTAAAAGTAATTGTCATTGCACTGAATACTTTGGAATTACTCAAAATCAAAAGTAATTCACTAGTTGCAACAAGAGATGGGCAGTATTAACTGAGAATCGTTATTTCACTATAATGATTACTGTGGCAGGTTTAACTGTATTTCTTTCTAACAAAGAAAACGCAAATCGGAAATACAGTATGACAAGCAAGAACTCAGTGCGTGACCTTTACAGAAACAGAAAAATAACGCCGAAAATGTTAAAGCCAAGATGAGACAATAAATTTGCAAATACACGAAATTAAATCACTTTCAAATCGAAGCACAAACTTTTGCTTTGCCAAAAAATTTGAAATAAAACTTTTATTTAGCTTCTCAGATTCATCACTTCATTGAAATTAATTATAATTTCTGATTCTTTCATGAATTTAATATAAAAGTCTTCCTCAGTAATGTGACATAATAGCGAGATTTTAATTGTATCGTTCTGACTAGTGCTTGTAAAATTTATGTTGGCTTTACAAATGCTTACAGCAGGCATTTATGTACAAAATGATAGAATTATAATTTTCGTGTTACGTTACCAGTGTCGATCAGTCACAATGGAATGCTGCAACCAAATGCGTCTGTCAACCAATGTTCAACGGATACGAATGTGACATAATTCTATGTTGTTGTCAGCACCCTGCCAATAATGATGTTATGGGTGTTAGCTCACATTCATGGCACCATTGACAACATGACGTAGTTGTAATGGATGCATTATTTGTTAGTGTAATGTATTTAAGTGTTTGTGGGTCGAACCTATGATTATAATGTACGGCTGTTTACAATGTCATGTGCCTGCATGTTAACAGCGCTTGGTGTGTCCTGTAGCTGTAATTTTTGAATAGAAAATGATATATTTGGATATATTTGTCACATTAAGGTTCACACCCGCATAACTGAGTACCATGGTAGTACCGTTGTACGTAACAAGATCAGCTGATGGCTCTGTAACGTCTCACTGTGACTTGTTATGTAGTGTTGCGCGTCGCTGCTGCTGAGCTTTGAATCGTACGATGCTATGCCGTTTTGTTCCTTGTTCAACAACAGATGCAGTGGCATGTTGCAATGCCATCATAGTACATGCAGTGTATCAATGTATTAAAGTTTTCTAACTGCGTGAATAACTATTCTGAACAAACATTTCATGTCTACTGTGCTCTTGACGCACACGACTCGAACTGGTTACATGACGGTGGACTATAGGAGATTACTCTGACACGACACGTACTGCCATTTTAAAATTTTGTTACTGTTTCTCGATTTTCATTTATAGTGGACTATGTTACTGGTTAATTTACACGACATATTGTCAAATGGTGGCAGCTTAGGCTAACGTGAGTGCAACATGGATTTTTATTATTTTCTTCTCTAGCGTATTGTTCACGGGACAGCACCTTTTATATGTCTTACTCACCTACGCAAGTGGATTTGAATATGGTTTTTGTTATTTGACCGCCCGTGTTTTTCAATAAAAATTCGTCATTTTAACGAATTAGCTGTTAGTGATAATTAAATATAACTGTAACTGGATTAGTTAATACGGATGTAGCACAAATTTTGTTATATGTACGAACTACTGTAGGCTTTGATAAAGAGCAAACATTGGTATTTGTTATTTTTCCTGTAGGATTTGTGGAACGCTATACAGAGTGTTTCTGTAAGAACATCCAAAAATGTAACAGAACATAGAGAATGGTCCACTGAACTATTTGACGTAGGAAACCTGGAGTCGGAGAAGCCAGCTTAAGGGGATATGGAAGTAAACTTTTCTACAGATCTGTCTAGCATTACTGATTTCCAGCTTATATACAACTAACATAAGTTTGCACGTACTGTGCCGTTTATTTACATGTATATTCTTTGTTTCCCACAAGGAAACAAGAACTACGAGCGTGAATAATAGGAAGTCATGATGCAAGCTTTTTTTTTACTTTACTTGTTCATAAGGTGGGTCTGTTGCATCGTATTTACATTGTCCCACGACAAAACATGCCATGAATCAACGACGTATGCATTCATTACTTAGTGCTATTCAGAGACATACAGTACAGTACGATGGGGCTGCACGGGTACCGTATTTCCTGATCGCTGGATTAGAAGAGGAGATCGTATTCCATGGCTTGTGAGGTCATCTATACTGAATCCTCTTGATTATTTCCTACGGGGATATCTAAAATCACTTGCGTTCGAATCCCAGAGGATACGTAGATGGAATTAGTTGCCAGAATTATAGCTCTCTTTGCTGTGATTGGAAACACACCAAGGACATCTGTCACGGTGCGTCAGAATCTTGTTTGCCGATGTCATGATGGCCGTTAGTGTCGGCACATTTTGTAAGATACAGTGCAAATGTAAGTTCATTGTGTCAATGAAGATATTTTCAGTTAACTAATGTAAATAAAAAAGTATATGGTAATGTGATTTTATTTCTATTATCTCCTTAAGCTGGCTTCTCCGAGTGCTATTTTCCTATCCAAATTGTTTAGAGGAGCATCCCATATGTCTTGTTAAATTTTTTGGCGCTCTTAAGGAAACAGCCTGTGTAAAGATACACACGGACAAAAGAATGGCTCTGAGCACTATAGGACTCAACATCTATGGCCATCAGTCCCCTAGAACTACTTAAACCTAGCTAACCTAAGGACATTACACAACACCCAGTCATCACGAGGCAGAGAAAAATCCCTGACCCCGCCGGGAATCGAACCTGGGAACCCGGGCGTGGGAAGCGAGAACGCTACCGCACGACCACGAGCAGCGGACTGCACACGGACAGTTTCCATTTAAGTTGCGATGCGCCTTTGGCTGCAGAAGAGCGCACGGATGTTAAACGAGACATAGCGACATCGGCTTTTTTCCTGTGGAACTGACTCCTGTGCTAGACCTTAGTCTAGTTCAGGTGCACTTCATGAATGCACGTTCAGTGTGAAATTGGTCTGACATTTCACGTGACTAAGAACACTCTACGACGAAAAAAATAAAAAAAAGCTTCGCACTATGAAGGAATTATTAGAATGGGACGACAATCGGTAGATGTGGATGATTTATTCAAGGGAAAGATATTCACAAGTGGAGCAAATCAGTAACGAATTGGTTCACCTCTAACTCTTACGCAAGCAGCTATTAGAATTGGCGCAGATTGATAGACTATAGGGATATCGTTCAGTTTTCGTCAAATTGGCTCGTTAGATCGTCAAAAGACTAAAATGGTTGGAGGACCGTGCCCATAATTCTCCAAAAGTTTGCAGTTCAGGAGAAATCTGTTGATCTCGCTGGATAAGGCAGGATTTGGCAAGCAGATAGACAAGCTGTAGATATCCCCGCCTTGTGCAGGCTGGCATTATCTTGTTGAAATGTAAGCCCAGGATACCTTGCCATGAAGGGTAACAAAATGGGGTGTAGAATATCGTCGACTTACGGCTGTGCTGTAAGGGTGCCCCGGATGACAACTAATGGGGTTTTGCTATGAAAATAAATGGCAACACAGAGCATCACTCCAAGTTGTCGGACCTTATGGCAGGCGACAATCCGATTAGTAGCCCACTGTTGTCTGGAGCGTCTCCAGACACGTCCTTGCTGGTCTCGGTGCTAAATTCGAAGCGAGACTCATCAGTGATGACTATTCCAGTCAGCGAGATTCCAGGCCGAAGGTGGAGACACCTTGGACAGCAGTGAGATACTAACCTGACTGTCGCCCGTCATAAGGTCTGAGACCCAGGAGTGATTGTCTGGGGTGTCATTTCTTTTCATAGCTGGGCTCATTTGCTTGTTATCCGCCTCACCCCTACAGCACAATCGCACGTCGACGATATTCTACGCCCGTTCTGTTGGCTTTCATGGCAAGCCATCCCAGTATTACATTTCAGGAAGATAATGCCCGCTCGTACATGGCTAGTTTTTCTACAGCTTGTGTTCGTGCTTGACAAACGCCACCTTGGCCAGCAAGATCACCGGATCTCTCCAAAATCGGGAGAGTTTGGAGCAGTATGGGCAGGGCCGGGCCCTCAATCAGCTCTGTATTTCGACCATCTAACGCGCCAGTTGGACAGAATTTGGCACAACATCCCTGAGAAGGACATCCAACAAACCTCTGTCAATGATAAGCGGAATCTCTGCCAGAGGGCCAGAGGTGACACGGACCAAAGCGTTATTGACTTGCTCAATTTGTGAAGCTCTTAGCCTTGAATGAATCATCCAGTTACTCTGAAATTGTGATTATTTTTTGTCTGTACATGTATATCGCATCGACTGATGCCCAACATCGCTTTTTTTAGTGTATTATGTGTCGTGTACTACCCACATGTGGCTTGTCCGTCGACTAACAAAGCACTATTACTACAGGCATGTTAAAGTTCATTGAACAACTACTGAAATTTTAAGATCTGTATTTTTAAATTTTTTTATTTTTATTTTTATGAGTTGTTATAAATGTTTTCAACTTTAGCTTTAACATATCTGGTTTGAAAATGAGGTTGATAGTTCTAATTTAGTCGCCAACATAATGAAAAGCAACTGTTACGGAATTAAAATAAAAAAATTATTTTATCCAAGTTGCTGGTCGTGTTCATCTTAATCTTGGAAATAAGTCAAAGTATTCAGTTTCGGCGCCTCTACCATCTGCTTAATAGTTACCCTGAACGTTTGGAACACTTGCATAACGTGAACCCTAATGATTGCTGATCTTTTTGATCTCGACAGCTGACATTAACTTTAACGATTAACGAGAACAACCTCACATGTGTAACCTGTATTACATATTTATTCTGTTACGACGGGTTCCGTTCGTTGAACATCTTCAGGTTGCCTAGTTGTGGTAGAGTCATTATATAATTGACGCGGACGTCGTAGGTAATATTACAGACCAAAGCCAAAAACACTGATCATTGATCACAATGTTTATGATCAATATTTTTCGATTTGGTCTTTAACATTAGCAACGACAGGAAGACCATTTATGTCATGCTTCAGCACAACTCGGCAACGTGAAGATGTTCTACATACGAAACCGGTCGTAACACCGTAAACGTGTAATAATACAGCTGAAGTGGATTTATTGATCATTAACAGTAATAATTCAATCACATTAATTGTCCCACACGAACGAGTCCAGGCTAACTTATTACCTTCTGCAATTAAGAAATGTTCTGTATCACTTGAAACGAAGCTCGATATTTCATATGAACGTATCTCCATTCGCAATTGTCGGTGTGCCATAGAAACGGTAAATCTTACTACAGGATAGAAACATTGAATGGATCCGGTTATCACCACCTGATGATTTGAAAATTCCACAGAGGTACGTTTCATCGATTTAATCTATGATGCTGTTGTGCACTACTTCGTACACAATGGCAAGGAGAAGTGGGCTAGAGAGTGATGCAGCAGAAAGGTGGACAGGTGCTGAAATCGTTAGTGAACGAGTAAAATGAGGCTTTATTTAACTTGTAGCTTTCTCCGAGCATATGAAGATTCTTTACAAATGAACGTACAGCAATAAAGTCCAGCTAGTATAATAGGAAGAAGAGCATCTTAGTATGAGTCTCTCGTAACTAATGCATGAGTGATAGTGACAGGGCAGCAGTTGGGTTGCATCTCGGTGGTAACTCTGTTGCGACTGGGCTGCGTATCGTTGCGGATGCGCCGTGTGGCTGCCGCCGACCATCATAATACTATATTTCAGTGGCAGAGGGCGCTCTTGATATAGAGCGGGCATGCTCCAGTGGGTTCACTGGACCCCACACAACCACTATCGGGGTCTGACGGCAACGTGTGTTGCCGTTACCAGCTATGGGACACCAGAATTGACTAGCTCCTTAGTGGTTCTGAAGCAGTTATTCTTGTCCAGTTCAGTTTTATATAATTTGAGATTATGACCTAAGCTGACCTAAATAGATAAACATCAACTGCCGAAAATTTGTTAATTAAATTTACTCCTTACCCAAAAATGGGAATTGCAACTATGGATAGAAGTAAAGGAAATCGAACAAGTAAAACAGGTAGATAAAGAAAGGAAGGAAGTCAGTCCCATCTTAACTGCATCTGGGATCTAGAAGCTTTAGAATAAATACAGGGTTATTCAAAATGATCTAGAAGTAGATCTATTTGGTGGGTTCTAGCTTAGCTAGTTCACTCGCTCATTCCACTCACTTGTTCACTAACTTAGCCAGAATCTACCAAATGGATCTACTATAATCCAATGCTCAGGTCCACCTCGTATAATTTCATTTTAAACTGGTGTATTTTATATTAAATTACTTACAAAAATTAATAAAAATGAATATTTTCCTTATCACGTTCACCAATTGTAAAATAATTCATATACGTTCGAAAATCACTTCACTTTACGTTCGGCTACCACAGTTTCAGCTATTTTTTAAACCATTTAATTTTAAGGACTTTTATATCTTTTAGTAATAATTTTGTATCTCTAATTGTAGCAACTTTTTCACGAATCTAATGTTTTTTTTGTCTCTATAAATGGAAGCTGAAAATAAAACATGTGCTACAAACAAAAAGAAAAATTCTGTAATGGAGCTACTTGGAAATAAAACAAAAACAACTAACGAGAGATTTGGTTGCTAACAGAAAATTTAAATAATAATAACCTTATTACAAATATTGGAGATATTATCTACACAAAAGGAGAAAAAAAATTAGAAGAATTTAAGTCAATTACAGTATCTTTTTGCGATAATATTATGATAGTTAAAATAACAGATTTTATACATTGCAAAGGAGAAATGAAAAATGGAAAATTTCTTGTAAAAAAAGGAAGCATATGGTGGTTTTAATAGTATTTTGAGTTCTAGATTTTCTAAATTTAATTTGGCAGGACATGGAGTCAAAGCAAATATTCTATGTTTATTAGATTCCAATACATAAACAATTAAAGGTATAAGCAAATCTGTAGCAAACATATAAAAATCATAAGACAAAACTACAAAAAGCCTATCGCTGTTCCTTATAAGATAGAATTAGCAGATGTTAGATACACTTTTAAGAAAATTACCTGAAAGTTAAAATTGATTTTAATTATATTTCTGCTAATGTTTATGTTTAGTTTAACGTCTAACGTTCTCTTTGTTTCGAGTTTAATTAATTTATTTTCATTTCAAATTATTTTTCATTTTTTTGTTTCAAGTTTAATTAAATTACCTCTATTTTTTTTAATTTGATTGATTTCATCCCTATTCCAATAAGAGAAATTTATCAATTTATCTTAGTTTCGAGTAGAATTCAAGGAGTAAGCCATCTCTGCCCAGCGCTTTATTTATTTATTTTTTTAGATAATCGTGTTGCTTATCTCTTGTTTGATGAAAGGGGCGAAGGGCGTTTATCCGGCTTTTGGATCAAAGCTGATTCATTCACTGAAGGACCTCGCTTTCCTGTTGTGCATTGGGTGTAGTCTGCGCATACAGTTATACAAAATATGTTAATATCTGAGTTTCTAAATTCACCCGTGCCTCGTAGGAAACCCATTGTTCGTCGGTTAAGTGCAAATTTATTTTTGTTTGGCATATTTCTCGTATTATATGGAAAATGGAGGTATTCTCCTCGTTTACTTGGTCAACCTTGTCGTGTGAGGGATATAAGCTTAGCTTTGACCCTTTTAACTGCAAGGAACTTCTTTGCAAGTTTTTTCGATCGGCGTGCAGTTGGAAACGCACGTGAAGTAGTATTCACTGGTGGTCTTATTCCACATAGTCTTTGTTGCGGCTTGTAGTTTGATCTTTTTTGTAAAGTTAAGTTTAACGTGCTGCAACCACAAATACGGTTGATTTCTGTAACAAGCCCGTTTGGGTATAGAAACATTTCAGTGCCTAATTAAAGTTCATTTTATTTCTACATCTTGCATAAACGATATGTCTAGCTTCCACAGACCCTTACCGCAGAAAATTTTGCGTCGTTATCTTTAAACAAAAGTTGGTAAGTGGCCCGAAAACCACACCTGCCAAAATTTCTAAGGCTGAAGTGTTTGGAGCATGTAAATTCTCCTCTATCCCCTAGCCGAAGTAGGCGTTACAGAGGTAAAAGCTGAGTAGTTGGGTCGCAATGTTATCAATTTATCCTCCGTGTCCAGTCCACTTACTGAAATTTTTTTTATCTCCGCCTTAACTTGGTACTGTTCATACATTACGCAGTTAATTGCGCCTTCTGAAGCAACCACTGTGGGGATTCTTGAGCAGGACTATCTCTTCTCGTAAAGAGTGTCCTCTCCAAGTCCTACAATTGGAGCCTGACGACGCTTAGACGGTAGTCAATAATATCTGCTATAAGCTTACTACTGTTATTACTCTTGCATTAGATTGTATGAGTAATCGTGCTCCACAAGTGGGACTTTTTCCGTATGTTCTCCTACCATTAGGGCCTGACGACGTGTGGACGGTAATTAATAATATCTATCGTAAGCTTACTACTGTTATTACTGTCGCATTGGATTGCCCGAATAATCGTATTACACAAGCGGGATTATCTTGTTCAATAGATCTATCATAACTACCATCATTGAACCCACACGACTTCTTGTAAGGGAAAGACGTCTATGTCACCTGCGAGAAAGTAGTATCGTGAAGCCTTTAACTTGAGTGTGGACTGGATGCGGCTAACGTTGAATGTTGCTATTTTGTAATCTTCCATTTTTTAGAACGCGTAATGCTAGCAGCAAGCACAATCTGTGCGTTCTCTACACGATAGCAATGGAAATAATACAATGACAGTGCTGTTAAAGCAGAGTTACTAAACAAAACCTTCGAAATTCCTTCACCAAAGAAGACAAAGTAAATATTCTAGAATTCGAATCAACATGAATAACTTAGAAGTAGATATCCTCGGAGTAGTGAAGCAACTGAAATCACTTAATAAAAGCAAGTCTTCATGTCCAGACTGTGTATCAATTAGGTTCCTTTCAGGATACTCTGATGCAACAGCTGCATACTTAACAGTCATATACAACCGCTCGCTGGAAAGTTGCACTGATCACACAATATTCAAGAAAGACAGTAGGAGCAATCCACTAAATTACAGGCCCATGTCATTAATGTCGATATGCAACAGGATTTTGGAACACAGAATCAGTTCGAACATTATGAATTACCTCGAAGAGAACGACCTATTGACACACAGTCAACACAGATCTAGAAAACATCGTTATTGTGAAATACAACTAGCTCTTTACTCACACGAAGTGTTGAATGCTATTGACAAGGGATTTCAAATTGATTCCGTATTTCTACATTTCCAGAAAGCTTTTGACACTGTTCCTCACAAGCAGCTTCTTAAGGAATATCGTCTCAGTTATGTGACCGGTCAGAGAGGTCACAGTTCATAGTAATAGGCGGACAAACATCGAGTAAAACGGAAATGATTTCTAGTTCCCCTAGGTAAGTGTTATAAGCCCTCTACTGTTCCTTATCAACATAAACGATTTAGAAGACAATCTAACCAGCCGCCTTACGTTGTTTGCAGATGATGCCGTCGTTTATAGTCTAGTAAAGTCATCAGAAGATCAAAACAAATTGTGAAACTATTTAGAAAAGATATCTGTATGGTACGAAAATTGGCAATTGATCCTGAATAATGAAATGTGTGAGGTCATCCACACGAGTGCTAAAAGGAATCAGTTAAACTTCGGTTACACGACAAATCAGTCTAATCTAAAGGCCGTTCAACTAAATACCTAGGAATTACAATTACGAACAATCTAAATTGGAAAGAACACACAGAAAAAGTTGTGACGAAGGCGAAGCAAAGACTGCGTTTTATTGCACTGTTTCCTGGTGTTGGATCCTTACCAGATAGGATTAACGGAGTACATCGAGGAAACTCAAAGAAGAGCAGCACGTTTTGTATTATCGAGAAATGTGGGAGAGAGTATCACTTATATGATACCGGATTTGGGGTGGACATCATTAAGACGAAGGATTTTTTCATTGCGGCGTAATCTTGTCACGAAACTTCAATCACCTGCTTTCTCTTCCGAATGCCCAAATTCTTTGTTGACGCCGACCTACATAGGGAAAAACGATGATGATAATAAAATAAGGGAAATGAGAGCTTGCACAGAACGATATAGGTGTTCGTCTTTTCCTCCCGCTGTTCGAGAGTGGAATAACAGAGAATTATAATGAAGGTGGTTCGATAAACCCTCAGCCAGACACGTAGATGTAGATGTAGAATACGTGTGCGGTGTTTGGCTAATAAGGCTTGTAAATATTCGGACAACAAATATGTGTGTCCAGCAACTGCCGATCACTTTTTCCAGTGCCTCATCGGAGGTGATTGCTACGGCCATGTTTGGTTCCCCCTCACTAAGTCTTGGTTCGTCTTTCTTTGACGACCTGAATTACCATTTTAAAGTAGTTTTCAAGTGCGCATTTAGTTCTATTGTAGCTCCTATATTTCTTCTGCTTTTTTGCTCACTTGTGGTCCTCCTAGTTTATTTTATTCTTTCGCTGTATATCTGTTGCGAGTACAAATCTATTTACCTTATATGAGAGTTTGTGAATGTCCTTGTGTGAACGATCTTAGATCGTTGTCGTGGTAACTCTATCTGCTGCTACGCTGGATTCAGCTGATACCCACACTTGTAGAGTTTTTATGTATTCGTCTCGAGGTGCTCACTTTTGGATATAGTTGGCAAGTCTTTGAAACATTTGCATACTCCTGATACCATTGCTTGGGTATCAATTTTGACATTAATCTCCAAAACCGGAAGAACTGTGTTAGACTCGCCCTGATTAACTGTGAGCAATAATGAGTGTGTCTTAGTTCCCAATGGCTCATTTGATTATTTTCTGGGCAATGGTATTTCCCCTTGCACGGGAGGGATTCTTTTGGCCTTAGAGATTTTACACTGGTCTTTTGTTCACACGTCTCAATGGTTTCACTATTTTCGGTACCCTACATATTCTACTGTGTGAGGTTAATTGACTTGGTCTATTTAAGTGAGATGTTGCCTTACAATGTTCCGTTTCAAACGGCAAATTATGTAATACACTCGGAGTAATCTCAACGAAATCCCACCCAGGAAAGATCCATCTCTATTACTTCGCCACTGGCTGATCTGAAATCTTCTTGAGCGATCTCAGTTACTTTAGGCGTTTGGCATCCGAGAGGGAAGGAAATTTCAAAGTGGTTTTCCTGACTCGTATTTCTATTACGGTGCCTCCGAACGTACTTGCAGATCGCAGCAAAAGCACCTTCCCTCACTAGCGAAGTTTACCCCGGGTAAGCCGAGCACTGGCACACACGACATTCTACTGCCGCGACCGGAAAGCAACTGGGCCATGCGGGCGGATCCTGAAACACTACTTTCGCTCTGTATTGAAACCTCTAATCACTGTTTTTGGAAAGATTCCATGGCATCTCGAGTTTATGAAAATATCTTCCCTCGCTTACTTCATATGACGTGGTGAGCAGGAAGATGTAGTTAGGAGACAAAAGAGCTAACTGTGGACAATGAGACAATAACGTTCTGTTTCACTCGATCACCTAACTGTTCGACATGACATGCTGTGTGACGGTTCGTATTGTTATGATGAACACTGATACGACGTTTTAAGTTGTTTTTCCTTATTTTTCCGACGAATTGCTGTTAAAAAGTTGTTGCTTATCATTACCACTAACTGTACTTCGATATTTTAAAGAAATGATTGCTGCAAAATAAATTGTTGTAACAGAAGAAACAAGCTATTATTTTCCTTAAAGTGATTCGCGAGCGAAACAAATTGATTGTAGCCTAATTTCTACGAGGGTAACCCCTAAAGTAAGGACTCCTATTTTTTTTATAAGTACTCAGACCTCTTTAGTTCTTCAATAGTTTACATCAGTTTACAGCTTGAACATTTAGCTATTTTTCTACATAATCATCATTTCTGTCGATGCATTTTTGTAGACGCTGTGGCAGCATTTGTACACCCATGTCATACCAGCTCGCTGCCATGATGTTCAGAAAGTTATGAACCTCTTCTTTGCCTCGTCGTCAGAGCTGAATCGCTGGGACCACAATTAACGCTGACAGGTACTGTGAGACTCTGAAAAAACTCAAACGGGCAATTCAGAACCGGAGAAGAGGAATGTTGAGCAAGGGCGTACATATTCTCCATGACAACGCTCGCCCACACATCGCTCGCCAAACCGCTGCTCTCCTGCAACAGTTGCAGTGGAACGTAATTACCCACCCACTCCACAGTCCTGACTTGGCGCCCAGTGATTATCACCTGTTCCCTAGGTTAAAAGAACATTTGGCTGGAAAGCGATACAGCTCCGACGACGAGGTGATCTTTCTGAACAGCATGGCAGCGAGCTGGTATTCCATGGGCATACAATAACTGCCACTGCGTCTGCAAAAATGCATCGACAGAAATGGTGATTATGTCAAAAAATAACTAAAATTTCAAGCTGTAAACTGAAGTAAACCATTGTAGAAAAAAACAGGTCTATGTAGTTATAAAAAATAGACCTTACTTTTGGGATTACCGTCGTAGCTTTTAGGAACATACACTGTCGGAAAAAAATACACCAGGAAAGATCACGTCGATTTTCATCCGGTCTCATCAAATGTCAAAGGCGGATAGTAGATATAGTGATAATGGTTTCCACGTCGTCTGCCAACAGACAGCATAGTGGCACAGTTCATGACTATGCCAGAGTGGCGGCTGTGTTTACGCTTCAATAGGGAATGCTCACAGCCAGAAAGCTCAGTGTGCTGCGAACGTGTGAAGCAAGCAGGCAACCATGCCATAGAGACTCATCTGTGCTTTCTACAGCCAACCAAGCGAGTTTGAAAGGTGTCAAATTGTGATTCTCCGAGTGGCGGGAAGGTCCTTACGGAGAATTACCACACAAGTTGGACGTGCTGTGTCAGTTGGCGACGACGCTGGTATCAGTGGTCGCGTGAACTTTCTCACACCTGTAGATGAGGATCTAGACGTCCACGCAGCACAGACGCCAGCCTGGATCATCGTAATGTAAGGGCTGCATTGACAGATCCAACAGGTACCACAACACAGCACAGATATGAGGGCTTGTGTGCCCAGAAGTGTCAAAACGAACTGTTGCGAACCTGTTACTAGCATTGGAACTATGGGCACGCACATCTCTAGCCCGCCTTCTACTGACGCCACAAGCATCAACGTGCACGGCTCGACTGGTGCCGCTGGAGAATCAGTTGGGACGGCGCGCTGAGGTCTTCAGCGATGAAAGCAGTCTCTACCTGCAGGCAAGTGATGGTCGTTTGCGCGTGTGACTAAGACCGGGTCTACGCTCTCTCGAGTGCATCCACCCAAGATAGACTGGCCCCATCTCAGGCCTTATGGTCTAGAGTGCGATAAGCTGCAACCCTCGTTCACCTTTGGTGTATCTAGAAGAGACACTAACCAACGCTCAGTACATGCAGAATTTCTGACATCCGTGCTTTTGCCGTACTTGTAACTGTAAGGCGATGTATTGAGCCAACAGGATAATGCTCGCCCGCACACTGCCCGTGAAACTAAACGCGCTCTGAAAGACGTGAAGCAATGTTCGTGGCCAGCAGGCTCTCTGGACTTGTCCCCAAACGAGCATGTGTGGTACATGATGGAACGAGAAGTAACTCGTACCTCTCGTCTACCAATAACTCCTACATAACTAAGTGAACAGGTCGAGCAGGCTTAGCATAACTTATCCCAGGATAGTATTCGCCGTGTGTGCGATTGACTGGATGCCAGAGTTAGCACCTACATTGCCGCTCATCGAGGCTACACCACGAACTAATACGGGTGTTTCAACATGGGTGGATACCTGGTACCTCAGAACGGCTTCTGCCATTATCGGCCGGCCGGGGAGACCGAGCGGTTCTAGGCGCTACAGTCTGGAACCGCGCGACCGCTATGGTCGCAGGTTCGAATCCTGCCTCGGGCATGGATGTGTGTGATGTCCTTTGGTTAGTTAGGTTTAAGTAGTTCTAAGTTCACTAAAATCAGTGAATCTACCCACTGACGTCGGAGCCTTGCGAGACCGGCTGAAGAAAGTATTCGAAAGACGAGGTGAGAAATTTGATCTTGACGACATTTACCAAGAATCAGTACTAGCACACGGACGAATTGCGTTCGACTGGAGCAAGACTTGGCCAAATGACCGAATACATACGTACTTTCCTTAATGACAAAAATAAATATTGGACAACTTAATACTCATAACAGCCGACTTGGGATGCAGGAGCTCCGAAGGGAGGTGGAGGAGTGGAGACTAGATGAACTCTGTCTACAGGAGCTGTACTCCCAAACTGGGAAAATTGCATTTGCTGCCGCCACCTGGCAAATAGTCAGCAGAGAGGATGACCCGAGAGCGGCAATCATAATTACGAACAAACTTTTGAGGGTCACTACACTCTCGCAGTTCACAAATAGCCACTGTCACGTCGTGGAGCTGCAATCCCCTGTGGGAATTATCACTCTCATAAACATGTATTTTCAATACGGAGATAACATAGAACAGCATCTAGATCATTTAACGAGAGTAACCACCGCGTTACAGGGAAGAAAGGTTGTGATAACAGCTGACATCAACGCTAAATGCCCCCTGTGGTACAGTGGCACAAGAGATGCAAAAGGTGAAAAAGTACAAGAGTTTATTATGGCATCGCAACTTGTGGTGGTCAACAGGCCTGGCAATCTTCCTACCTACGCTGCAGGAGGAGGACAAGGAACAAATATAGACGTTACTCTCGTAACACCAAACACAGCAAATATCATTCAGCACTAGAGGGTTATAGGAAACGCCACCACAAGCGACCACAATTTAATAACTTTCACCTTAGGCGAAAGAGAGTGCCGCTAGGCCATGGGGTGGGAGATACAATTAAATTACAAAAGAACTGACTGGGAACGCCTAGCAAGGGAGTGCGACATTCCTCCATTACCGGAAGGTGACACGCATCAGGACATAGACGTGGACGAAAGAGCGGAGGAACTGGTGAGTGCAGTAACCAGAGCGGTGAGGGCTGCTGTATCAACTAGGAGGAAGGCCATGGCGGCCTCTCCGTCACCATGGTCTGCCGAACTAGGAGAACTGCGTCAATCTGTCAGAAGGCTGAGGAGGCACTACCAGCGCAGTGTCGTCTGGCAGGAACGACAAAGGTGGCAGTTGCTATATATGAAGGCAAAGCAGAGGTTCCAAAAGGAACTGCGTGAGGTAAGGACGCGAAGTTGGGAAAACTACGTGCTAAACCAGCTAGTCTTGGACCCATGGGGGCTCCCCTATAAGCTGGTAAGAGAGAAAATCCATTCTTCTGTGGAGTTATCGACAGTCAGGCACGGGGACAGGATGACGGAGTCTTGGCAGGAGACTGCGAAGGTCCTCCTCCGGTCCCTACTGCCTGACGACAATGCGGATAAGGAGACTGAAAGGCAACAGGAACTGCGAAATGAAGACCAAGAAATATGCACAAATGAGACGGCTGTCTACCCCTTCTCTGAGGAGGAGGTTGCAGCCCATATAAGATCACTACAAAGAGGGAAAGCACCTGGGTCAGACGGCACTGTGGCGGAGGTGGTGCAGTTCCTGCCCCCCCCCCCCCCTCCGGCTGACTGCGCCACTTACTCATCTTTACAACGAATGCCTCAGGCAAAGGAAGTTTCCGATGAATTGGAAAACAGCAAACGTAGTCATAATAAAGAAAGGACATGATAAGGACCCTACAGAAGTGAAGTCATACAGGCCGATTTGCTTGTTAGATCTGTTCGGAAAGATACTGGAGAAATTCCAGAATGAGATTTTCACTCTGCAGCGGAGTGTGCGCTGATATGAAACTTCCTGGCAGATTAAAACTGTGTGCCGTAGCGAGACTCGAACTCGGGACCTTTGCCTTTCGCAGGCAAGCTGGCAGATTGGCAGCACACTGAGTGTTGTGCGGGATGAGCAGCAGGCAGTTCGGCTTCAGGCTGGGGAGATCGGCATCTGATGCAATCGCCCTGGCGGCCGAGGTCTGTGGCTCGACCCCGCACAAGTACGTGGTTGGCATCTTGGTGGATATCAGTGGCACCTTCGACAACCTATGGTGGCCTTCGGTCTTCTCCTGCTTGCGGGAGAAAGAGTGTCCAGGGCCGCTATACGGTTGCCTGAGGAGCTATTGTAAGGATCGGGAGGTCTGGCTATCATCCCCTAGCGAGGGAGTTGGAAAAACAATCACTAAAGGATGCCCCCAAGGACCCGCTTTAGGACCCCTCTTCCGGGACATCCACATGGAGCCATTACTAGACAGTTTACAACGAAGTGAAGAAGTGCTAGAGGTGATAGCCTACACGGATGACCTCCTCCTGTTGGTCGGAGCCGTAGCCGGGAAGACGTAGAACAGAAAATTGAGAGAGCCATAGAGAAACTCCAACAATGGTGCCACATGACTAAAATGACAATCTCACCCAGCAAATCCACATACCTGCTCTTAAAAGGACATCTAATCAGAAATCTCA
This sequence comes from Schistocerca serialis cubense, assembly GCF_023864345.2. NCBI lineage: Eukaryota > Metazoa > Arthropoda > Insecta > Orthoptera > Acrididae > Schistocerca > Schistocerca serialis. Next base: position 181,962,829 of record NC_064644.1, read on the forward strand.
CTGTCAAAGTTAACGGCTCACCAGTTCTCCGGCAACGTGAGACACGCTACCTAGGAGACATCATTGATGAGAGGTGGAACTTCGGGAAACACATTGACACCGTAACCCAGAGAGCTCTCCAGATATTAAACAACCTCATCTCGATAGGTCACAAAAGATTCCATCTCCCACCACACTTTATCAAACTTTGCCATAATAGCATCCCAACTTCAGTAGTGGGTTTCAGCTCGGGAGTCTGGGCGCACAGGCTCACGAGGGTTGTGCCCGCCATGACAGTGAGAAGGGTCCAGAGAAGCATGATATTGAGATCCGTGGGGGCCTACAGAACATCTCCAAGGGGGGCCCTATTAGTCAAATGGGGCTCTGACCTCTGGACATCAAAATAAGGAAACAAGCGGCTTGGTACTGGGTAAAAAAGGGAAATTATGAGAAGATTGTAGACATCATGGGTGTAAGGGTGGGGGACAAAAGGGAAATAAGGAAAAGAGGGGAGGACCTTTGGCAGGAGTCTTGGGAGGTAGAAGAAACTGGACGTAGAACTCTCCAGTTCATACCAGATGTGAGGGAGTGCTTGGACATGAAATATTTTGAGCCTACACGAGGACTGATGCATTTTCTCACTGGCCATGGACCCTACCCGACATACTTATGTCGACTTGGGAAGAGGGCTACGCCAGCGTGTGACTGTGGCGTGTCAGAGCGTACTCTCGACCCTGTAGTTTACGAGTGCCCCCTCTTCAATGATGTTGCGACTACGCTTCGAGACAGAATTCCTAACCACGACACATATCAATTGCTTAGACGTGAGGACACTTTCCAAATGTTAAACACATTGGCCAACGAGGTATCACGGAAAGTTTTAACAGAATACTTGAGGGACATAAACTAAATAACAAAGACAGCCAACATTGATTGCGTCCAATGCCCTATTCCCATACCGCCTGTGCGTGGACTGGCCGACTTTCCATCATAGTTGGAATCTGCCAAGTGCAGGATTAGGGGGAGGGGGGGTCAATGCTACTGATAAGGACATGCACCGGAAATGACGTAGGATAAGTTAGTTTGTAGGACTTAGTTTTAGGAAAATTATGCTAGGGAACTGCAGCAAATCAACACCGAGACCTGCCCAGTGCCAGGGGCATAATCTTCGCGTTTAGCTCGATGAGTAAGGCTATGAAAAGTAGGTTTATATCTCTCACTGGCACACATGTGACGCTGCAAGCGACAGGAATTAGTTATAAGAAATAGATATAAGCCGTAGATATTAGAAATTAAATGCCCATTGTATGAAAAACTAACTGTAGCTCACTTGAAAATTGTAACTAGCTGCAATATAAGTATTAGTTGTATAATTATTATGACCCACTAATGAGATAAGGAAGTGGGATAATTTTGTATAATTATTATGGCTTTGTAAATAAAGATTTTTTTAAAAAACCTCAGAAGTTAAGTCCCATAGTGCTCAGAGCCATTTGAACCATTTGCCATTATCGATAAATCTAATCATTTCATGTACTCCATATGAACAGTTGCAACAATAAATCTTTAGTGAATTGGAAACCTCTAGAAGGGTGTAGTAATTTTTTTCGGGAGTATGCCTAAGTTTCTTCTCCTGTTAAAATATTATATTTGGCATAAGTCTGTGTATGAGCTTCAGTCAAACCGTGCGGAACTCACAAACAACAGGTCACTCTCACAGCTAAGCGCTCATCAAAAAGCAATCACTCTGTTTATATAAAATCGACGTACGACGAGGGAATTATCCGAGTGGGACAGAAATCGGTGTATGTGATGTGCATGTACAGAGAAACAATTGATTACAATTTCAGAAAATTTCAAGAGAGGTAGTTTCATAAATTGAGCAAGTCAATAAGGTGTTGGTCTTCCTCTCGTCCTTCTGGGCACTGGTATTTGGCTTGACATTCCCTGATAGACTTGTTGCATGTTCTGCTGGGGGATATTGTGCCAAATTCTTCCAACTGGTGTGTTAGATCGTCAAAATTACGAGAAGGATGGTAGCCCTGCCCAAAATGCTCAAAACGTTTTCAGTATCTTAAGAGACCTGGCGACCTTCCGTGTCAAGGTAGGGTCTGGCAAGCACGAAGAAAAGCAGTAGGAAATCTTGCCCTTCATGGAAAGACATCCGGGGCTTACCTTTTAGCAAGATAATGCCCACCTGCCCGCCCGCATACTCGTCGAACACAGAATAAAGCTGAGAAGACAGGCTGTGTTTTGTAGAGGAGCCAAACAGTAAATACTGTAGCTTTTCTGCAGGCATTATATGCTGCGGTGTCGTTTTAACGGGGCAAGAGTCTGCAAGTATTGCTATTTAACTGTCAAAAGCTAGCCAAAGATGCACAGTGACGACACATTGGAATCTATTTTCTCGGAGTCCAACTGCTATTTGGCGCAGTCACTGTCCTCTGTCCTATGTCGGATAGGTCTCTAGCTGTCCGCCCTCCCCGTGGTGCGTCCATGGGCCGGAGGTGCACCGATGCGCTACCAATTCTCTTTCAACTAAAAAAAAAAAAAAATGGCTTTGAGCACTATGGGACTTAACTTCTGAGGTCATCAGTCCCCTAGAACTTAGAACTAATTAAACCTAAATAACCTAAGGACATCACACACATCCATGCCCGAGGCAGGATTCGAACCTGTGACCGTAGCGGTCGCGCAGTTCCACACTGAAGCGCCTAGAGCCCCTCGGCCACATCGGCTGGCTCTCTTTCATTGCAGAGCCTTATTCGCGAACTCTCCTCTTTATGAAATTGTTTACTTTTGTTTTATACATGTCCAAATCGATATTTACTTTGTATTCTTTTGGTTAGTTTGCGTATCTTATTCTTACAATAGTTGTTCCATTATTTCTGAAGCTGAGTAATCTCAGCGAGCTTCTACCTATGCATGGCTCAATTACCATATGAATTAGCTGACTACGAAAAAAATCTTTTGTCGACAGCTACTTTGCATTTCCGTTAATTTCATTAAAAAGCTGTACCTATCACATTTACATTTCTGAACAATCTCCGTTCCTTAACCAATTTATCTGTCCATACTATTGTCCGTTTTTTCTCATGGTTATATTTTAATTGACCACTTGCCTGAAGTTTTTAAAATGCTTTTTGAGTTGGGAGGTGAATAAATAACACTCCTCTCCATTTCCGTTTCCGCATTAATTAAGTCAGTCTACTCTCATTTCCATGCTGAATCAGCCATCATAATGACCACTTTTCCATTTCCATTATGGTGTGATCATCATACCACGTCCTCATTTCACCTTAAAATCATAGCAAACACGATTTTGCTTGCCCCAATATGGTAACAGATTATTAAACTCTGTCAGCTGCAGACAACATAATATAAGTTCGTAGCGTTATCCCCTAAGTTTAATAACGCAACAGTTACGCATAACATACACTTTAGTCATGAGTAATATATTCTCCTTCGCTATTTACAATAGTCTGCCAACGCGTAGGTAACTTTTCGATCCCACAACTGTATAAATCATGTGGTTTTGAGGCAAAGAACTCGTCGAGCAATGTCTGGGGTGCATTTTCTTCTGGGGAAGTTCTAATATTTGTGAGACTGGTTCTGATCTATCATCCTACTACAGTTGCGCACGGACACTCTGTGAGTGTTGAACACACGGCCTGCAAGGTAGGAAAATACCATCTCACACACGCAGAGTTCACAAGGATGCAGCAGTATGGAAAGTGATGTAATCAGACAATGATTTCATTATCGGTTCCACTGCGCTCCCTGTAAAGGAAACGATATCGCAAACGGAAATTAGTGGATGAGTTCAGGATTTAACTACATATTTCAAAAAACGAAACTCTTTGATTTTCGTTATTAAGGTTTGGTTCAAATGGCTCTGAGCACTATGGGACTTAACATCTGAGGTTATCAGTCCCCTAGAACTTAGAACTACTTAAACCTAACTAACCTAAGGACATCACACACATCCATGCCCGAGGCAGGATTCGAACCTGCGACCGTAGCGGTCAGGCGGTTCCAGACAAGCGCCTAGAACCGCTCGGCCACAAGAGGTGGCTATTAAGGTTTATTTTTACTTGAAGTATGACTTCATGACGTAGCAATGTTAGCTAAATTACGCACAAAATGGTAAAATATTGCTAATGGGTTTTCACAAATGTGAAGCGAAAATCCTATCTATTATAAGGTTATTTAATGGTAAGATGGTTGATGAGCATGTCTGGGGGTCGATGAAAGTACAAACAAATTAAATATAATTGAGGCCAGAGATACCATTTAAGCTAACGTGCACAATGAAAAACCCAAAATTGGATCGAGGTCGCTAAAGAGCAATCACAATGAATTACACAATTACAACAATTCATAACTCTTCAGTGGCTGATCAATCCTTCTCGTTAGATCGGACATCTCGCGTTTCTGCTTCAATTAGCCCCGACAATCGTGAATATGTTTAACTACAGGTCATCGTCGAATGTACAAAAAAAGGGATCGGAGACGACGGCAGTTCTGAGTGTCAATTGAATATCACTTGCTCGGATGGCACGAGCGTGCGTGTGTTTACCTTGCGTCGGCGGCGGCAGAGTCGGCTGTCGGCGCGAGCTGTGAGCCTGAGAATCTATTCTAAATCTCTCTCGACTGTTAAACACCAGTTGGATACATTACCTACGTCTTCGGTGAAGCCAAGACTCCTAATTATTCCCTAGCTAAGTTAGTTGGCATGGTACATGCTATTTGGCTGTAATAGCGTGTACGTTGTTGCCGTCAAACCGCTCACAAGCGTTGACTGTCCGTGCTTGGTGCTAGTTAAGACGAGCCCGTGAACAAGTGTTCACATAATGACTCTCGCAATTGCCTCAGCACAGCGTGAGTCGCCTTGCTCAAACACTCGATGATTTTGTGCAAGAGAAGAGCCCATTACTCTGTCTGCAATTTGCCTATATCACAGCTCGTGGCCACGCGTTTTCTTTATGGCCAATCAGAGCGTTTGTACTTGTTATAAGTCCACCCACTACAGTTTTTTTAGCCTATCACAGGCGTCGTTTCTTCTGTAGGGCAGAGTTTAACTTCTACTACGTAATACTGAGATAAAGAGCTTTTTCTTTCATGCAAGTCTTAACGCAGTGTAACATCATAGATTAAGGGTCGACCTGCGACAGCAATCGCACAACTTGCGTACGGGCCGCTAGACGCCGCCGCGAGCGCTAAGAGTGCATTGCTATCGCAGGCGGACGTGTTGCGTACGGGCCGCGAGGTGCCGCCACGAGCGCAACCGTATATAAGTGCCGACGGAGTTCGGCCAGCTCTCATTTGGTTGGCATCTCATTTTTATCTATTTTATTATTTGCTTAGCTCTTATTCGTTTATGGCTGATGTTATTTTGCTCTCTTTCAGCCATTCCGATTGTTTTGATTTACTCCCAATTGAGAAGTGCTCATTTTGACAATCCACTTTTGCATATTTCTCATCTTGCTAATAATATGCTCCTTGGCTTTTTACAGTTGAATTGATTAACACAGTCTCATGTAGTGTTCGTTCATTTCAGCCTGTTCATATTTTGATGTTCTTTAAATACTGTAATAATTATCGGAAGCATTTCTTCCCTTAACTTGTGTAAAGTATTCTCGATGTAGGATTTGTTCTGTGACACAGGTGTAAGATTTTGAAAATAATTTAAAAGGAATTTATTTTTCAGTTTGCACTACATCAGACGACAATTTTGTGATATGAGGGGGACTTTGAGGGGCGAACCCATGGAAATAGTCTTAAGTGATCCGCTTTAAAAATTAAAATTTGTGTGACACTGAAAGACGTGACACTGTAGGCACCGAAAATGTATATATATATATATATATATATATATATATATATATATATATATATATATAAAAAATTATAGGTCACAGCAGGTGGCTGCAACAAGGCACCAATGATTTGAGTTGGGTTTCTCTGGACTCTTTATCTGGGATCTCCTGCCATGTTGCAGTAGAAAGGCTTTCCGCAGGGTCGTCGTTAAAAGCTGGGACAAGGGCTGCTTTTACCGACGGGCTGCACAGTGGCTGTGGCGTCCTATTTTTGTACGTAGTCTCCATCACGTTCTATGGCCGTACGCCAACGTTGTGGAAGAGCATGTATTCCCTGCTGGTAAAAGCTCTAGTTCTGTAGGCGTAGCCATGTTTTCACTGCATGACTGACACTCTCCTCATCTTCAAAGTGTGTTCCCCGTAGAGAATCTTTAAGCGGCCCAAAGAGGTGGAAGTCGAGGGTGCCAGGTCTGGACTGTAGGCTGGCTGAGGCAGTGATGTCCAGTCTAACTTGGCGATATGTTTCCGGGTTCTCAGACTTGTGTGTGGGCGTGCATTATCGTGTTGGAGCAAGATTTCTGTTGGATTCTTGTTCGATCGAACACATCGGCAACGGTTCTTGAGTTTATTTACAATCTTCACGTATGCCTCTGAATTGATTATTGAACCTCTTGGCATCACATCCACGAGAATGACGCCATCACAGTGCCAGAAGACTGTCACCATGACTTTTCCAACAGAGGGGGTTGTCTTGAGTTCCTTCTTTTGTGGTGAATGAGGATAATGCCACTCCATGGACTGCCTTTCTACTTCCTGCGCAGAAAGGTGCACCCAGCTTTCGGCCTCCGTAACGATCCGTGACAGAAAGGCCTCTCCGTTGGTCTCAAAACACTCCAACAATTTAGATGAAATAGACTTTCTTTCGATTTCATGGTCAGCTGTGAGCACTCGTGGAATACATCGTGAGCACCTCTTTGAATACCCGAGAGTCTCGATCATTGCAGACGGACTTCCACTGCTGACCGACAACTTAGAGCCAATTGTCGAGTTGGAATCCGCACGATTCAGCGTGTCGGTAGCAGTGGCTGTGACAGGACGTCCCGAGCGTGGCCTATCATGGAGCTCTGTTTCTGCCATGGAGCTCAGTTTCTGCATTTCCTGAGGCTGAACTACCTTTACCCACCGCCCAAACGTACTCCTATCAGTTGCAGCATCGCCATACACTGCACACAAACGTTTGTGGATGTTCACCATGGATTCTTTATCTGCACACAAGAATTCAGTACCAGCACGCTGCTTGTAACATGAGTCGTATGTAGACGCCATTTTGAAGCTGTACAACGGCTCTGCCATCTGCCAGAACGGTCCTTAACTTTACCGGCGCACGGAACAAACGTCAAATGTGAAGCACCAACAAGGATGTTTGTCTATGTGTATTAATGGCCTTTTAAAAAAGTGTTGGGCATTACTTATTGAACGACCCTCGTTCATCTGCGACAGACTTACAGCACAGTGGTACCTCAGTGATGTTCTACGCCCTGTCACGTTGCCCTATGCGGTAAGCAGTCTTGGACCCACATTTCAGCAAGATAATGCCCGTTCGCACACGGCGAGGGTTCCTGTTGTTTGTCTTCATTCTTGCAAAACGCTACTTTGGCCAACAAGGTCGCCGGAGTTTTCCCCAATTGAGAACTCTTAGAGCATTGTTGGCAGGGCCCTCCAACCAACTCGGGATTTGGACAATCTAGCGTGCCAGTTGGACAGAATTTGGCGCCATATCCCTCAGGCGGACGTCTAAAAACTCTATCAATACATGCCGAATAATTGCTTGCACAAGAACCAGAGGTGGACCAACATGTCACTGACGCGCTCGATTTGTGTAGCTTTCTCTTCTGAATAAATCAACCAATTGTTCTAAAATTGTAATCATCTGCTTGTCTGTACATGTACATCACATCTACTGATTTACGTCCCATTCACATAATTCGTTTCTGGTGCTTCGTTTCCTTGTCTTAGAGAGTATTCAGCCCCTTGTGAAAATCACTAATGTTACTGGATTCCCCGTTTTTGGCACATATCGTCACTACAATTATTCTGTATTAGTCTCCGCTCCACTTATGTACTATCCTTACCACGTCGGGGTGGCCGAGCGGCTCTAGGCGCTACAGTCTGGAATCCTGCCTCGGGCATGGATGTGTGTGATGTCCTTAGGTTAGTTAGGTTTAAGTAGTTCTAAGTTCTAGGGTGCTGATGACCTCAGATGTTAAGTCACATAGTGCTCAGAGCCATTTTGGACTTTACCATGTCATACGCCTGGAGCGCTATTCAGTTGCTGAGTGGTCATAATGTTTGAGCCCCTCATTCATCAGTAATATATAAATGTCTGGTTAGATGCAAGAGTAGTGTTATACATACACAAAAGGCACTTTCAAATGGTTCAAATGGCTCTGAGCACTATGAGACTTAACATCTGAGGTCATCAGTCCCCAGAACTTAGAACTACTTAAACCTAACTAACCTAAGGACATCACACACTTCCATGCTCGAGGCAGGATTCGAACCTGCGACCGTAGCGGTCGTGCGGTTACAGACTGACACGCCTGGAAACACTCGGCCACACCGGCCGGCAAAGGCACTTTCATCTTATTGCGCCCTCGCACCTCTGAGAGTGGAAATTTGGTGACATGGCCTTAGTAGATTCCCATTATTAAACGACCATTCCCCTGGCCTCACATCAGATCTTGATATTTTATGCCAGTAATTCTATTCCCTTTCTTAGGCTATCTCATATTCAATGGACATCGGGTAAATGCTCACTGATGCGTTTCATTTCGCGCAGCAGCCGTTGGAGCATGAAACGCCGTGTTGAACCTCGCAGCTTGTCGAGTCAGAGCTCAGACCAGGAGACAGTGCTGGGCCACTCCGCCATTCTGGTGCGGCTGCTGGGCCTCCGGTATCCACAAGGAGGCAGCCGTTGCATTGCCAGTACCATTGCTGCCGGTATCTCGCTGGCATTCCCATGCGGGGAACTGACTTTGTCTGTCCTCAAGCTACTAATATCGTCCACAAGATCTCGAGGAACTAGTCATGTGTATATTCATCATAGTAATATAGAGCTAAATTTTTATTAAGATAAGCAGTTCCAGTCCTTTTTTAATTAGAAGATTTTTAAGATACTCTACTGGCCATTAAAATTGCTACACCAAGAAGAAATGCAGATGATAAACTGGTTTTCATTGGACAAACATATTATACTAGAACTGACATGTGATTACATTTTCACACAATTTGGGTGCGTAGATCCTGAGAAATCAATACCCGGAACAACCACCTCTGGCCGTAATAACGGCCTGGGCATTGAGTCAAACAGAGCTTGGATGGCGTGTACAGGTACAGCTGCCCATGCAGCTTCAACACGATACCACAGGTCATCAAGAGTAACGACTGGCGTATTGTGACGAGCCAGCTGCTCGGGCACCATTGACCAGACAGTTTCAGTTGGTGAGAGACCCGGAGAATGTGCTGGCCAGGTCTGCAGTCGAACATTTTCTGTATCCAGAAAGGCTCGTACAGGACCTGCAACATGCAGTCGTGCATTATCCTGCTGAAATGAAGGGTTTCGCAGGGATTGAATGAAGGGTAGAGCCATGGGTCATAACACATCTGAAATGTAACGTCCACTGTTCAAAGTGCCGTCAATGCGAACAAGAGGTGACCGAGACGTGTAACCAATGGCACCCCATACCATTACGCCGGGTAATACTCCAGTATGGCGATGACGAATAAACGCATCCAATGTGCGTTCACCGCGATGTCGCCAAACACAGATGCTACCATCATGATGCTGTAAACAGAACCTGGATTCATCCGAAAAAATGACTTCTGCCATTCGTGCACCCAGGTTCGTCGTTGAGTATACGTACACCATCGCAGGCGCTCCTGTATGTGATGCAGCGTCAAGGGTAACAACCACCATGGTCTCCGAGCTGATAGTCCATGCTGCTGCAAACGTCGTCGAACTGTTCGTGCAGATGGTTGTTGTCTTGCAAACGTCCCCATCTGTTGACTCAGGGATCCAGACGTGACTGCACGATCCGTTACAGCCATGCGGATAAGATGCCTGTCATCTCGACTACTAGTGATACGAGGCCATTGGGATCCAGCACGGCGTTCCGTATTACCCTCCTGAACCCACCGATTCCATATTGTGCTAGCAGTCATTGGATCTCGACCAACGCGAGCAGCAATGTCGTGATACGATAAACAGCAATCGCGATAGGCTACAATCCGACCTTTATGAAAGTCGGAAAAGTGATGGTACGCATTTCTCCTCCTCACACGGGGCATCACAACAACGTTTCACCAGGCAACGCCGGTCAACTGATGTTTGTGTATGACAAATCGGTTGGATACTACTTTCCTCATGTAAGCACGTTGTAGGGGTCGCCACCGGCGCCAACCTTGTGTGAATGCTCTGAAAAGCTAATCATTTGCATATTACAGCATCTTCTTCCTGTCGGTTAAATTTGGCGTCTGTAGCACGTCATCGTCGTGGTGTAGCAATTTTAATGGCCAACAGTGTAGTTTCCCCATGATGTTTTCTTGTGTACAGTGTTGAAGCGAAACAAGCGCTGTATCGTGGGTGAGATAAAGAGGCGAGCGAGTGTGCTGGAACTTACCCCAGTTCACTGCTAGTAGCGCCACGTCACCTTAACGCTTGTGTGTTTAGAGCACAAGTATTTCACCATGATTAAGTATAAAATTAAAAGTCTAAATTTCCGTTTAAAACTTTGTTAACATTTATTTTATTGTAACAACGTTATCAAGTCTTAATGTAATTAAACTAACAGTTTCGGTAAAAATGCAGTTATAAGAAAAAAATAAGCGTCGCTAAATAATAAAGCTAGAAAGCCAGAGTTCGGTCAGAATGTGCCTATGGAGGTCAGAAATAAGTGGAGCAAGTTTCAAAGTAAAAGAATGAAAATTACTACCGGGATCCACGTTTTTAAGAAAAATAAGTGGCGCTAGAAACGCAAAAATTTGTTTTATGTTTCAGTTCATTCTAAAAATGATAACTAAGAGAGTAATTTAATGACAACCAGATTTGTGACTAAAATATACCCATTTGTAGTAGATTAAGTACCTGTAATTTTAATGATAGAAAATTTTGGTTACAGCACATCATAAAACCTTCTGAATAATATAGCTATACTAACTTTTAGAACCATAATAGTAATAACATCTAATACAAGTTCTAGTAAAGCCTTCGTTCAGAGGTAATGATCTACCGTTAGTTCCACTATAAAAATTTTAGAAGGTAAAGTTTTTATTCAAGCGAGCTGAAACTTTTTCTGTGCTTTCAAACAACTTACCTAAATACATGTAAAAATGAAAAAGATTCTGAATTAATTCATAACTATGTTATTAAAGATTATGTGTCGGAGAAAGCGGTCGTTCTGAGGCTGCTGCTGTGTACATTGGCAGAAAACAAAAGATGTTCTCTCGGCCGTCCGCTGCGGAACATGCGTAAATACAGCCCAAGAGGTAAGAAAACTCAGCCACTGTAAGATCCACGTCTGTTAAACGTCGGATCGCGCTCTGCCTCGGATGACGTCAGAGACGAACTATGACAAAACGTATCTTCTCTGTAATAACGGATAGTGAACTCGCGAGGACTGTACACCGTCCGGGATCGCTTAGATATTCCCTAAAGTAACTGTTACTGTGCCGTCCGTGACAATTACAAATCCGCGTGGCAAGTGGTGATTATTATTTCCACTTTTGTGGCGTGCATTTATTTTGAACATTTTTTTGAGTATAAGTAGTCAGGGCGAAAGACAATTGGTAGGAATGTACTGTAGAGGCCGCCTCTCAACTGATAATAGCGCTGTTTAAGATAAAAAGATTTACTAACAACTGAACATAGTGACTTTCAAATTGTTGTGCGTAATACACTTTGTTCAATATATGTTTGAACTAGAACTTTATACCTTCGTTTATAAGCATAATTCTGATCTCGCTAAGTAGAAAGAGAATAGAAACATTTCTTTCAATGGGCTGGACCAGAATGTGGTTGTGCAGACTGGAAACTAAGGCCAGTATGTTCTCCACCTCCTTCTGGCTGACCACAAAAATAGATACCAGGCTCGTGTGCGAAAGACGGCGAACGAAGACAACAAATTAACCACCACCATTATCACATTAACCCGCCGTCCCACAGTGTCTTCTCAGATACTGAGGGGGAACTTAATGATCACCATTAAAAAATAAAATTACATAATTATTTTTTTCTTTAATATGGGGCTCTTAGTCTGCCGCCAGACCACACTGTATGTTTTCCATAATCCTTACTTGTGCAAGGGTACAACAACGTTACTTGTTACTGCTGGCCACTTACCACTTACCAGAGTCCACACTGGTCTGCACAAAGAAGTTCCGTACGATGACCTCCATTGAAAGTCGCACATGCGCCATCAAGTTACTTACTCGTGGATGACGATTCAAAATGGCTCTGAGCACTATGGGACTAAACATCTGAGGTCATCAGTCCCCTAGAACTTAGAACTACTTAAACCTAACTAACCTAAGGACATCACACACATCCATGCCCGAGGCAGGATTCGAACCTGCGACCGTAGCGGTCGCTGGGTTCCAGACTGTAGTGCCTAGAACCGCTCGGCCACATCGGCCGGCGGACGACGATTCAGAGTCTTCTACGCACCCATCAAGTGTTTGATTTTGCTACCGAATATCGTTGTGGCCAGATGCAAAAAATAAATTGTTGCTAGACGAAACCTCCGTTGTACTCCATTGTATCTTCTTCCTTGTTAATTCCAATGTTTTTCAAATTGAAGGTGACTCCACCTGATTTAATTGTAGTTATAATTTTATCGAACGTGGCTACGCACTCTTCCCACCAAGTTACCAAGTGGAAGCAATCAAACTGTGATCTACGAAAAATATCACGTTCTGCAAAGGCTGCTCTCCAAGAATCAAAGGTCGGACGAATGCAGCAGATGAAATTTTTTAACCAAATGACATCCGCCTGAAGTGACAGCAGTATCCGTTGTACGAGAACGAAGTGAATTTTTGGCTTCTTTCCTCCAACTCCATCTGGAAGTAACTATTTGTCATATCTTATCTATTAAGATAATAAGGGCCACTAAATTGTTTCAAAAGCTCTTCTAATTTTTCTGGCTGATCTTGCTGAGGTAGCATGACATGGCTCATAACTAGGGAATGTAAAACTAGTCTAACTGAGCCGCCATTCTTTTTAATCAGCATTTTTATTGGATTGTAATATTCACTGCCCGATGTCTCACTTATATCATTCTCTATCATACACTTAATTTTCTTTTCTACAGCTTCTCTGGCTAGTAGTACTGAATACAATTTCATCTTGAATGTTTCTTTTGGACGTACCTTAATTTAAAATTGACGTCCTTCCATCAGTCCATGGTTTCCGATAATTCTTCTCTATCGGTTGTGGGAAAGTTACTCAAAACGTCGATATTTTCCTGAATTTTAGGTATGACCCTCAGATTGTTTTCTTTTGTCGTTGTGGACACATTATCTTTCCTATAAACTGGCGCTTATATCCCATCATCAATCTCCTAAATCTGCAGAAACTTTTTGTTCTTATTCTACTTTGATAAAGCTGATGAAATTTATTTCCAACATCTTCATTACAATGCTTAAACATCCTCTTCTGAAATCAATTGTACATTTTATTGGCGTCAGCCAATCATTACCCCAAAATTCAATCCGTCCTATCTCATGAGTGCTTGCAAACTAACAGCACGAGTTCCCCTGAGCAGCTGCTGTGATCATATGCATAATGTTTACCAGAGGTAAAGGTATCACTTGTGTTTCACAAAGTTTTTCACACAAATTCATGGATACGAGGTGCATTCAAGTTCTAAGGACTCCGATTTTTTTTTCTAATTAACTACTCACCAGAAATCGATGAAACTGGCGTTACTTCTCGACGTAATCGCCCTGCAGACGTACACATTTTTCACAATGCTGACGCCATGATTCCATGGCAGCGGCGAAGGCTTCTTTAGGAGTATGTTTTGACCACTGGAAAATCGCTGAGGCAATAGCAGCACGGCTGGTGAAAGTGCGGCCACGGAGAGTGTCTTTCATTGTTGGAAAAAGCCAAAAGTCACTAGGAGCCAGGTCAGGTGAGTAGGGAGCATGAGGAATCACTTCAAAGTTGTTATCACGAAGAAACTGTTGTGTAACGTTAGCTCGATGTTCGGGTGCGTTGTCTTGGAGAAACAGCACATGCACAGCCCTTCCCGGACGTTTTTGTTGCAATGCAGGAAGGAATTTGTTCTTCAAAACATTTTCGTAGGATGCACCTGTTACCGTAGTGCCCTTTGGAACGCAATGGGTAAGGATTACGCCCTCGCTGTCCCAGAACATGGACACCACCATTTTTTCAGCACTGGCGGTTACCCGAAATTTTTTTCGGTGAATCTGTGTGCTTCCATTGAGCTGATTGGCGCTTTGTTTCTGGATTGAAAAATGGCATCCACGTCTCATCCATTGTCACAACCGACGAAAAGAAAGTCCCATTCATGCTGTCATTGCGCGTCCACATTGCTTGGCAACATGTCACACGGGCAGCCATGTGGTCGTCTGTCATCAATCGTGGCACCCACCTGGATGACACTTTTCGCATTTTCAGGTCGTCATGCAGGATTGTGTGCACAGAACCCACAGAAATGCCAACTCTGGGGGCAATCTGTTCAACAGTCATTCGGCGATCCCCCAAAACAATTCTCTCTACTTTCTCGATCATGTCGTCAGACCGGCTTGTGTGAGCCTGAGGTTGTTTCGGTTTGTTGTCACAAGATGTTCTGCCTTCATTAAACTGTCGCACCCACGAATGCACTTTCGACACATCCGTAACTCCATCACCACATGTATCCTTCAGCTGTCGATGAATTTCAATTGGTTTCACACCACGCAAATTCAGAAAACGAATGATTGCACTCTGTTCAAGTAAGGAAAACGTCACCATTTTAAGTATTTAAAACAGTTCTCATTCTCGCCGCTGGCGCTAAAATTCCATCTGCCGTACGGTGCTGCCATCTCTGGGACGTATTGACAATGAACGTGGCCTCATTTTAAAACAATGTGCATGTTTTTCTCTCTTTCCAGTCCGGAGAAAAGAAATTGGAGGCCTTAGAACTTGAATGCACCTCGTATAATGGCTGCAATTTTCTGGCCATGTACACCAGTTTCAGTCACTGCAATTAGAGTTTCATTTGTATTTTGTACTTCTTCCGTTAGATATTCAGCCTTGATGTTTCCCGTATCATACTTCAACATTTGTATCTTTTCAGATAACCCACTATGTTGACTGCATGATCGAAACGGGTCTCACTCGAATCTGTATTTAGTTTATCAAGATAACTCGTAATAAATGCGAACATTTTAGTTTAGGTTTCACCGCGACGTTATTGACATTAAATGAAACAACAAGTTTACTGTTACCAGTCAATGTTTATTTATCTCCACGATGCGTTTCAAAGTTTTAACACTCCATCACCAGGTAGATGCACCAGATGATGGAGGTTGAAACCTTTGAAATGCGTCGCGGAGGTAAATAAACAGTGACTAGTAACATAAACTTTTGTTTCATTTAATTTACACTTGTTTTGCCGCTAACTGATGCCTGTTTCTTGTGTTTATTTTCGAGGCGAAAGATCCTGAAATATGTCTTGCACTACCTGTTGGTGGCCACTTCACTGCGCTTTATTGTGTCTTGCCTTAGTGTTTCGCCTCATTAAGAATATTGTGCACTCTCTCAGCACATCTCGTGTATTGTAAATCTTTTCTAACGGTCAGGAAAGCATAAGAGCTCACTGAAATCATTTAACGTTTGCGAACCTTGCTGTCTTCATACTTCCCATGACAAATGTTTTATCAAAAAGTAATCAAATCACCGTCGCTGATGGGGTCATACGGATAGCTATTTCGGTCCCAAAAGTTTTGAAGCAAGTTGCACATTAGTCATTCGCGGCATTCGTAGTTATAAACTGATGATAATTTTTCGTTGATATTTCGCTGTTTTTCTCGTAACCAGTACCTATGATAGAACACATTTTCGAAGTCTGCAAAGTTCGTATATTGATCAACCACACGGTCTGCCCACGTTCCAGCACCTGCAGTCATGTGTCGAAAATAAAAATATCTTTTTTATGAATTCATGTAAGCGTAGCTCTAAATTGTTTAATGAAATCTACTGGGAGTTACTGTATATGTGGGTCGAATTTCCTGAACTGTCTTAGACTGATCATGTTATCGGTGATCATGTTCGTGCAACGGCTCACGTTATGATTTTCTTGCATTTGCTTTTCTACTTCTCCTCAGTTTAATAACGGAATGTTTCTTTTGTTCACAGATATCTTATGCATGAGCTATTTCGTTATTCCTTTCTGTAGTGTCACTATAGTTTGTTTTATAATTTATGTGATCCTGAATTTTGGTAACATCCACATCTATCTCGCAAAAATGCATATTTATCTTACACTTGAACTCAGATGGTGATGCGTTGCGCAATTTGTTACATTCTTTTTTAAATTTATTGAACTGATATGTATGTCATTATGGATAGCTATCACTTTTTGGTCCAACATTTTATGAATTTCATGCTTGAAAAGTTTTATCTCTGCCTGCAGTTCTTGATGATTATCATTTGACTTCTGTTCACATCTGATCTCAACTCCTGATTGCTACTGTATAGCTTTTGAGTACCTATCCTTATTTCTTGTACCAACTCGATTATCATATTTTCCTTTGATACTTCATGAATACAAATGTTGCCTGTTCCCGCGTCTCTTGATTCAGTGTCTACGTTCAAATACGAATTTGCACATTCAATTTCTTCCATAGTTTGACTTCTGGCAACTAGTTATCATTCGTTAATGGCATTCCTGTTATTAGTATCCTGATCAAATCCGTGTCTGCCCCTCGAGATTTAGGTTTTCAGTAATTTCCCTAAACTTCGTGCAAACGACAGAATGAATCCTTTAAAAGGGCGTGCCAATTTCCTTTCTCTTCTTTCCCAGTCCTAGCTTGTGCTCCGTCTCTGATGGCCTCTTTGCCAACAGGACATAAAACGCTGACCTACCTTCCTTGCCTCTCCTCATTAATTACGTCACTGTTCTCGGTTTGTCTAACCATAGTAAATGAAACACGCACACTGCACATGCATTTTACACAGACGAAAAGAAATTAACAGCCTATAGCTTTTCCTGTTCAACGTTGCTTGAAAAATCAACATACATAGAGTGCCCAGTGGCAATACAGTGCTCCGTCACCGCAGATTTTTAGGTACGTACAGTCAGGTGAGATGCACAAAACACTGCAGGTACACCCGTCTCTTAAAACCTAACAAATCTGCGGTGGCCGAGCACTGTACTGACACTGATGTACGATAATGTCGAAATTTTAGCCTCTACTTTATCTTTCTGCGATTCAGTAGTAAAAGAAGCAATTGAAATTCGATTGGCGACGAATTTAATTAATGGAGATAGCGGTTTCAACTTGGAAAAATCATGTAATCCGGCAAATTCTGTAATTAAATCACAAAGATGTCGGTAGGGTACAGCTCTCTGTGACACATCGATATCACTGTGTGGATCGACTGTGCAGCCATAGATTTAATTCCCATGCACATGTTTCACCTCTTTGCCGCATATCAACATCTCTGGTGCCTGGTGTATCTTTGGCCTCATACGCAGTGGTTCGGTCCTCTGGTTTAAAAGGACGGAGCAGGAGCTGTGGCGTTAGTCACCTCGGCTCACTCTGAAGATGCCTGGACGGTATTCAGCCGAAATATTAGAAGAAGAAGCTGAATTTATGCGGCTGCACGGCCGAAGATTTATGGAAAAGTCTTTACGCCGCGAAAACATGAAGATCAAAATCTGTTAAACTTGAACGTTGGTGAGATTTTGTCAATTTCATAAAGAAATATTCACGTATACACGGTGAATCAAGTGCTGAAATTTCTTTAGCAGATTATCTGTGCAGTCGAGGACATTGCTCTTGAGATAACATTATATAAAAGTCTTGCAAGACCTTGTATTGAACAAACAGGTCGTTGAGCTGGGTACGTCTATTGCCTCATGTTGGAAGTGATGATCTGCATTATCAGCCTAAATCTAGAATGATCTGACGAATGCATCGAAGTCCTTTTTATTTGATAGCATCCATTTCGTCTGTCATATCTCTTACCAAATGATACTCCTCTCGAATTAAGACACTTAATGAAGTCAAATAATTGGTAATGTCGGCTATAAAAGATTTTGTCAACACTCTGCTTACCATAAACTCATGTTTTTCCCTAATGGCGGCCTTTAGTTCAGCCAGCATTCACTGTTTTTCATCAGAACACAAGTCCGTCATACTGTCTTTCTGGCTGGTGTCATAATAATGTTCCAATAAGCGTTTCCCCAGCTCACAATCGTGTGATGGCTTATGAAGCCATATGAAAAGTAAGATAATTCCCTTTCGGCATAGAACAAAATGGTTTCTCCTTTTTTTCTTTTTATCGCCCCTCAGCCCCACCTGCGCTGTGCTCAGAACGCTAGGCAGGGGCGCAGGCAGAGCACTCAAGCTCGTGGAACGCTGTTTGGCCAGGGCTGCCAACATTGATACAGGCGCTCGAATTCCGCATCCTTTCGCCGCGCGCGGTAGCTGCGCAGTCTAGGGCGCCATGTCACGGTCCGTGCTGCTCCCGCCTTCGGACGTTCGAGGCCTCCCTCAGGCATGGGTGTGTGTGTTGTCCATAGCGTAAGTTAGATTAAATAGTTTGTAGGCTTAGGGAACGATGACCTCAGCAGTTTGGTGCCATAAGACCTTACCACAAATTTCCAATTTTCTGCTCCTTTCCTTTACACGTACCATACTACTACCCGGTCTGGTCTATTATTCCCTTATCATCTGTAGCGTTATAGGCTATCCTTCAACTAATGATCGAGTTTAAACTGGACTCATCGGCAGAGGTTGCAAATACCGCTGCAGTTGTAAGGTTCAAATCGTTCAAATGGCTATAAGCACTATGGGACTTAACATCTGAGGTCATTAGTCCACTAGAACTTAGAACTACTTAAGCCTAATTAACCTAAGGACATTATACACATCCATGCCCGAGGCAGGATTCGAATCTGCGACCATAGCAGCAGCGCGGTTCCGGACTGAAGCGTCTAGAAGCGCTCGGCCACAGCAGCCGGCTCAGTTGTAAGATTCCTATTATTTTTCAGTAGTTAAAACACGACCGGCTTCGGGCTCTTATATGCCCATCATCAGGTCTTATAACTTTGCTCTGTGACTCAGAGCGCAGCGGTGGACGAGTACACGACGTGGCGTCCGTTCGCTGGTGATCCACCGCGTCCTGTGCTCGCTCTGGGTCACAGCGCGCAGTTATAAGACCTGATGATGGGCATGTAAGAGCCCGAAGCCGGTCGTGTTTTAACTACTGAAAAATAAAAACAATCTTACAACTGAAGCGGTATTTGCAACCTCTGCTATAATGCTCAGTTGCGGATGTTCCATCGGCAGGATTGTCTGTGGATTGATTCCAGCTTGGATATCGTTATACTGACCGTTACCTATAGGTATGAGATATCATCACTCAGATTTACTTGTATTTGTTTCCTTCTGGTTGGTTAAACAGGGAAATCATTCACAAAAGATTCTGTTTGATAACTGTGAAATATATTTGAAGTAAAAATAGTGATTATTTATTTTTTCAAGATAGATTACACTAAAATTATCACACACAACTTTCTATTAAACGCCACAGATATTGCCCGAACTTTTATACTGAAACTTTATATTTAATTACGATAAATAAATGCGTTTCTTTCCGTTTTGCCAACGTCGTTAATCTTTTAGACAATTTTGTCTCCATGAGCATCAGGAAACTGCTAACTAGCACTATCCTCGAATACTATGGTGTGCAAAATACTTCCATGCTCTACGAACGACTGACAACGATGACCTTTGTATACCGACTGCAAACTACTCGCAGCTTAAAAGCTGCAGCAACGTATCTACACTCGTGTGCCAGAGACGATTATTTATTGTTCCACTGGCATTGAGTCCGGTACGGTCTAGTCGCGACGTGAAATAAATACAAAATAAACACTATACTATTGTGCTATGTGAGTATGCAGGCTCCTCACAGTGCTTTCCTATAAAAGCCGTTGTTTTCGTTTTCTGAACTGAAATTTATGCCTCATTTTCGTAAAACATTTTATTCAATCAAGAAAATTTACCTGCAGGACATCTTCTTTTCTTGAAAGCACTGTAAATCAGTCAGCACAAAGAAGATCTAATGGAACATCGCTCAGGTGTATCCCAGTGTTTAATTTAAAATTTCATCTACAATTAGCGTAATCGATGTAAATATTAAACAGAATAGGAGATAAATCATATTCACTGGTAATTCATCGCGGACGATGGGACAGAAGCTGGCTATGAAGTACTTGAATAATGATAGTTGAAATCAGCAGCTGTATTGTAATCCACCGTCGTGAATTCAAAACATGCTACCAGTCTCGACACATTTTTGGGTTTGAAACTACAGCATATTTTGAGTAAACAACGTTGGATTACAACACAGCTGTTGGTTTCAACTAGCATTGTTCTAGTAAATCACATTAATTCTCATTCCTTTGCTCGTCGGGAGTGAGTTTGTCAGTTTTAGACCTAGATCTAACACAAATAATATGTTTTCGTCCATGCTCTGATTTCAGTTATCACATCTATTACCTACTATGACTTCATTATTTTTCATAGTCCTTCTTACCACGTTGTCAAAGGTTTTCTCGAAATTTAAGACATTTACTGTTTATCTTGGTTAGCTCCCGTTGTTTTTCAATATAAAGTAAAAATAGTAGTACACTTGTATCATCTGTGAAAAGTATAAAATTGTCATCTTTTAACAATACTACTGGAAAGTCATTGATGTATATCACAAGCAGACAAACCAAAATAGAAGCATGTGGTACACATGTAATCAGGAAATTCCTGTGAAATCCGAGAACAGAATCACGTAAATACTAGCCAAAGAATACCGCTCATTCTGAAAAGAGATATTGTTACCGTTGTAACTTAGTGTCTTGTAGTTACACACTACCCCATGTAAACTGTTTCCACTCACATTATTTTAGGACGTTTGCAGTTCAGATGATATCTTGTGTCAGTTATGACGAACATTTCTCGCTTATACCAACGAGTAGCTGATATCTTTGTTACTACTAAAATTCACAGGAGAAGCGCCGTCCACTATCGATGGCGTTCGTACCCGTCCTGGAAGCGCCATCTGACTCTGCGGTGATCGTCGAGCCTCCAGCAGACATTCTGAGGAACGGCAGTTACAACCAGGTCCCCATAATTGTGGGCGTCACTTCCGCTGAAGGCACCGTCGTACCCACCTGTAAGTAACACGATCTGTGTTCATTCCCCTCGTCCACTTGGGTCATATGTGATTCGCATGCCACATTTGTAATACTTACAATACGAATCTATATCTATATAGTATACTGTGGGGGGAAAAGAGTTCAATTGTCCTTTCAGTATTCAGATTACGAGTTCTGCTAAGGTCACCATGTTTTGATTCAGGTCCAGACGGAATCCCAGTTCTGTTTCACAGAAAATGTTCTGCGGCATTGGCTCCTTACTTATCTTGCATTTATCGTTAATCTCTCTCCCAGAAGAATGTCCCGAGCGACTGGAAAAAAACGCAGGTGACTCCTGTGTATAACAAAGGTAAAACAAAGGACTCGCATAATCACAGACCAGTATCCTTCGGTTTGCTGCAAAATTGGTGAACACATTGTGAGTTTGGATACAATAAAGTTCCTTGAGACGTAAAAAGCTCGTGTCCAAATTTCAGCACTGACTGAGAAAGCATAGCTCGTGCGAAACTCAGCTTGCCCTTTTCTCACAGCCTACACATAAAGGATGGAGAGCAACAGGCAGATTCCATGTTCCCAGATTTCTGGAAAGCGTTTGCCACGGTGCCCCACTGCAGACTGTTGACGGAGGCCAGAGCATACGGAACAGGTTCCGGGATTTGTGAGTGGCTCGAAGCCTTTTTAAGTAATACAACCCAGTACGTTGTCATCGACAGCGTGTGTTCATCAGATACAAGGTTATCGTCAAGAGTGTCCCAGGACACTCTGACAGACAGGGTGAACAGCAAATTACGGCTGTTTACCGATGACATTGCAGTCTACAGGAAGGTGTCGCTGTTAAGTGACTGTAGGAGGATAATGTGACTTAGACAGATTTCTAGTTGATGTGCTGAATGGCAGTTTGCTCTAAATATAGAAGAATGTAAGCTAATGCCGATGAGTAGGATAAACAGTCCTATAACGTTCTAACACAGCATTAACAGTGTGCTGCTTAACAATCATATCGACTAAATATCTAGGCGTAACGTTGCAAAGCGACGTGAAATGGAATGAGCACATGATATTAGTAGTAAGGAAGAATCCTCGGCTTCGTTTTATGGGGAGCATTTTGGGAGAGGGCAGTGCATAGCTGCGCTAGTGTCAGTCCTAGTCGATGGAAAGGGAAATTTTATCATTCAATGAAGGCGCGGTTGGGCAATGAAATCTGGGGCAGAGCGTGGTAACAGACGACAGCCAGCAGGCCAGCAAAGGTAAACATGACACTCGCAAGCGCGGAGCTGCGACAGTGGCATTGCACACACGATTTGTTCTGAGTGGAGCAACAATGAGGCAGGAAACAGCATTGTTGCCTTAAGTTATTGCGATGTATGAGGCGGGGCACTAGGCCAGAGCCAGGAGGACGATTTGTAAGTGGGTGACTTGTGGGAATTTATACCTGCCATAGTTTCTGTCTCTCCCTGACACTATTTCAGAAGTGAGGGAAAAACAAGTATAAATAGACGGGCAGTTTTAGCTTCGGACGGAGTGTGCCAGGTCATTCACGCGTCGGCACGGACGTAACTGGTCTACGATTATAGGGGCCAGTCTGTCAGCAATGTTAAAAGTGTTTGGTATAAACTTGTACTTTCTTTCTATGTACTTGTTCGGTCTATATCCTGCGTCTGGGGACACAACACCGGGGTGGGACGGAACCGCAGCCTGCAAATTGGAGATTGCACAGTCTGCCTGAAAGAGGGCAGTGACAGAGGTCTGCAGTGGATCCAGGAGGGGCTCGGTTCCACTCCAGTCTATGGGCCACGTTCGCTTCCCACCTGGCATAACGGGGTCTGGGCGAGGCGTACGCTCCCCAGGAGGCGCAGCAGCACTGAGACAGCGCCAGAGACGACGGTGGGTGTTGCCATCCAGCAAGCACCACTAGTAGCAAGTTGTGGCACAGCGTGCAGGAATGCGCGGGCTCAGGGATGGTCCTGTCCTGGGAGCAGCGACGGCCCAAGAACCACAGGTGACCAGTACATCCACCTTTGTCCCATGGTCGGACAGAACAGGCCAAACAGAGTGGAAGGTGGTGAGGACCAGGGACTGTAGCGTTCTATGGAATCGCGGGCAGCTATGCGGCGCAAGACGCAACACATCGGCGGGGGGCGACGGGGGACAGCGCAGCCGACTTCGAGCTGAACAGCCATGATGACGGCAGCAGCAGCGTCAGCATACCAGGAGTTGCTGAGCCAGCTGGACTCGCGGGACAGCGTTGCGGGTGGCACACCAACACTACGCTGCACCCTTCGGATACTGTAAATTAGCTGAATAAAGAAATGCTACTGAATACCGCTGTATCGCTCTGCACAACCCCCTGACGCTAACTTGCTCGGCCTCCTGACGAAATACGGCGCGGTGGGTCCCGGCTTCAGCTCTGCCATCTGAAGTCCTGGTTTCGACCCCGACCCCACAACGGCATTTATAATGGAGATGGCGTGTAGAGCGCAGTGCGACTCAGCTTTGAGTACTGAGCGAGTGTTTTCGATCTCCAGCAGATCGGAATAAAGAAAATTATCGAAGCAAGATTTCTGACCAGTAGGCACGATCATCACTCGACAATCATGGAGATGCTTCAGACACGCAAATAGAAAACCCTGGAGGGAAGATGATACTCTTTCTCGAGTCACTACTGCGGAAATATAAAGTACCGCCATTTGAGGACGGTTGCAGATCGATTCTACCTCCTCCAACGTACGTTTTGTTTAAGGACCACGAAGATAAGATGAGAAAAATTATAGGTGATAAGGAGGCTAATAGACAGTCGTTCTTCCCTCACTCTAATTGCGAGTGGAACAGGAAAGGAAACGACTAGTAACAGTGTGTGGTACCCTCCACCCTGCAGCGTACAGTGGATTCAAGAGATTGTATGTAACTGTAGTACTCAGTTCACAATAAAGCTCGATTACTGCACACTTCTGAACAAAGCTTCACGCTGATCCATTTGTCTACTGGTCGTCGCAGCTTCTTCAGTTGCCAATATCGAAAGTGGAGCATGGAAAGTTCTAAAGTCATTAATGACCTTCGTAGGGCAGATCATAACACTTTTCATTTATTATCTTGTTGGTGGTTGTTTTAGTTTTCTGTGATGATCTTCGTGTAGTATTGACAAGGCAAGGAAAAAGAAGAACGGAAATAATCAGATGCCAGTACAGACCAGATGTCTACAGACTTACAACAGAAACACCAGGCTAACGTGTGAAACCGACATTGATAGTTCGGGAATTTAAAGAAACATGTAAGTGCACGCCACAGGAATCAGAAACTCTTCGCTGCTTAGTCCTGTAGAAGCTGCTGGATGCACCTTTCATGGACTTAGTGCGCAGAATCCGTTTGCTATTCCAGAGCTGTTGGTTTGTTCTAGTGACCGAAGCAAAGATCGCGGACATGAAGGAGAACTTCACAATGCTGATCGGCTCCCAGCTCCCACTGCCCACGGAGGAACAGCGGACTCGTGCGGCTGAACAGCTGGAGCAGTTCTACTTTCGGGACGAAGGCTTCTCCATGGACGACATGCAAGCTGTTATTGATGTAAGTATAAAACATTCGCCACTCTAGTATAGCAGAAAAATCTTGAAAGGTCGTGCCGAGTTGGTGTCAGTCTGAAGCATCAGAGTCGATTTGGTGTGCCCACTTGGAAGACCCACGTCCTCAATAAAAGTTGACGTTTAAGTTTCCTGAAAAAGGCGAGATCTAAAGAAGAAATAATAATTAGAACTCAAGAAACAAGCGCAACCCAAGGACTATGAAACACATTTGGGGCGGTCGTCCATAACAGATTCAAAGTCCACTCCACTACCATAATTTCGCTGCCCTTAAGAATCTCGTTCAATTATCACTCCGCTAAACTAACAGCACTGGCTAACTGAGGCAAGACGCGAAACGCGAAAGTTATTGACAGATAGGACGAACAACAAAACATGAACACGATATCTTATTTTGCATACGAATCTGTTGGTACTCAGCGTGAATATTATTGATCAGCAACTGAAATTGAAAGTGCTGACACTTTCAAATCTAACAACACCCTAACTCACACAACACAGTCCAAGCGAACAACCACACTCGCATGACGGAGTCTGTAGGAAGAGAGTCCCCATCCAAGAGACCAGCTTCCGCTCGTCCTTTGTGGAAGCGGCCTCGCTTTTTTCTTAAGGCAAAGGTATAGCGCCCCTAGGCTAGCCAATCGAGTAAAACAGAAAACCAGGAAAGCTATACCCGGCATGTTTTTTTTACTGAAAAAACACCAAGACGGGGAAGGCTCATGATTCACTACACACTATTTTAGTGGACATCTCTGGAGCTTAAACTGAGAAGAAAGGAGTTTAAAGCGGAAGGTCGGTCTGGCTACTTCTCGTTGTAGAGGGGCGGGGGGGGGGGGGGGCGGAGGGGGAAGAAACTTCTGAATAATGCACTCCGAACATTCGAAAATACACACCCATGCTTTCACATCATGCAGATAAAGAAATCAAGACTTGGTAATTGAAAAGGACGAAGCCGCTGAACTCAACAGAAAATAAAACAAAACGAATCATTGCATTCTTCTCCTAAACATCGGCAAGTGTTGAAAGTATGATAGTGAGAGCAATAAAACAGTGTTGCTAACAAGTCATGAAATCATAAAATTACGGAAAGGCCTTTTAAGTATAGTTATCTCCTTTGCTATAATAAGATATTACGAAGACTTTATGTTTCCTATATTTTTGTCATCACTGCTTTACTACTTCTACTACTTCTTCTACCTGAACAGTTTCTACAGAAGTTTTCCAACTCTCATTGCCTTTTCTACTTTAAGGATTTAATTTTATCTACTACCGAAGTCAGGATTTACAAACTACTCTGTAACTAATACTCAGATAATATAACTACAGATCGCAAACTATTTGCTTTACTATAACTGGTTTCGCTTCTCAGACATGAGCACCGTCAGAGTACCCCGGACGCAGCGGGATTAGAAGTACCGCTCGGTACCACAAGCAAACACCAGTGGCTGTTTTATCTGAATACTGTTTACAATGATCGCTATGTCCTCGGTAGGCCATGGCTGCGTTTGCTACTATAAAACATAACGCTTGATGAGGGTGTCGAGATAATGCTGTGAGTTACTCAATCTAAAAAAAAATCTTCACATAAAATAACACAATTAAAAACTATGATAGGTGTTTTTATGCTTGTATGTTAGTGAGATAGCGTGTGGTCGTGAGATATATGTAGCAAATGATAGTGGTAAAGTATACTGCAATAGATGCCTGCATGGTTTTCAGATCTTTAACAAACTGAGAAACATACACTTGCTGCAAAAAAATGTGATATGGCTAGTACGAAAACTCTTTTCGTCAGAACAGAGTAGTAAGATACAATAGCATGCCGGAAGCACCGTTCGTGACACGCAATAATCTTCACTTCTTTTACTGTAATAAAATTTTCAGTTAACTCAGTGGAAGAGCTTGAATTAACAATTATAAAAGGTTTTATTACTAACGCTGACACATAAATCTAGGAACCGGAAAATAAAGGCAGCTGAAGAACGACAATATTCTCAGCGAGCTCAGGTGTCAACGTAATATGTGATATGGCTAGTACGAAAACTCTTTTCGTCAGAACAGAGTAGTAAGATACAATGGCATGCCGGAAGCACCGTTCGTGACACGCAATAATCTTCACTTCTTTTACTGTAATAAAATTTTCAGTTAACTCAGTGGAAGAGCTTGAATTAACAATTATAAAAGGTTTTATTACTAACGCTGACACATAAATCTAGGAACCGGAAAATAAAGGCAGCTGAAGAACGACAATATTCTCAGCGAGCTCAGGTGTCAACGGATGACGACAAAACCAATCTCTACTCATATTTGTCATATAAAAATACAGAGAGGTACCACAGAAGCCAGACAAAGCATTATACTTCGTGTTATTAGTAAAGAAAACCTGCTATAAAGACTAGGACCAAATTTCTAGCACTGAATAGGGCTACACTGTGTTATATAAGCCGAAAATGCGCTTATTTTTTGTCTTTCATGTTTACGTCAGTGCAAGCTGTCCACCGCTTTCCTAGCGAGTGTTATTCTGGAAGCTCTGCATTACATTCATCTGGGGTTGCTGTAAACGTTTGCTCGGAAAAGACGAGAAGAAGTCTTCAGTAGTCCGTCAATTACAAAGTCATCAGCGGTGTAAGGAAGAATTCTGAATAGACCTTTGAGGAAATCGACCGCATCCTTTTCAAAGGAATCATCCCGGCGTTCATTTTTAACCATTTTGGAAAATCATAGTAAACCTAAGCATGGATGACCGGATGCAGATTCGAGGCGCTCGTTCTCCTTCATGCTAATTCAGTAGCACTCCGAATAAGCGGTGTTTCCATTTGTACGCTTGTTGCGAAACATGATCAGGACAGACGTCTCAAGTGCTACATTGTATGTGTTGAGGCAATTGTCTGCTGTCTCCCAAGTGTTTCCAAAGAGTAATTGTTTATCTGCAGTTCTTTTCAGACTTGTACTTCATACAATCAGCAGACTCCTTCGCTAGGACCGTAGCCAACTCCAACAGCCTACCTGTTCACTTCTATTTCTTCGAGTACAATGGAACTGCCTCTACGGATTATGGAATGTGTTTGTCTTGAGACGTTACTGTTGCGTTTAAATATATTTTGTTCCTGAGAAGCATAATGATTACATTTAGTGTGGTATTAATGATGTCCAAAGTATTACCGAAAATTTCGTAGTTCTAATAAAACCTTTATTGCAAGGTGTACTTTCTTGTGTGCAGTCTTAATTTTTCCACACGTGACAATAATCGTAATCCTGCATAACTTTAATTATTGGTTAATACTGCTAGCTGACTAAATCTACAGCATCTTCTTTTCAGTGTGACGTAGTATTCAGCACATAGTTGTCAGTTTTGTTTCCTCGAATTTCATAAAGCAATATAGCAGAGAACAGTTTAAAACCCCCGAAGCAACGTAGGGGCCTATATGACGCCGAAACAATTCAATATAAATAAAATAAAAGACAGCAAAGTACCACAATGCTGCTACGATTGTTGCTAGACGTGTTAAATAGCAATAGGCCTATTTCGGCTTTATAGCCATATTCAGGTTATCTGCAACCAAATACGCTTCCTTAAAATTTGTAACGTTACTACTAACAACAATTTACTGTGTGCTAGTACTTACTTCCATATTGCATTGTTGTGCTGTCGCTGTCTTATAATCTTACTGTTGCGTAGGTCGTTTCCAACTGCAGGCAAGTTTTTAAATATCTATCTTAATCTCTGTTAATTGCTGTTGTTCGGAGATGTAAGATAGGTCTTTTACCGTTTGTATATTCTAGTGTGGTTTATAGTTAATCCAGCGATGCTGTTTGGTTACAATTTATTTATTCATTTATAATTATCTATGGCGTGGTATTATAATCATTGTTATGTTTTTGTAGTGTGTATATATCTGTGTTATCCTTTTATTACGACCAACCCGAATCGAGCTGTACGATTTCAGTTAAGTTATCTAGAAAATTTTTGTGTTTTAGGTACGTTTGTTAGTTTAATATTTTATCTGGGTTTATCTGTGAGTGTATATAGATTTCGATTTCTTCCAAAACGTTCATTTTAAACACCATGAAAATCTTATATATAACACAAAAGGGATTTAAAATGAACACTACAAAAACAGTTCTTTTTTGCTTTCGTTTCTAATAGAAAATTGGCAGAATGAATACTTGGGCAACACCGGGTTTGTCAGCTTGTAGTATATATATGGGCAGTGTTGTTTTTTTTATGTGCATGAAAGATTACAGCAAAAATTTTTACTACGAGTTGTAAGACAAAAGATTTGTTTCTTATTGCCAGATGTGATGAAATATACCTGGAGATTAAATTGTATTGTGGCCAGCAGTGGTGAAACTCCTCTTACAATGAAGTGTAATATTGAGATTGCGTTTTTATTAGTAAATGAAAAACTGATATTTGTACAGTAAAACCACCAGCAGGCTCCAAACCCTCACGCCCACACTCCCTACCGGCACACCAGTAAACTTTCATGTCAACTGACTCTGGCCGCGGAAGCTTGCGCTATTATATTCCCACCTGTGTGTGTTCTTCAAATGTTTTGCAGGTATGATACATGCAGGGGAAACTCAGTATCTGTTTGCGAGCAACTCATCGGTACCAGACACGGACCCCAATTCCAACGATGGGAAGGTGGCACACCTGTTGACAACACTTTGGACCAACTTCCCCAAATACAGGTAAGGCATGACAATACTTATTTAATTTTGTCAAGCAATAGATTCCTAAATCAATAATCACTTGAAAAGTTTGTTAACTAGTGTTATTTAAAATATTATCAAGAACATACCATAAATTGTGTACCAATAACAGTATAATAATCATGACTAAGAATGCTTAGTCACTGGAAACGAAACGTTTATTGTAGTATGATGTGAAATGATAAGATAGTTAAGAAGACAGTCCACCAGCCAAGTTTTGAAGAAATGCCTTCACTAACAACTTTTATTGAACTGAAATCTTTGGTTGTCTCTGTTGATATCAGTTACGTGTATCAGACATTCTAGAGAGATGAGCTGACCTACAGACAGATAATTTTATTTGTCCTTGTGTCTCAGGGCCTAGTCGAAGCCTGTATTTTTTCTAATTTGATTACTTGGAAGGCTTACATTTAAGGTATTTTGAAGGTAATTGGCCGGATTTGCGTTTGGCATTGGTGTTTGTATGGTGCGGAGTTTGTGTTGATGAGTGTCATGAAAAAGAAGGGAGAGATTGAAACGTCATGTTGGCAAATAACTTAATCCTCTCGAATAGTACCAGGAGGGTCCCCGAAAGTAACACTTTCAGTGGAGCGATTATCCAAAGTAGCAATTTCAGGGGGTGCATCACCATCAAGTCCCTCATACCTTCTCTCCATTAGACACTCCAGTGAATTTTGGAACTTAACCCAGGACATCGATGTGGAATTTGGTGATGAAGAAACGTACGCCATAACCTTTTTACCCCAAACGGCAGAAAATGGCGATGGGAATCCCTTCCCCACATCCAGTGGCTTGCGGGGCAGAGCAATATAATCAAAAAGATTTCCAAGTGCTGTCCTCATGGCTCCATAAATGGTTCAAATGGCTCTCAGCACTATGGAACTTAACATCTGAGGTCATCAGTCCCCTTGACTTAGAACTACGTAAACCTAACTAACCTAAGTACATCACACACATCCACGTCCGAGGTGTGGTTCCGGATTAAAGTGCCTAGAACCGCTTTACCACAGAGGCCGGCTCCATAAGTGGTCCGTTGTATTGGGATCTTAGTATTTGTTGTCAAAATGTTTTGCAGGTATGATTCATGCAAGGGAAACTCAGTATCTGTTTGCAAGCAACTCATCGGGACCAGACACGAACCCCAATTCTAACGATAGGAAGGTGGCAGACCCATTGGCAAAACTTTGGACCAATTTCCCCAAATCTGTTAGATGAGTAGACGCTACTGAACGTATTGTTGCAAGCTCAGATGACATTCTAGTAGCTGTGTCTGCAGACTGCAGGGCGAGACTTGACGCAAAGACGAAGGATGTGCTCTCTCAGATGCAACATTGCTGCAAGGGCAATAAACAGACTATTGATGTTCATAAGACCGCACACATCCTTCTGAAGAGAAAACTTTCTCTTGCCAAAGAGAGGCTTGAAGGAATCCCTGTAAAACGCAACACTCTTTGTAGATATTTAAGCATTCTTCTAGACGATAATAGAGACTTTCTAGGAAATGTAAAATCTGTTACTCAGAAAGCAGCTAAAATTATGCATAGGACTGCCCGTACTCGCACTGCTGACTATAAAATTACCGTCTCATGTGGTGTGGTCATATTGAGAAGCTATCCTCCACGTCGTTGCGTTGTGAGCTTCGCTGCCAGCTTTCTGGCGTATCGCCTTCCACAAGGTAGCCACGAAACAATACTCCGACGAATTCAGTGGAGCAAGTTTCTCTGGCTCACAGGTGTCTTTCGCTCTACACCGGCTGAGGGATTGCCGTTGATTCTCGGGATAGGTCTGATAGATATCGCGGTACATTACAGGGCACCGCTGTATTGGTTGGAGTGTGGACAATGCGATCGTGTATACGGGTCACATGACTCACCTTACTAATAAAGGATATTTACGAGCTCGGAAGTTAGATGAACTGCAGTCTGACTGGAACACTAGGAGCACTGCAAGGCGGGTTTACAGCATATTCTCACGCCTCAGGAACAGGTCCAAACTGTACGACCTTGCTCCTACTCGAGGTATGTTGCAACTTTTAACAGGTCACGGTTCATATCCCAACAGTCGCGTAGAGTGAGATGTAGTAACACACAAATCTGTGAATGTTGACGGGATGGTTCCGCTGATTATATCGTCTTCAAATTTTTCCTTTTTTAGGAAGAGAGAGACTGCAGACTATTAGAATGCGATCTGAAAACAAATGTAAGTGACAGAAACTTGTGGACTACAGTTAATATGATTGCACATCGAATATCTGAAAGGTAACTGCTTAACTTTCAGTCTATAAAATCAAGTGGACACTCTGAATATCAAAAAACGTCGACAAATTTAAAGAAGAGTTTGCTCCATTATAAATGACAGGCACATATACATTTAATTAAGAGGGGCCTAAGTATATATATATACGAAGAATTCTATAGCACATGAGTATATGGCAGCTCAAGGATTGCCGAGCACACACATACCCGTCTGGGCGATGTAGAATAGTGTAGCAACAACAGCTTTAGAAATACGTATAGTTGTTGTTAGACCGTACACCTCCAGTTATTCAGAGGCTGCCAGCAAATTATTCACTGGGAACGCGAATTACTTCTTTTTACTGTTTGTTATTTTTCAATTGATTCTTTGTTTCAATATTCTGTTTTATTTCTACACTGATATTAGCAATGGTTGCTATTAAAACAACCTGTTACTATATGCATAATGTAAAACATTGTATATTACGTTGATTATTAAATATGTGCGACCTATTTAGAGTTTCGAGATATCAGGTCTAAAATTTCTGGAAATAAATTGAATTGATTCGAATCGGCCTCCTCTGAACAGTAAGTAGCAGGAATAAGATGCATTAGCGACCACGGCTTCTGAGGCACCACATACAAAACGTGCCTGGTAACAAGTTGTTCAGTGTTACCTTAGGAACCAAATTCTAAATTCGAGTAGTTCTCATTCACAACAGAGCCATGAGTATTAAAGTGCCGCTTCGGGGACGGTGACTTGCACCAGTCCGAACCAAGTATGTGGCCATCAGATTAAGGACGAGGGTCGGTGTGTCGGCCAGCCTGGAACTGCTTTTTAGATGGTTTCCCACACCCAACCAGGTGAATACCAGGCTGGTACCGAAACTTTCACACACTTTCACGTGAAAAACACTACGCGCAGACAGTTGGAAATATACATTCCGTCACGTGTGTGTGTGTGTGTGTGTGTGTGTAAATGTATCATTAATGACATAAAAACTGATTGCCATGCAAACTCGGCATTGTGATCACGGCCTCTGTAATTTAGAAGCACTCAGGTGTGGGTTGAAACTGCAGTGAACACAGTTCTGCCGACGTCTAGTATGAGTTTGTGCAAACAATGCGCTTCCTGGCAGGCTGGTGTAGTTTAGGTTAGGTCATCGGAGGCCCTGATAACGTGTGCAAGTTCCTGGGTCTTCATCATTTCAGTCTGGGTGACAGGCTATTGATAGCAGTGGATGAAGGAATTCAGGCCGCGGGGCACAATTCGTTACGTTTGCAGCCAACACTGTTAAAACATGTACCTTAGAAATAACAGTGTTACAATCACATTTCTTTTACGAACAATAATTCGCATGACCGCTAGCTCCAAAGATGTGTTAACAAAGTTGGAAGAGGAATAATTAAAATCGATTGGCAATGGTACATAGTGGAGTAATCAAAAATCCTACAGACGAAAGATATAAAAATTAGAACTTATGTTTCATTATGGAGGCACATAGCAGGCAGGAAAATACAGTGCAGGCTGGATTTACAACACAAACTTCACAAAAAGTTATAGACATTGAACAGATTTCGGAAAAAATAACCCGATACGCTTTAAAAGTAAACAATAGAGATTTTATGGAAATCATTCAAGTCTTTTACCGAAATGTTCGTATTCTGCAAATATACTTACCGGGTTTGCTGTAAGATAACATCGTTTAAGTCGCACAACATTTCCTCGCAGCAGATGTTGAACATAATCAGATGGTTTCGTTGTTTACTGCTGCAATACACGATTTTCTTATAGTGATGTAGAAGACAGAGCAGTAAATCCTATTACGAATAAAATTGGGATTTTAATGAGAAATTAGGACAAAAAATAAGGCATCTTGCGGGGGAAATTTTGGGTATCTTACAAGTGAGGATGATATGTATTACAAAAATTTTCATGTTTCCCGTTAACACATTCTCCACCAGGAAACACGTAGTAAATGGCCATGATAAGAATCAAATGAAATTAAAATAAAACTGACTATATTTTAGGACACAATAAACAAAATGTATAGTATGTGATGACCCTGAACCATTTTACAGTTTTAAATGATGTTAGCCACACGAGAACTGAAGCAAAAATAAATACAAAATCTGGTAATAATCACTCATCAAACACCAAATCAGAAATGTATACTATGATGATTTATATGAAAAGGGAGTTTTATTACATGAAGCGTCAAAGTAAATGTAGATATACATTGCTGAAAGAGGACATTATATAACAAAGATTCTTTTGCAGACAAGAAAGATACTTCAGATATGAAGAAAATTAAAGAAACGAAAATCTCAAGTGGAACAAGCCAGCAATGAAAGAGGCGAGACTTTGCAGCAAATGATAAACGGAATTTTACAGAATGTTCTGGGTTAATCTAAATTATGCGCAAATACGCTGGAGAGTATGCGAGAGAAAACAGTGTCAGTTTGCAAAAAAGAAACAACAGAAAATAGTGAAATGGTATGGAGCAAACAAGCAGGAAGCAATGCTGGATAAACGTCACATTCCATTGCTTAAGATGGGAGATGACGTAGTTAGCAACATCGTGTTTAAGAGATGAATCTGAAACAAGGGCAATAAGGAAAATAACGATGTGATGATGAGATGTTGATGTTGCAATAGAAATGCAGAAAGTGAAATAATACAAGAAGAACTTGCCGAATTGATTACGGTATACAGTTCTAGAAAACTGGGAAAATTCTGTAATTATAGTACTTCGCGAGGCAAAAACTTTTGAACCTATCAACCATCTCTCCATAAAGGACGATGCGTTTGAGAAACGTTACAGGTTACATTTGTACACTGAAGAATGTATGAGTCAGTAAACCGCCTCCATTTAACATCAGGGAAGTGGAAAATTCAGAAATAGATAAGGAACCAGGTTAGGGAATAACAGAATTTTGTGACCCAAATTATTCTCATCAGTCCAAGTGGAAGTTTTCAGGTCTTTGAACTGATGAATCGAAGAAAGAACCTGTGTTAATGAAACACACGTAAACCACCTTTGCTTAGGTGACAACATTATGGTGTTTGCTTTTCGTGCAAATAAAATTCAGCAACCAATGTGGAAACCTAGAAGTGCACCTCTGAGTGTTGACCTAAAAATCAATTACAGTAATATTAACTGTATCTATGGCCAACACATGGAAAAGAAAATACTTCAGATGAACAATGAATTTGTACAGTTGTTGCTGTATGTCTTTTACTTGGGGCAACAGAAGACGACTCGACGGATACAGAAAGAAATTATCGAAAGAGTTAATATGGTCTGGGGTGCACAAGGTAGATTAATCTATATTTTAAGACCTAATACTCTGATTTACTGTATCTGAAAAATGGAAAGCTTACAATCTGGATGTATTACAACCATTGATATCTGGCAACCAGACATCAACATTTAGCTGAAGGTTGCTCTACAAGGAATGAAGCTTTGCATTATTTGATGGTTATAGCCGTTTTACCATATTAGACCACTCAGAACGTTAAAAATCAATAACTTCTTTTGCCACAGTGTTAGCTTATTTCAGCAGGTGGTCATTATCAGTTGCTTCATAAATAAAATTTGTACGTTTAAGAGTTGTGATTCAGTGAAACCTACATGTATTCTCTGATAAATGATTTCATCATAGGAACTCCAGATACGGCCAGTGGACGCGTAGTGAGACTGCATTCGTTGATTTCTTTCAAACAATGTGGTACTGATACAAATTTATATGAAACAAAGAGAAACTCCGAATAAAAATGAAAATCTAAGTTTTATTTATCAATTGTGATGAAGATGAACAACGCCAAGACACATTATGAATACAATATTAGAGGCCAGTTGAATTAAAGACCACATGTTCACACATAAAAACTTTGAAAGGTATAAAAATAGCGTGCCAGTCTACTACAGCAGAAATAACTCTGATACCCGTGTTTGATTAACTGGAGTACCAATACAGCAATAAGATACCAACAACTTCCGTAGTATGAATGAATGATCAACGGCATACAGAGCTGCTCTCCGGCAAGGGTTTTTAACGAACGACTGTGAGGGCAGCATGTCTCATGGGGTCATTCCAAACGTGCCCTACGGTATTAATGTTGGGAATCATGCTGATCGTTTCTGGCGCTGAAATGTTTGTTGTTGAATATATTCACCTACCAGACGAACGCTGTGCTGTCGATATTTTGTCGACTTACAGAAACTTTTTCTGTAGACAGTTTTGCACAGCTTGAGTCTTTTTAAATAACGGCATCGTAGAACCAGCAAGTGCTACTGTACTGAGTACTTATTTCCAGATAAATAATGTCAGGTAAGCAGAAATCTGCAAGTCATGGCTTAATACTACATCGCCTTTAAGGAAGGTTCTTTGGCGTCAAGATCTGTTCCATATGCGTTCTTCTATTGTGTTACACATAATCTAGCATCCCCCAAGTGCAGAAGTCTGTACAATAAACTGACCACGTTTGTGGTACGATTTCGTTTGGACAGTGCGATTAACACTGTAATAGGCTCTCGATTTTTCACTAGATGATCGCTGGAAAATGTATAATAGATGCATGTGTGTATCACAGATTCTGAAACTAGATAGAATCATGTATTTATCCTCTAGAAACCTTCCTTACACTTGCTACACTGTTAAACAATGACTAGTTTCCTGGAAATAAAATGTTTTCTACAGCGACCACAGGTGTTTTCGGCCCGCATCTCGTGGTCGTGCGGTAGCGTTCTCGCTTCCCACGCCCGGGTTCCCGGGTTCGATTCCCGGCGGGGTCAGGGATTTTCTCTGCCTCGTGATGGCTGGGTGTTGTGTGCTGTCCTTAGGTTAGTTAGGTTTAAGTAGTTCTAAGTTCTAGGGGACTGATGACCATAGATGTTAAGTCCCATAGTGCTCAGAGCCCACAGGTGTTTCCGTGATGCTTGTCTTTTGTACAAGGATGCCATTTTCTTCGGCATGAACCAAATCAGCAACATACGTTCACTGCCTCCTTGACACATTCTTTTCACAGGTGTTTGACAAACTTCTCGCTACATAAAAACACGATAGCTTTGATAATGAAACAGACTCACCCAATAGGAGAACGTCTGTCATCGACCTTAGTGCAGTGCACATGATAAGAGCCATTTGAAAAACCTTTCTCCTGTGACGGGAAGAATGCGTTACATCGGCTCAATTGCATGCCACCTTCCAGAAGTCTTCAGCGTATAGTTCTCAATGACGCCAATATTTCAGCGTATTCGTAAGAGTTCATCGTAATTTGATGGTATCGCATTCTGGTCACCATAGACCACAACAAAAACTAACGGTCAAAGAATCTTGGTTATTCTCGCCTGAATCTCCTGGACGTTGAACCTAAAGTCAATAATTGTTGCCACGAACACCAGAAGGGCAAGCTGTTAAACATCTAGCGATTCTTAATCTCTGCAATTGATATTGGCCTTCAATTGCTGTTTGTGGCAAGAACATGACTCCGCGATACGAGTTGTCTTCTCATAATTCCATAGCCCCAGTGTACTCTCAGATAATCAGTTTCTGCCTCGTTCGTGGTAAGGATTATATTGTTAATCATGGCATTATGTCGTAACTTAAAAAATTTCGTTTCCGTTTCGGCACACGTAAAAGTTAAGTGCATATGTCGAAGTTCAAGGACAGCATCGTCATTGTACGTTTTGCCTCCTACAGGTATGTACGATTTATCACATGGCTGTTTTTCGTATTCCAGTGATCCGGCGCCATCTGGAAGTCCAATGGTGTGGGAAACGTTGAAGGCGAATACTTCCAACTATCTGGATATGGAACTGGAGTTTACAACACGTCAGGACGTCCTCAAGGAACGGATGGATTTCTGGAGAAGTATATTAGCATCTTAAAGAGTTGAATGCTGTGGTATTCTTTGTTATGTTCTGTATACTGCAAAATAAATTTTAATGCGTTTCGTTTGAAAAACATTTAATCACAATGTCAGTCTCAGTTTCATTTCTGACCTACAGTTACCCCCCCCCCCCCCCCGCCCCAAAAAAAAAGGTTCAAATGGCTCTGAGCACTATGGGACTTAACTTCTGAGGTCATCAGTCCCCTAGAACTTAGAGCTACGTAAACCTAACTAACCTAAGGACATCACACACATCCATGCCCGAGGCAGGATTCAAACCTGCGACCGGAGCGGTCGCGTGGTTCCAGACTGTAGCGTCTAGAACCGCTCGGCCACTTCGGCCGGCTACAGTTTCTCATTCAAAGTTTTCTGATGTGGGCGGTTCCAGCAGTGACTTGTCGTTAGTAGTCCAGCATGACATAGTAAATATGTTTCCACGATAAATGAAGTGCCCAGTTTTTTTCATATTCCCAGTCCAACATCTGTCTTCCCTCATACAAAGATAACACACTAACAATTCAAGTATTTTTTATGAAAATTATTTTTCGTAAGTAATATAGTTTCCTTACAAAAATAGGAAGTTACACAGTTACTTGTCACCTGGATCTTCTCTAAGACTTTTGAAAAGGATGCACCTTCTAGTTACAGAGTAAGTGAAGGAGACAAGTTTCGAGAAATTTTGTAATACTCAAACAGAACAACACACTCAAACTGTCAAAAGTAATTGTTCTTTTTGTAATGTAAACCGTTCCTTATCAGAGTATAAATCATTTACGTGCCTTTTACAACGGGCTGTCGTATTGTATTACTTAGAGATGCAATCTCGGAACATCAGGTTTCCCAACTCTCTTATGTTACCCTTCTGGAGCTATAGCAGTGAATTAAAAAAATCGTGAAGTATGTGAAGAAAATGACTGAGTATACGCCATAAGATTTTCACAGATCTTTGATAAATTTGCTTCAGTAACCCAGTACTAGATAGGGCAATGACAGTGTGCAGAAGATATGTTTTGCCATTATTTAATGTATCATTCATAACATCTCTTTTATTAGGTCTACAACTTTGCTTCCGCCGTGTTGCAATAGACGGCAGTAGCGGCAAGTGGGGTTCAGGTGGTTGGTCATAGGTGTAATACAATAAGCTTAGACATCTGTAAACATAATGCCATAAAAATATTAGTCGATTTCTGATTGCATCATAAGGTTATTCTCGATTAAGTACGTCAACCTACTTACCCATCTCTCGCCATTTGCGGGAAGTTTTAATTTTCAGCTTTAACATGAAGAAATCTGCGGCTATG
The DNA here is from genome assembly GCF_023864345.2 of Schistocerca serialis cubense. NCBI lineage: Eukaryota > Metazoa > Arthropoda > Insecta > Orthoptera > Acrididae > Schistocerca > Schistocerca serialis. The sequence continues at coordinate 182,001,792 of NC_064644.1, forward strand.
GCTCTTAAAATGCTGGGTAAGATCAATGATGAGGGAACTATTAGTCGAAGAACGTGCAGAGAATGGTTTCAACGCCTTAAGAACGGTCATTTTGATGTCGAAGACCGGCATCGTGATGGAAGACAGAACGATTTCATAGCTACTGAAATAGACTAAGCCAGTCACAGGACATCACTATCTGAAGCAATTGATGCGTTCGAGCCCAGCACTGAAACACAAACGGCCACGGTACAGCCATAGACATGTAAAGGTAATTTTGCAGCAGGTAGTGCTCGACCCCATGTCGCAAAACCCGTCAAAATATACATGGAAACATTGAAATGAGAAGTCCTATCCCTCCCGCCGTGTTCTCCATACGTTGCTCTTTCTGACTACCACCTTTTACGATCAGTGGCATACAGTCTGGCTGACCAGCGCTTCCGATCATATGAACAAGTGCAAAATTGAATCGATTCATGGATCCCCACAAAAGACGCCCAGTTCTTCCGCTACGGGATTCGTATGCTATCCGAAAGATGGGATAATATCATCAACAGTTATCTGCTATATTAGCAAGTCCTTTGCCTCTCCATTTTCTGCGATCCATTGCTTCCTTCTTAAGGCTGCTGTATGTTGTACCGTCCATCATGTCATCCAGTATCTGGAATCTCTTCCTTCCTCGCTTCCTTTTCCCTTCTACATAACCTTCTAAAACTGTTTTTATCAGTCCGTCATTCTTTCTTACTATATGCCCAATCCAATTTCTTTTTCTTCTCTTTATTACATCTAGTAACTGTCTTTTCTCTCCCACTCTTCTCAGTACCTCTTCATTTTTTACTCTGTCCGTCCAACTTATTCTTTCCATCTTCCGCCATGTCCAGATCTCAAAAGCCTCCAGCCTTTCTCTGTCTTTTTTCCTCATAGTCCATGTTTCAGTGCCATATAGAAGAACACTCCATACAAGACATTTTATGAGTGTTTCTGAGTTCTCCGTCCAGACCGCTGCAGAAGATTCTCCTTTTCCTATAAAACGCCTCTTTTGCCATTGCTATCCTTGTTTTAATTTCTGTGGTGCACTTCCAGTCGGTGTCTATCCTGCTTCCAAGATACTTAAAATTTTGCACCTGTTCTAGTGTTTCTCCATTCAGCGCAATTTTTATTTCCTTATTTCCTCCTATTGCCAATACTTTTGTTTTATTTGTGTTAATTTTCATTCCATATTTTTTTCCGTTAGTTGCAATGGTGTCCACCAAATCCTGTAATTCTTTTTCCCCTGTGGCTAGAAGGACCATGTCATCAGCAAATCTCAAGCACCCTACTCTTCTTCCTCCAATTTCTGCTCCTTTGTCATCTAATGAGCATTGGTCAATCATATTTTCCAAGTACAGGTTGAAAAGAGTAGGTGATAAACAGCATCCTTGTCTTACTCCTTTCCCTAGTCTGACCCAATTTCTACTTTCTCCTCTCACTTTAACTGAAACTTTTTGATTACGGTATAATGAGTTTATAAGTCTTCTGGTTTTCCAGTCCTCTCTCTTTTCCCTCATAACAGTCACCAGCTTGTCCCAAACCACATTGTCAAATGCCTTTTCTAAATCGATGAAGCACATATATAGGTCTCTTCCTTTTTCAATAAACCTTTCTCCCAAGATTCGTAGGAGTCCTATTGCATCTCTGGTGCCCGTATTCCGTCTAAAGCCAAACTGCTCCTCGCCGAGATTCTCCTCTATTACTTTTTCAAGTCTTTTATTAATTATTTTTAACATCACTTTGGCTGCATGTGAAATGAGGCTGATTGTCCTGTGCTCGCTGCATTTCTTGGTTCCTCGTTTTTTTGGTAATGGAATCATTACTGTTGTCAAAAAGTCCTCAGGCCATTCACCACTGTCATTTTATTACATAACCTCAATATTTCTCTTATTCCATTGTGGTTCAAGCATTTTAGTAAATCTCCCGGTATTGTATCTGTACCTACTGCTTTGCCATTTTTCATTGCAGCAATGGCAGACTTCTTCCATTATGATGGTCGGTCCTTTCTCTTCATCACTTACACTATTGTGTGATTCAAGTTCCAGAGTTTCTGGTTTGCTGTTTGTATCATATAGCTCTTTTATATATTCTTCCCATCTCTGGAGGACGTCGTCACAATCTTTGTTCACTAGCTCTTCGTCTTTACTCAAAATTTCCATAGTAGCACTTCCTGCTCTGTTTTGTTCCATTGTCATAGTCTTTACTCTGTTGTATAGTAAGTCGTATCTTCCCTTCCTGTCCAGTTCTTCAATTTCATCACATTCCTCTTTTTAGACATTTTTTCCTAGCCTGCTCTGTTTCTCTTCGCAGTTCGTTATTTAACCTTCGATATATCTTTCTTGCATCTTCAGTGTTCTTGTTTTTCAATTTTCTTCTCTCCTCCATCTTGGAAACCATTTCTTGTGTGACCCATGGTTTTTTTTTACCTTTTCCCTTTTACATATCCTATATTACGCTGTCCTGCTTTAATGATTCCTTCTTTCAGCATATTCCAGTACTCGTTGGCATTATCTGGTGCTTCTTTGTCTCGTAATGTGTTTAGAAAGTCCTGAGACAGCATTTCTGTAATTTGTTCTTTGTTTGACCTTATCTTCTCTAAATCCCACTTCTTCACCATTGTCGCCTTTTTCAGTTTTTTCATTCTTATTTCTATTTCTGCCATAAGTAATGTAACGTCCCTTAGCAAAAGACATATTTTGTAGTAAAGAGAAAATATTGTGCATCGTATTCTGTTATTGTATGGAATTATGTATTTTTTTATTATTATTATTTATTTTAGATAATATCTGTGTCGGCGAGTACTGAAACCGCACAGACGATAAATATCATACACAGATGAAAAACATCATTAGTATAAATAATACAGCATGAACATTAATTTCTTTGTCTTCCTCTTGGAGTTACGGGAGTAAGATAGCCTGTGTCGCAGTTGTACATGCTAACGTAGTCTTCTTTTGTTATGGTTAATCGATGTACGCCATTACGTACTCATTTTTAAAAAGGGTGTGTATTGTAGATAAGTTAACATATTTGAATGTTTTGAATAGAGTTATTTAATGAAACCTTGCATTATTATTTGTAGTAGCTTGCTTAAATTATTATCCCATCCTTTTAAGACATTTTCAGTTATTTAAATATTATCCGTGGTGCAGAGCTGCGCTACGAACGAACAAGCCGCTGCCGCGGCGCATTCAAACTGTATTAAAAGAAATCGATCATACCGCAAAGAAGCGGGAAGGTAATAGTGAAATAAAATCATCTCTTTCAGCTTCCGGACTTGCAGAGCAGAGCAGCAGATTTTATGATGTGTTTTGCAGGTTGACGCGGGCTGCTGATAATATATTGCTAACAGTACTAAAGAGAATTTACCTTCGTAACAAAATAGGAATTTGTGTGTGCTTAGTTCTGGTCTGGCAAACCTTATAGTGAAAACGTATTTTTCTCCGACAATAGTCTCATGTTCTTGTGCTAGTCGTGGTAATTATTGGTGTTTTACGCTTAACACAAATCCACTGCAAAATGTTGAACAATCTTTGCGAACTGTAACATCAGTACTTCATAACAAAATAATTTTCATTTTCAATAACTATAAAGTAGGGAAGATATGTTGATTTTTTATAGTGAGTTACAGTAACCAAAAATGTTCCTTTAATAGAAAGCCAGATACAGAACAATAAGAACCCAATATATTTTGTTTTGTTGAAAATTAATGATTATAAAGAAATTCTTGGCACAGCATTACTAAATGGGTATTTCGCGGCTATTTTCGTATATGCGTTATTACGCGAGCAATAACAAAAACAAAACCAAAAATAAATAGAAAAGAGTATATATATATATATATATATATATATATATATATATATATACACTCCTGGAAATGGAAAAAAGAACACATTGACACCGGTGTGTCAGACCCACCATACTTGCTCCGGACACTGCGAGAGGGCTGTACAAGCAATGATCACACGCACGACACAGCGGACACCAGGAACCGCGGTGTTGGCCGTCGAATGGCGCTAGCTGCGCAGCATTTGTGCACCGCCGCCGTCAGTGTCAGCCAGTTTGCCGTGGCATACGGAGCTCCATCGCAGTCTTTAACACTGGTAGCATGCCGCTACAGCGTGGACGTGAACCGTATGTGCAGTTGACGGACTTTGAGCGAGGGCGTATAGTGGGCATGCGGGAGGCCGGGTGGACGTACCCCCGAATTGCTCAACACGTGGGGCGTGAGGTCTCCACAGTACATCGATGTTGTCGCCAGTGGTCGGCGGAAGGTGCACGTGCCCGTCGACCTGGGACCGGACCGCAGCGACGCACGGATGCACGCCAAGACCGTAGGATCCTACGCAGTGCCGTAGGGGACCGCACCGCCACTTCCCAGCAAATTAGGGACACTGTTGCTCCTGGGGTATCGGCGAGGGCCATTCGCAACCGTCTCCATGAAGCTGGGCTACGGTCCCGCACACCGTTAGGCCGTCTTCCGCTCACGCCCCAACATCGTGCAGCCCGCCTCCAGTGGTGTCGCGACAGGCGTGAATGGAGGGACGAATGGAGACGTGTCGTCTTCAGCGATCAGAGTCGCTTCTGCCTAGGTGCCAAGGATGGTCGTATGCGTGTTTGGCGCCGTGCAGGTGAGCGCCACAATCAGGACTGCATACGACCGAGGCACACAGGGCCAACACCCGGCATCATGGTGTGGGGAGCGATCTCCTACACTGGCCGTACACCGCTGGTGATCGTCGGGGGGACAATGAATAGTGCACGGTACATCCAAACCGTCATCGAACCCATCGTTCTACCATTCCTAGACCGGCAAGGGAACTTGCTGTTCCAACAGGACAATGCACGTCCGCATGTATCCCGTGCCACCCAACGTGCTCTAGAAGGTGTAAGTCAACTACCCTGGCCAGCAAGATCTCCGGATCTGTCCCCCATTGAGCATCTTTGGGACTGGATGAAGCGTCGTCTCACGCGGTCTGCACGTCCAGCACGAACGCTGGTCCAACTGAGGCGCCAGGTGGAAATGGCATGGCAAGCCGTTCCACAGGACTACATCCAGCATCTCTACGATCGTCTCCATGGGAGAATAGCAGCCTGAATTGCTGCGAAAGGTGGATATACACTGTACTAGTGCCGACATTGTGCATGCTCTGTTGCCTGTGTCTATGTGCCTGTGGTTCTGTCAGTGTGATCATGTGATGTATCTGACCCCAAGAATGTGTCAATAAAGTTTCCCCTTCCTGGGACAATGAATTCACGGTGTTCTTATTTCAATTTCCAGGAGTGTATAATTTACGAGTTACGCGAAAGTAAGTTGTGGTCACTATTAATATCTGCATCTGGTAATGTGTGCACCTTCTTGATTCCATTCCTGTATCTTCCTTCTACCAGTATAAAATCAATTTGGTTTCTGTATTTATCCCCTGGTTATTTCCAAGTGTAAAGCCTCCTCTTATGGTTCTTGAACCAAGTGTTTGCCGCTATCAGCTGCCTTTCCCTGCAGAAGTCAATCAACCATTCACCTCTGTCATTTCTCTTTCCAAGACCATGACTGCCTACTATGTTTCCCTCTTTCCCTTCTCCCACAATGGCGTTCCAGTCTCCCATTACTATTTTGCAGCATTTTTTATTTTCGTCCATTATTCTCTCTATTACATTGTACGTTTCCTCTATAATTTGGTCATCATGTTCTGAAGTTGGCATGTACACCTGGACAATCAGTAAATCTTTTTGTGCTCCTTTCAGCCTTACACCAATAACCCGGTCATTTGCATAGTCTACATATTCCACACATTTAGCCAATTCCTTTGTCATAATCATTCCTATTCCATTAATTCCTTTTACTTCTCCTCCTGAGTAGTAGAATACATATTCATCTGACTGCAACTCTCCATGTCCATTCCATCTTACCTCAGCAACTCCTACGAGGTCCATATGATTCTTTTCCATCTCTCTTTTAAAGTTTTCTAGTTTCCCTGCTTGTAGCAGAGTTCTGACATTCCAGGAACCAATTCTAGTTTTGATTTCTTGCCTCCTTTCAAATTGCCCCTCCCCCCCCCCCCCCTCCCGGAGATCCGAATGGGGGACTATTCTACCTCCGGACACTGATTTAACATGAGAGGAAGCCATTTTTTGTGCATAAAATGGAGACTGCATTATGCAGGGAAGATAATCTGCGGTGGTATTCCGTTGCCTTCCGCAGTTCTGGAGGCCGCCCCTAACATGGGATACAGACGTCTTTTGCAGCCGCCCGCTCCGGGTCAGACGCTGCATGAGAAGTATAGGTTGGAAAATGAAAGACCCCTAGCCCTCGAAACCTAATAGCGTCAGGGTCGGAAAAGAACAAGAGCTGGCCGAGGGTGGCCAGATAGGAAAGATAACAGTGAGGAGCCTGGCATAAGTAAGTGGAAGCAATGCCAGGACTCAGCTCGGGGCCCCGTGGTCGCCAGCCACGTATCACTAGGTGTGACTCCCTGAGGTTATATTTTGATCCAGCTCCGCAAGGCAGCGGAATGTCAACCGTCGTCTTGCGGAGCTGGAAAACAGCTTGTTGCACGGCAACGCACAGGGATAATGTAGCGCAAGGGATAATGTAGCGGCCAATAATTTTTTTATACTTTTTTCACAATAAAGCCCCGAACTTCGAGAAAAAACGGCGGAAGCAAAGTTCTAGACCTAGTATTATTTATTTTGCTACAGTAAAATTTCAGTATATTACTTTTTAAGACATCTTATTTATGTCAAATGTTTTTATAAAAGTGCTGAAAATGTCAGGTATTTCGTAATGATTCCATGTTTGTTTTTTCGTCTGTAAAATACAGAGTGGTATTTTTTGTTCCATCAACTTTCGCGATGAAGAGTGACTGCTTCTTTTTATCGCCCAAGTGTCATTTGTTTAGTGGAGAAACAACGCCATGTTATTATGAATTTTTATTTCTAGACATTGCAAGTGAAACCAAATTCAGAAGCTGATCACTGCAGTAATGGTTATCATGTATGCAACGTGTTTTAAAAAAGCGGACCCGTATCCCCACAGAGGCGACTACTGATCAGAAGCACAAAACAAGTAGTTTGGAAAGAAAATACTTGTTGAGATATGGACCATTTTATATTTTGTGTCGAGAACGGTCAGTCCTCGGTATTGTTGGCAGTCTTGCTGCTGACATTCACTGCTCATTATTTCACGCATATGTTTGCCTCTCTACTTAGTCATAAGATGCTAGCAATGCTTTGAGCACTTCTAGCATTACAGCAAGATTAGCAAATTCAGAAAACTGTAACCAGTCCCTTTTTTGAAATAGTTATTTCTTCCATGAAGCGGTTTTCGAATTTTTTCAGGCTCATCTTCAGATGGTGTAGCCCTACAGGAGATTACATAGCTATTTCAAAGCGTAGTGCTGGGTGCTGGCTTGCAATATATGGGCGGCTTCCATTGTGGTGGACAGTTTGCAGCACATCACTCTCTTTTACAGAATATGTATGCGTATACGCTGTAATATCGAAACTTCGGTAGAATCCAGCATGTGCAGTACAACTGGCATTGTTACAACAAATTTAACTCATTTTGCAATAGGTGTATTGATTCTCTTGTAATTAAATCTTAAACTCGAATCTCCGTAACAAAATATATCCGATAATTGACACTCAGCACCAGAGCATTACTGTCACGAAAGACAGGACGGGAGGAAAGAAAAATGCGCCGTGAAATTCAGTTTATGTCAACTGCGACGCTGCGTGGCAGGAAAAGTGAATGCAGTGACTACGAACATGCTTGGAAAAGTATGCAACGAAGTTGACTGTCATCTATATGTGTGCCTGGAGTTACTTTGAGAACATATTATACATCTATGAAACGTAACTGAAAACTGTAGTCCACTGGAAAACGAAAACTTTACATTCAAAGTCGTCAGCTAAAATTGCATAGGATATAGTCTTGGAAATCAGATGAATCTTTAAGAAACACATCGTATCTCTTTGATATGTGAAATGAAACCATAGCTTCTATTTTCAGTGCCATGTTTATCAGGTATATTCTCTGATGAAACTGACTACATAGTGGAAATGTACGTATTATATTCAAGTTGTATAAATTAGCTTTATTGAGCTAACCCATTCTTTCTTTTTTCGTAACGTACTTGTCAAGTATCAGAGCTCGATAGCTTTAATTTGTAAACTCCCACACTTGTTCCTTCGACAGGTGCGCGTGCAAATATCGCTAGCCGATAACGGAACATACTTTACGGTACTGTAGCAAACATTCGTTATGTCATATCGTCTCTAAATTGTCGTACGTATATGGAAGTAGAGATTCGATCTCCAGTCTAGGTACACAGATACATGATGGAGAACATTAGTTTTATTGTTTGTTTGAATAAATTATGAAGTGAAATAGTGTTTGACATTCTGTGGCTGGTGGTAGGCCATTAGAAACCAACATAAATGTAAGCTTTTTAAAACTGTAAATTAGCAACTTCCTACTCCAAAAGCCCAATGAGGTAATAAATAGTTTCAGTGTATAAGACAACTTACTAAAATACTGTACTGTGCTGCTACCTGTTTCGATCATATGTCTCATCTGGCAGACTTAAATTTTTAAAAGTTTGCCAGATGATGACGTACGATCAAAACAAGTAGCAGCACAATAAATATTTTAGCAGGCTGTCGCCTTATATATACACATCAAAAAAATTTTGCATCACCCCAGTTCCCAAAACTCTTGAAGACAGGCGTTGACTGTGGATACTGTCTCACAGACACAGTCCCTTTGACCGTTCAGAGATGTCACTAAACCCCCGCCCAAAGAAGTAAACAACCATGCTTGTGCATTGCCTATTACACGGAGGGGGTCCGACAACCGATCAGTTCCAGTCATTCCACCAGGAAGGAGGTACACGGTTCGTGTTGTCTGTAGTTGAATCATGCCTAGACGGTCATTACTTTGTGCCAGGAAGGGCTCTCAGCAAGGGAAGTGTCCAGGCTTCTCGGAGTGAAGTAAAGCGATGTTGTTCGGACGTGGAGGAGATACAGAGAGACAGGAACTGTCGATGACATGCCTCGCTCAGGCCGCCCAAGGGTTACTATTGCAGTGGAAGACCGTTACCTACGGATTCTGGCTCGGAGGAACCCTGACAGCAACGCCACCATGTTGAATAATGCTTTTCGTGCAGCCACAGGACGTCGTGTTACGACTCAAACTGTGCACAATAGGCTGCATGATAAGCAACTTCACTCCCGACGTCCATAGCGAGGGCCATCTTAACAACCACGACACCATACAGCGCGGCCCATCAACACGCCGAATGGACCGCTCAGGATCGTCATCACGTTCTCTTCACCGATGAGTGTCGCACACGCCTTCAACCAGACAATCGTCGGAGACGTGTTTGGAGGCAACCCGGTCAGGCTGAACGCCTTAGACACTGTCCAGCGAGTGCAGAAAGTTCGAGGTTCCCTGCTGTTTTGGGGTGGCGTTATGTGGGGCCGACGTACGCCGCTGCTGGTCATCGAAGGCGCCGTAACGGCTGTACAATACGATAATGCCGTCCTACGACCGATAGTGCAACCACATCGGCTGCCCATTGGCGAGGCGTTCGTCTTCATGGACGACAATTCGCGCCCCCATCGTTCACATCTTGTGAATGACTTCCGTCAGGATAACGATATCGCTTGACTAGAGTGGCCAGCATGTTTCCAGACATGAACCCTATCGACCATGCCTGGAACAGAATGAAAAGGGCTGTTTATGGACGACGTGATCCACCAACCATTGATGAACTTGCGGATAGTAAGCCACGAAGAATATAGACATGCATCAATGCAAGAGGACGTGCTACTGGATATTAGAGGTACCGGTGTGTACAGCAATCTGCACCACCACCTCTGAAGCTCTCACTGTATGGTGGTACAACATGCAGTGTGTGGTTTTCACGAGTAATAAAAAGGGTGGAATTAATGTTTATGTTGATCTCTATTCTAATTTTCTTTACAAGCTCCGAAACTCTTGGAACCGTGGTGATGCAAACCTTTTTTGTGTGTATATAAAAATGTCTTTGATCAGAACCCAAAAAAGAGTTTAACCATTTTTATGTCTGTGAAAAAAATGCAACCGTTTTAATGGTTCAGTCGGACACTTCACGAAAGAAAAGAGCTGCAAGTTCTTGAAATTAAATTAATTTTTGGCAATGCGATGAAACGATCAGCGAAACATTTCAGAATGGGACATAAAAATCTCTAGATCGGCCTTTTCAATTGAAATACGGGTATCTAGGCAGTGGTTGAGGAAAGAACATTCATTATTTTTTATATGCAAAAAACCATGTTCAAATTCATACACAAGCTCCGACTAAGGTAAGACACCTATAGTTATTACACTTCGCAGTTTCCCTACGGAAGATTTTCAGGAGTTTTAGGGAGATTGGAAATTATTGTGATAGCCTTCAGTATAGAGTGGCGTTTTCGATATCATCTATTAAGGAATCTGGCCGGAAACAATATACAGAAAAACTTCTTAACATTTTCAATGTAACGTCAGCCATATACATGGGAAAGAAATGTGTAGGATGGCTGTACATTATGACTCACATTTGTGTGTGTGAGTACCAAGTTTATGTCTGTTCAGTTAAAAAAAGCGTCCTCAGATACTGATGGTCAGCTACACACAATAGACGATGTGATAGTTCAAAAGTCCAGGGTAAACTAGAAACACAGAACACTCAATGTCGTCACAATAAACAGCTTCAGAAGAGACCCTCTGAACATCAGCCGAAATGAAGTATACAAACGAGAAGACGTAAAACCCAAATACATTTCGTTCAGAATAAGTTTCTCTTTATCTCCGACAGACATTTCCCATTTAAAATTGCAAATATGGTGTCAATAAAGCATTGAAGAAACCCTGGATACGTGAAAATATCAACGTGTCACGTAACACAAAATACAGCCACGTAAAATTGTGAGGATAAGCACATGAATGCAAATTCTTTCGTACTACAGAAGTTGTTATTTGTTCAGGAGATATGACATATTAAGTTGGAAAGAAATACATTGCAACACTGCGATCCAACAGCTTTATTATTTCTACACGAAATAAAAATCGTTTGACACAAAAAGATTTCGTTTCTCTGGTGATCAAATGGCAGGGACAAGTGCTTTGGGTAGCCTTTGGACTAGCGACCATATGTATACCCAGCAGACGGATCGTCTTCGTGTCACTAAACGACAGTGCAGAGTCAAATTACGAATATTATACATTTACTCCTGCTAGCCAAATGGAACATATCGGTGCTTCTTTTTGCATTTGATATGGGCCATAGTGAGCCTTAAGCAGCTTATGTGGACACCATTAGTTCATGAGTGGTTCCTTCTAAAACCCCTAAATAAGGGTTTTTATCATTTTTTCGTACCAAAACAGTGGCTTTGATTCGAAGATGGCTATGCACAGCAAATGGATGGCATTTTGACGTTATATTCCCAATATTTCGATATGTAGCAACCATGAAAATTTTATTGATATCTGCATCCGTTCCCGAGACACAGAGGAGCAAAGTTACTATGCATGTACAAGCAAAATACGGTGTGAGGCGAAATCCAAATAATAAATATCAACAGCAAATCGCTTATCCGTTTACGAGAAACACACAAAACATATGGTTCTTGAGTACCAAAACCGAGCCGCAGATTCCAAGACAGCTACGCACAGTGTAGTTTTTGCTACATATTCCTAAGCTCCCAATGTCAAACGCCCTTGAAAATTTTCTTGATATCTTTATCCGGTCCCGAGACACTGAGGTTCGAAGTTACCGTACCTGTAGACGTAAAGTGCAACGTAAATTCCGGTGTGAGGCGAAAACGTAGATTTGAAGTGACTGAGCACGGAGAAATATGCTGTAAAGTCTCTCTGTTATCATTAGAATGGCTCTGGCAACAGCATGTTGTAGTACTGAAGCACATGTAAAATTTTTGTGCACCTAAATTTCAAATTCACGTAAGTAAACTAGCAAAATTTTACTGATCCATATAATTCTTTTCGTATGAGTGACATGCCCTGCTGTAGCAGGGAAAAGAAGGAAACCAGAGGAAAAATGCTTCTGTTGGAGCGCAGATATGGGGAATATGCTCATGTTTAAAAGATTGACTGAAAATTTGGGGTACCAGCGGCCTCAATCTGCCTTCCTTAGCATCTATAAAAAAATTTCCGAAAATCTGCATACTTGCGCTTTTTTATGCTGAGGGCAAAGAAAACAGTGGAAGTTGTTCGGTATCAGTGATTTACAGCGAAAAAATGGGTTTGAGCGAGTTACAGTTAGAGGAGCAGTTGCAGATTAAGAAAATTGACGAACAAGTTCGCATGCCAAAATGTTTGGGAAATTTTTAGAGGTGCTGAGGAAAGTAGAGTGAGTCAGTGTTTTAAATAAGAGTATATTCGCCTTTTTCATGCTTCGATAGGAGCATTTTTCCGCTGGTAAATTATAATCCAAATTCTCCTGATTTAGGCTGATGCATTTATCTGCAGAAAATGATCTTTCTCTATTGCAAGAAGTGAAGAATAGATATTTAAATGAGTAAATTTTGGAAAGTGTAAGATTGAATAACTCCAGATCCTTTGCACTGTCGTTACTAATAACTGCTCTGGCTTCTCTTCGAACACAACAGTATCAGATCTGCTTATTCCAACAACCCAGTCGTTACTAATCTCGGTGCCACAAAAAAATTCGCGTTCGTTGATTCTGATCACTTCCTAAGCTCAAATCGAAAGAAGAAGAGGGTGAAAAACCTTGGAAGTTGAAGCGAGATTAGAGCGTGACTCTTACTTAGTTGACTGCCAAAATACAGCACTACGAAGTAAGGAGATAATATCCCCTCTTGTTAAAAGCTCCGACATCATTGTTGAAGATAATGGTTTATCGTTCATTATGGAAATTCCATATTTTATGGAGCAAAATTGAGAAAATGCACTATTACATAAAATAGTGTAATGTTATACACTAAAGGCAGGGAAAGGTGATTAATATACAGGATATACAGGATTAAAGTGTAAAATATATCATATTAAGTAAAAAAAATATGCGGTATGCATGAATTTATTTCCTGTAAGGTCAAAATACGCGAACATGCACGAGAAATCCCTGAGGCTTGAAAAGACATGGATCAAATGATACTGATTTGTTTAACATGTCTGAAACTTTAACCGACCCGCACAGATAGATGCACCCATCAGCATAGCACTTCCAGGATTCCCGGAGGTGATAGTGAACCATATATTAGAAGATTGAGCTGTTATTTGATAATAAGGAGGCAATACATTATATTAGAATTATAATTCGTTTGGCAATAGTGTAAAGTTATCACATTGCCAAATAAATAAATATTTAATTGTGCATTTGGGTATTTCTTACATACTACTAAAACTATATGTTATACTTTTTTTTTAAGCAAAGCTTTTCTGGTTTAATTTTGGAGACCAGATACTACGAGGGCTGCTCGGATATTAAGGTCCAATCGGTCGCGAAATGAAAACTACAGTGAAAATCAATTTTTTTTAAAATTTGCAACAGTTAGCCACACCTTCCAGCTGCCTCTCTAAATAGTCGCTGCTTCGACTTAGACATTTGTCGTGGCGTTGTACAAACTTTCCAGTACACTCGTCAGAGAAAGCAGCCGCCTGCGCTTTCTGCCAATTCTCTACGCTGGTCTGCCTTTCGTTGTTAGCCCCAAAATGTCATCTTCGTAGCCAGCGGTTCGTGTGAGCAGATATGATCAGCGGAGGGAGCCAATTAAGGGCTGTATTGAGGGTGACCAAACACTCCCATTGAAATCGCTGCAGGAGCGTCTTCATTGCCCCTGCAGAATGAGGCTGAAAACTGTCTTGAAGAAAGAAACGCATGACATTTACGTTATGTGAGCTGCATAGCTTTTGGCGAAATCTCTCACCAGAGGCACTGTTGTTTTAGGCGTTTCTACGTGATCACTTTGCGCTCTGAACTGAAAAGAGCGACATGAAGCGACCGACAGGCACACTAAAGACACTGCCCAACACATCTGTGCAACGTTCCATCGGATTTTCACAGTGGTTCCCATTTCGCGCCTAATCGGAACTTACTTTGCGACAACGCCTCGTATTTGAGTGAAGGACTCCCAAAAGCAACTTATATACATAAAATTAAAATAATAAACAAATATATTTCCAGAACAAATGAAAAATAGGTGCCCTTTTTAGGTCCTCTTTAAAGAAACGGACCCCCCCCCCCCCCCCCATCTTTTTGACAACATCCTGGCAACGCTCTTGCATGACATCCTGAAAGCCATGGATCAAGGCAGTCTGCTGTCTGGTACATGCAGTATTTCTGCCGTCGGCCGGCACATGGTGGATACTGAGCTGTTCTTGTGCAAGGTACATGTGGAAAATTGTTAGTGCCATATCTATAAACGCAAAAACCGAAACAACAACAGGCAGAGTAGAAAGGCAGCTGCAACATCCAATTTTCTGTCGATGTCAAATATTTATTACAAAAATTGAAAGTGGGTGACACCCCGAAAGGCGTATTACCATAATTAAAAATATATGAAACAGGCTGGTTCTTGTATTTCTTAAATTAATATGATCTGCAGCTACAGAGCTCAACAACAAGGAAAGTGGATAAATTATCATTAACGAAAGACGCTAAACATAAGCAAAAGTGTGTGTATTACGAGGGGGTACCCGAAAATAACCGGAATAACATTGCCGTGGACGGAGCTAGTGTAGTGCGCATTTCTGCCGCTAGGCGTGCATAGCGAAACTCATTACCAGTTCAGTGCATGCTGTGTTGTCGACCTAGCATGTACTGTTCATCTAGAGTGATTGTTTTTGCTAGCGCTGTTTGTTCACGTTTCGTTTTTTTATGATAGCAAGTTTAAGTGAACAACGTGCAGCTGCGAAATTTTGTTTTCTACTCGGTAAAAATGCTGCTGAAACCGTTTTAATGTTGAAAACATCTTACCAAAATAATGCTACGGGAAAGATTCAAGTGTAAGAGTGGATTGACTATTTAAAAATGGCGATCTGTCGATTGATGATAAACCTCGTTTTGGCCGTTCGTCAACTGCCCGAATCAACGAAACTACTGAAAAAATTCGAGAGCTTGTTCTCACAGACCGACGACAGACAATTGATCAACTTTCAGAGATTAGTGGGTTATCTTCGAGCTTTGTTCAGAAAATTTAAACGGGAGATTTGGGAATGAAAAGGCTTGGTGCCAAGTTTTGACTGACAATCAAAAGCAACGTCGAGTTGAAACATTTCGTACTTTGAAACAACAGCTTGAAACTGATCCAGATTTTCTGTCAAAGGTCATTACTGATCATGACTCATGGTGCTATGGTTACGATCCAGAAATAATACAGCAGTCAAGCCAATGGAAGATGGTGACGTCTCCCCATCCAAAATATTGTCGTTAAGTCACATCAAACATTAAAACAATGTTGATTTGCTTTTTTGAGGCCAAGGGCGTAGATCATTCAGAGTTTTTTCCCCAAGGTCAGACCATCAATCAGACCTTTTATTTGGAAGTTTTAAGATGATTGCGCAATAGTGTACGTCAAAAAGACCGGATCTGTGGCAGACAGAAGACTAGTTCTTCCACCACGACAAAGCACCTGCACACACAGCCATCTCTGTTAGTTTTTGGCTAAAAATGGCATGGTTCGGCTGCTCCACGCACCTTACTCGCCTGACCTGGCTCCGAGCGACTTTTTCTTATTTCCACGCATGAAATGGGGCGTGAGAAGACACCGATTTGACAACATTGAAGGTCAAGAAAATAACGAGGAGGATTTGTCAGCCATTTCTAAAGGTGACTACAAAAAATGTTTCGGGCGGTGGAAGCACCGGTGGGACAAATATATTAGTTGTAATGGAGAGTATTTTGAAGGGAATAGGTAGTTGGGTTGGGTTGTTTGGGGAAAGAGCCCAAACAGCTAGGTCATCGTTCTCATTGGATAAGGGAAGAACTGGGAAGGAAGTCGGCCGTGCCCTTTCAAAGGAACCATCCCGGCATTTGCCTGGAGCGACTTAGGGAAGTCACGGAAAGCCTAAATCAGGATGGCCGGACGCGGGATTGAACCGTCGTCCTCCCGAATGCGAGTCCAATGTGAACAGGCAGTCTTGTAGGCAATCTGAAAATATACAGCTCTTAAAAAATTATACCCCCTTGTACATCTCAGCACTGCAATCAATGAAAATATGAGGAGAAAAAAGAACAGAGTGAAATATGAATATGGCTATTGCTGTTTTTGTCTGGCTGGCTGCAGCTGAAGGCTTCTTCCAAAAAATGGGTTGTCTTACACTTGCTGACATCCACAATAATTACAAACACATTCCGTGGTTCACAAATGAAGCATCCTAGATGGACGACATAGCCATTTTCCTAAGTCAATGTGTACTTTTATCACACTGAAAAAGTGTCATGATGACCTCTCCATTGACAAAAGATTCCGGATTAGTCCTGCTAGGGCTGCTGAGGAGACATGAGCATCAGAAAAAGATGCAATAACGAAAGAAAGGGTAACATTCCACGACTCTGAGCGTGGGATGTCAGAAGTTTGAACGTGGCAGGGAAGCTACAAAGTCTATAAAGGGTAATGCTGAACTTCGAATGGAAACAAAGCAAGGATTTCTGTTCCGACGAATATAAGGTAATATCAATAGCAGCAGAATATGTTATAACGAGAGGACGTTTCGTTGTAAGTGGAACGGTAGGGCACTGAGTGAGTTACTGTGAACTGTTCAATGGTAGGGTTGTTCTCATCAGAATTAATAGTAAACCGCCGCCGACAACAATAGTCCAGAGTACATACCAACTTCGAGACCAGAAAAGATAAAGAATTTATATCAGGATATTAAATGGGTAACGTAATACGTAAAGAGTGATGAAAATATAATCAACGGGGATTGAAATGCAGTTGTAAGGGAAATAGTACAGAAAGGGTTACGGCAGCAGGACAATTGACTTCTGCAATAAATTTCAGCTAGTAATAACAAATACTCTGTTCCAGAAGTATAAAACGAAATGGTATACGTGGAGAAGCTCTGGAGACACGAGAAGATTCCAGTTTAATTACATCACGGTTAAATAGAGTTTCCAAAATCAGATAATTAATTGTAAGGCGTATCCAGCAGCAGATACAGACTCTCATTGCAAGTTATGAAGTGTAGACTGTAATTCAAGACAGTCATATGGAACTATTAATGTGATAGGACATGGGATACCGAAATACTGACGAGGGAAATTCCCCATCGCAGCCCCCGCCCCTCCAGATTTAGTGGCAAAATGGCCCAGAGGTAGCCTGTCAAAATCTGAACACGTATGAAGTATGAAAACAGAAGGAGGTGTACTGAACTATGAAAAATAAGCAAGATACAAGATACAAAGAGTTAACGCTCCAAGCTTAAAATGTGCAACATCGAGAAACTACCGAGTGATCAAAAAGTCAGTATAAATTTGAAAACTTAATAAACCACGGAATAATGTATATAGAGAGGTAAAAATTGACACACATGCTTGGAATGACATGGGGTTTTATTAGAACCTAAAAAAAACAAAGTTCGCAAAATGTCCGACAGATGGCGCTGGACAGCAAAACGTCAGTGACTGCACATGGCAATCGTGTATAAAAGGAGCTGTAATGAGAGACAGAATCAGATGCGCCAGCAGTCGCAGCATGTTGACGTTACCTGAAAAGGCGCTTTTAGTGAAGCTGTATTATCAGAATGGGGAATGTGCTAGTTTAGCGTTACGATCCTATCGCCATAGGAAGGGGATTCGAACGGGTAAAGGTCCATTGACAAATGCAGCTGTGGCGAGAATGATTTCCAAGTTCGAAGCCACTGGTTGTCTGGACGATAGACCCCGTAGTGGCCGACCGAGCACAAGGGGTAATGCTGCTGAGACAGTTCAGGAAGAAATGGAGACTGTAGCGGGTTCGTCTACGCACGGGAAAGTCAGCGCTCGTGCAGTCGCACGTCGCATCGGCATTCCATATACTACTGTTTGGTTGGCGCTTAGGCGTATCCTCCGCTGCTATCCGTACAAAATCCATCGGCATCATGAACTGTTACCTGGCGATTTAGTGAAGCGGAGGGCATTTGCGGTGTGGCCGTTTCCAAAGATGACAGAAGATGACGATAGGTTCAGTAACGTGTTGTGGACCGACGAAGCTCATTTCACGCTCCGAGGGTCTGTCAACGCCCACAACTGCAGAATTTGGGCTACCGAAAATCCTAGAACTGTCGTGGAAACTCCATTGCACGACGAGAAAGTCACGGTATGGGTTGGATTACCACATCTACCGTTATCGGGCCTTTTTTCTTCGAGGAAATGCGTGATTCTGGTTTTGTAACTGCCACCGTGACGGGCGATAGGTACGTCGGTATGTTACAGAATCGCATCATGCCCAGCCCGGCTGATAAACACCTGCTGGAAAGAACAATGTTTATGCAGGATGGCGCTCCAACCCATATTGCTAGACGCGTGAAAGATCTCTTGCGCGCGTCGTTTGGTGATGATCGTGTGCTCAGCCGCCACTTTCGTCATGCTTGGCCTCCCAGGTCCCCAGACCTCAGTCCGTGCGATTATTGGCTTTGGGGTTACCTGAAGTCACAAGTATATCGTGATCGACCGACATCTCTAGAGATGCTGAAAGACAACATCTGACGCCAGTGCCTCACCATAACTCCGGACATGCTTTACAGTGCTGTTCACAACATTATTCCTCGACTACAGCTATTGTTGAGGAATGATGGTGGACATATTGAGCATTTCCTGTAGAGAACATCATCGTTGCTTTGTCTTACTTTGTTATGCTTATTATTACTATTCTGATCAGATGAAGCGCCATCTATCGGACATTTTTTGAACTTCTGTATTTTTTTTTTTTTTTTTTTTTTTTTTTTTTTTTTTTTTTTTTTTTGTTCTAATAAAACCTCATGTCATTCCAAGCATGTGTGTCAATTTGTACCGCTCTATCTACATTATTCCGTGATTTATTCAGTTTTCAAATTTATACTGACTTTTTGATTGACGGCGCCGTAGTTGTGTGGTCACGGTGTTGGCCTACAAAGCAGAAAATCGATGTTCAAATTTTCCTCGTGCCCCAATTTTGTTTCGCAAAATTATGAAGTTTTCGTCACTGACGTATCTGTTCTGTTTCTGTAATCTTGGTTTACATTGGTTATAGAATATGAGTAATGTGGTAAGCATATATTACCGTCGCAAGTAAATGTGATGAATAGTGAGAGCAGGCGAGATGCCGCGTAGACCTCTGACGGAAATGAACACAACAAGCAAGCGCGTGTCAACTATGTTACAGCCGGCCGAAGTGGCCGTGCGGTTAAAGGCGCTGCAGTCTGGAACCGCAAGACCGCTACGGTCGCAGGTTCGAATCCTGCCTCGGGCATGGATGTTTGTGATGTCCTTAGGTTAGTTAGGGTTAACTAGTTCTAAGTTCTAGGGGACTAATGACCTCAGCAGTTGAGTCCCATAGTGCTCAGAGCCATTTGAACCATTTGAACCAACTATGTTACAACAAACTGAATGCAGGAGTCAAAACGTGTGGTGCTTGTGTAGAGTAAATAGAAGGTGCATACGTCTGGAGGTCCTTTCGTCATACATCGCAGTTGCAAACTGACATTACACCACGACACAGACACTGATTTCAGTATAGCGCAGTATAGCGAACAGACACGCCAATGACCGGGAAGACAATTCATAATTTTCTGATAAAAAAAATATGGGGTACGAGGAAGATTTGATCACGGAACTGCCTCTTCACAAACTAATACTGTGAAAGCAAAACCACGACGCCGTGGCTCTGCGAATTCGCTCGATGCTGCACATCTTGTGTTTGGACCGTTCACTGTTTCTATTTTGCTTCTTATTTCACAGTCCAGTACACATTCTTCCTATTCGCGCTGACCACTCAGTTACCAGGGGCGGACATGAAAGCAATGAGAAGTAGAAGAAACAAGATTAACATGGACAAAGCAAGGAGCACACAAAGAGCACACAGGCACACACCAAAAGGGCATTCCTGGCCAAGAGAAGTCTATGGGTATCAGCCATTTACCTTTTTTAGAGGAAAAAATTCTGAGAATCTTCATGTGGAGCACAGCATTATATGGTGAATCAAGGGCTGAGGGAAAGCCCTAACAGAAGATCATCGAAGTGTTTTAGATGTGGTGGTAAAGAAGAAGGCTGACAATTAGATGGACAGATAAGGTAAGGAATGAGGAGGTTCTCAGCAGAATCGGCGCAAAGAGGAACGTATGGAAAGCACTGACAAGAAGAATGGTCAGGAAATTTAAGACACATGGAATAACTTTCAGGCTACCAGTGGGAGCTGTTGCGGATAAAAAATATAGAGGAAGACAGAGATTGGAATACATCCAACAAATATTTGAGGACGTAGAGTGCAAGTGCTACTTTGAGGTGAAGAAATTGAAACAGGACAAGAGTTGGTGGCGGCCCATTAACGCAGTTAGAAGACTGATGATAAAAACAAAAATCTCCTGTGGCATTGATAGTCTTTAGCAATCATTCACTGAAACGGGGAAAAGGGCAATGGAAGCATGATCTTAAAAACCGGGTGATGAAAAGAGAAAAACCAGAAGGATTGACACAAACGTAACAGGGCAGTGAAACTGCCTAGGTGATGGCAGTGAAGGTGCTGACATAGAAAAGATGAAGAAGAATGTGATGATGATGATGATGAATTGATGATCGAACTGCTGGTGGTGATGACGCTGTAGCTGCAGCCTCTAAAAGAAAGAAATGTTAATTACTTATTTAATATGCTGATTGAATATGTCTGATTACGTTCAGAGCTTGTAGATACATTATTAATAAACTATTTCTGAAAACAAGACGGTCAGTGCTATTGCATAGCACTCAGAGTGCTACTTCAAACACTAAAATCACTTTAATACTAATGGTTCAAATGGCTCTGAGCACTATGCGACTTAACTTCTGAGGTCATCAGTCGCCTATAACTTAGAACTAATTAAACCCAACTAACCTAAGGACATCACACACATCCATGCCCGAGGCAGGATTCGAACCTGCGACCGTAGTGATCGCTTGGCTCCAGACTGTAGCGCCTAGAAGCGCTCGGCCACTCCGGCCGGCAATACTAATGGTTCAAACGGGTCTAAGCACTATGAGACTTAACATCTGAAGTCAACAGTCCCCTAGAACTTAGAACTACTTAAACCTAACTAACCTAAGGACATCACACACATCCATGCCCGAGGCAGGATTCGAACCTGCGACCGTAGAAGTCGCGCGGTTCCAGACTGAAGGGCCTAGAACCGCTCGACCACAGGGGCCGGCATTTTTAATACTAATTGTATAAAAATTGTTATTTGTTGGATAACTATGATGCAGAAAGGTATTGTATAATCTACTGTCTACAGGACCTCCACAACCGTTGCCAAAGTTTTTCGTGATGA
This sequence comes from Schistocerca serialis cubense, assembly GCF_023864345.2. Taxonomy (NCBI): domain Eukaryota; kingdom Metazoa; phylum Arthropoda; class Insecta; order Orthoptera; family Acrididae; genus Schistocerca; species Schistocerca serialis. Next base: position 182,023,285 of record NC_064644.1, read on the forward strand.
CTAAATCTGCTACAGTTGTTCTTGGCAAATCCTGTATGTGGGTAAAATCGTAAACACAACCCCATCTTCAGGCGCTACGAAGAACAGGGAAAATTAAGAGCGAATCTTCAGGAAATTCACATCATACAGATGTGAAAATCGGGCTACACCTTGGCTGCGTACGAGAAAGTTGTACCAGTCATGTAAAAAATCTAGCGAGTTTATCAAGTGGTATGCGAGATTCCGTGAGGATGAGGTATAAACTAGTTCTCTGAGTCAACCAGTACCACATACAGTGAACGGGGCCTGACCGAAAAAAAGTAACAATGAAACAACAAATAAACACACATTGCCAGGCTAATGTAACCTATAAATCCACTGCTAACGACTTTTCATGTGGGATGGACTTCATTAAAATGAAGGCATACTGTATGTTTGAAACCCTGGGTCGATGTAAGAAACGTCCTGATGGCCCTAATCAGATCAGATTAAATAAATAAATATTGACTCTACAAGAAAAGAGATGATATTTGTCCTCGAACTAGATATAAGATACTTGAAACTAAGGTATTTCCCGGTTTATCTTATCCTAAATCAGATGAAAGATAATTCCTCTGAGACATGTAGGTATATATCGACAGCACGAATGTCTTCTTCCAAACGTAAACATGTTTTCCATCACGCTGCTGCTGATTGCTGCCGCTTTCTCCGCGAGGGTAACGGCTGTTCCGCGCCGTTCCACGGTTCAGGAGGTACGTTAATCGACAACGAATCAAGTAAAGTTAACCCTTGAAGTCAGCAGTTCCCGTTTTCTCACTTAATCTGCTAGCAGGTTGACAGATGAATTCAGATTTTTATTTGAGTTGCTCTAGGGCTGACACAGAGCAGACATTTATTACGTTTAAAACGTACATAACGCTTTAACATAAAGTTTCAGTATGGTGTACTTGGAAGCAATCTCCGAAACGAACTCCTTAGCCGTAGTCTCTTCCCATAACTTTTCAACAATTAAGTTACGAATACGCTCTGAAAGATTTAGTAGCCTTCTAAATTGTTTCACTTGCTAAATTACACTTTTTCTCTTTCTACGTGCACATTCGTAGTTCCTGATTTCCTCATACATTTCGTGACAAAAATCACAATCAACACACGTCCCTACACTTAACATTAGCTGACGCAGTAATACTGCCTGTCGCCAATAGATGGCAGAGCAACACAGTTTTGCTTACGAAATCGCATTTAACAATACATCAATGTGTTATCATGAGTGCAGGATTAAAATATAATGTCCAGTTACACGTTTTTTAAATCATCAGTCTTTTAATTGTTTTGATGCAGCCCTGATTCACTAGCATACAACGCTGTTCTTCAGATGTACGTTCTCAAATATTTCTTCCTCAGATTAATGCCTGTGTTTGAAACTGACAGACTTATCTCGGCAAGGAATGCCCTTTCTGCCAGTGCTAGTCTGCTTTTTATAACCTCCCTGCTTTTCCGTCATACGCTATTTAGCTTCCAAGGTAGCAGAATTCCTTAACTTCCTCTACATTGTAATCACCAATTTTTACGTAAAGTTTCTCGCTACTCTCATTCTTGTTACTTCTCATTATTTTCGCCTTTCTTCGGTTTACTCTCACACTATGCTCTCACTGGATTTTTTTCCATTCAACAAGTCCTATAATTCTTCTTCACCTTTACTGAGGATAGGAATGTCATCACTGAATTTTATCACTGATATCCTTTCATGCTGAGTTTTTATCCCACTCTCGAACTTTCCTATTATTTCTTTCATTGCTTCTTCGCTGTATAGATTGAGCAGTAGGGCCGAAATATTGCGTCCGCGTCTTACACGCTTCTTAATCCGAGCACTTTACTCTTGCTTTCTGAGTCTTAGTGTTACCTCTTGACCGTTGTACATACTCGTAATGTATATTATCTGTCTTTCCCAATGCTTACTCCTATTTTTCTTAGGATTTCAAACATCTTGCACCATTTTACATTGCTGAATGCTTTTTCCCGGTCGACAAATCCTATGAATGTGTCCTGGTGTTTCTTTAGTCCTGCTTGCATTACCAAGTGCAACGTCAGGACTGCTACTCTGGTGCCTTTATCTTTCCTAAATCCAAAACGATGGTCATCTAGCACATCCTCAACTTTTTCCTCCATCCTTCTGAATATTATTTTTGTCAGCAATTTCGATGCACGAGCTCATACTCTGATTGTGATATGGTTGTCGCACTTATCAGCTCTTGACATCTTTGGAATTGTGCACGTAAGTTTCTCCATAAGTCTGGCGGTATGTTGGCAGTATCATAGATTCTTCAGACCAACTTAAATAGTTTGCGCTTTCCTCAATAAACTCAGAGATTTCGATTGGATCTTATACGAGGTGCAACAATAAAGTAATGAGACTGATTTTCTTTGCAAGATGTGGCAATCCTGCAGGCTTGCGTAGGCACAATATCTTTGACCTTGGTCTACAAGCTGCTTCTAGTCCAAACAGCACATCGATGCAACTGGTCAGTCGTGAGTTGTGCTGTAATAGGTTAACATGTGTTGTGTCTCTCATGACAGAAATGGAAACGCATAATATTGTGCAATGGTATGCCATTTCTTTTTGCATTAAATTGGATGAAAACGCGACGACAACTTACGGTAAGCCTTTGGAGAGGAGGTTATGTCAAGAGCTCAAGTTTTTCGTTGGCATAAAATGTTTAGTGAAGGCAGAACAAATGTTGAAGATGAAGACCGCAGTGGACGACCATCAACCTCTCGGACGGATGTCAACTTGAAGATGAAGACCGCTGTGGACGACCATCAACCTCTCGGACGGATGTCAACTTGGACAACTTGTTCATAAAGAGTGGGTGCCTCCTGGACAAACAGTTCCAATATTAGTACAAAGAAACTTTAGAAAGACTTCGTAAAAGAGTTCTTCATGTCTGTGCCAACATTGCTGAAATTGGATTCTACATTACGATAATGCGCCTTCCCATACTGCTCTGTCATTACAGCAATTTTTAACCTCAAAACAAATTTCAGTACTACCACAGCCACATTATTCACCAGATATCGCTCCGTGCGACGTTTTTCTATTTCCAAGAGTCAAAACGGTGGCCAAGAGACACCATTTTCAAACAACACAAGATGTCCAAAAAGTTGTGATGGGGGTCTTGGAGGATATTAAAGAAGATGAGTTTCAGAAATGTTACCATCAATGGCAGTATCGCTGGAAAAAGTGTGTGCATTCAGAAGGGAACTACTTTGAAGGAGACAACACTAAACGTGACTAAAACGGTAAGCAACATTTTTTTTTCACATCAGTCTCATTACTTTATTGTCGCACCTCGTATATCCCTTCTCCCTTATTTAATCTCAAGTCTCCGAGTGCTCTTTTAAATTCTGACTGTAATACTCTATCCCCTATCTCATTTCTATCGACCTCAATTTCTTCTATCACATGAGCAGAGAATTCCTCGTCCTCATAGACGCCTTCAATACAAAAAAAATGGTTCAAATGTCTCTGAGCACTAAGGGACTCAACTTCTGGGGTCATTAGTCCCCTAGAACTGAGAACTAGTTAAACCTAACTAACCTAAGGACATCACACACATCCATGCCCGAGGCAGGATTCGAACCTGCGACCGTAGCGGTCTCGCGGTTCCAGACTGCAGCGCCTAGAACCGCATGGCCACTTCAGCCGGCCCTTCAATACAATTTCAAACTCTGCACTCCCTGCTCGGCAGTTACGATTGCACTCTGAATGTTGTCGCTCTTCCTTTTAATCTCACAGAAAATTGAACTGATATTGTCTTTGTGAAAAATCAGTTCTTGCGGCAGTAATTTGTTTTTGATTTCTTCACATTTCGCCTTCAGCCATTACGTCCTGGCTTCTCTGCACTTTCTGTTTATATCATTCTCAAGTGATTTATATTGTTGTATTTCTCTTTCCCTAAATATTTTTGTACTTTCTCCTTTAGTCGACCAATCAAAGTATTTCTTTTGATCTCTGTGGCTTCTTCAATGTTACCTTCCCAATGACTATGTTTTCCTCTCCAACATCTGTGATTACTCTTTTTACAAACGCTCACTCCTCTTCAACAATAGTGCCTGCCGTGGTATTCCTTATTGCAGTATCCTGATCTCCAACGTATTTGAACAGCATCTTATCATTCCTCATTATTTCGGTATCCCATGTCCTTTCGCAATGATAGTTCCATAAGACTCTCATGTACAGCAGTCTACTCTTCATCACTACCAACTTATGAGTCTATATCTGCTACTGCATAGGTCTTACAATCCAATATCGGATTTCGGAAACTCTGTTTGACCATGATGTAATTAAGATGAAATCTTCCCTGTCTACAGGCGTTTTCCAAGTATAGCCCCTCATGTAGTGATTCCCGAAGAATGTATTTGCTCTTGTTAGCTTAAATTTATTGATGAATTCAATTAGTCTTTCTCCTCCCTTGTTCCTACTCCCGAGGACAAATTCTCCTGTAAAGCTTTCTTTGCTACTTCTCTTACAACTGCTTTCCAATCCCCCGTGATTATTGCCCTTTACGTACTGGATTACCTTCTCAATAGCCTGAAATAAATTCTCTATCTCTTCTGCTTGTAACGTCGGCATGTATACATGGACTATTCTTATCAGCGTCAGTTGGCTGTCGATTCTGATGAGAACAATCCTATCACTGAACTGTTCAAAGTAAGTCACTCAGTACTCTACCTTTCCCTTCATAGCGAATCGTTCTCAAGTTTTAAGATTTTCAGCTGCTGTTGATATTACCCCATGCTCTATTACCCCACGCTCGTCGAAATAGGTACATATGTCTTCTTTTCATTTCACTTCACTGACTCCAGCTACATCTAGAATGAGCCTTAGGTATTCCAACTTCACCTTTAGACGCTTCGATATGTAGAAAATTTGCCTTTCCTTTGTTAGTTCATCTTTTTGTCATGGTCACCTCCATTTTGGTAGTCCTCATCCAGAGATCCGAATGGAGGACCAATACGAAACCTTTAGCCTTAGATATATCTTCATGACGCTTTTTCAATAACAGGTCAATTGATGGATACACCTTATTTGTATTTAAGGCATTCATCCCACAGCCTTCCGCATCTTCATCCCGTCGGTGATTGCTGATTCATCCGCCTTTCAGAGGCAATTTTCCATCCCAAGGGTAAAAAAGTGCTCTGAACCTCTGCCCCGTCCTCGTCCCTCTTGGAAAGACTGTCGGCAAAAAGAGGATGACTTCTTACACCGGAAGTGTTCGGCCGCACTGTTGATGATTTTTATTGAGCTCTTATCCAGTCCTATTAGATATCAAATTTATAAAAGACAAAGCAGTACCTCAGATACTTTCTTCACTTTTCGAGTCCATAGAGCAATAACTCTTAATTTTGCGATGTTCCACAACATAAGTCTAAGCTGTAGCTCAGCCTCGTCTAGATTTCAGCAGGAGGGAAAATTTTCTGGAGTCTAGATTTTTCCAGAATCGCCTTCGTCACTATATTCCCATTTCACTGTAGTGTCCTATAGTTGTCAGCCTACTGATTGTTCCCTAATTTCCGTATTGTAAATGGTCTTCACTTAGCACTTTTTTTCCTTTTGTATCAAATTTTTGATGTTCTGGGGTAGATTACTTCCAAAGTTGTATATGTGTGGCCTCCAGGGGTGTGATTCTGTTGATGAAGCTGTTCCTCGATGTGAGACGTGGAGCGGTGGTGGGATGTTTGGGTATCGTAATGCCTTTGGTGAGACGTTTGCTTCTTCCTGTCATATTCTCCTCTGTCAATTCTGGAGGAGCGATACCAGTAGGAAGGTTGACTGCTTGCTGAGGTATGGTATGTCCGAAACAGACTGTCATAGTTCTAACAGTTTCATTCAGTGTGTCACTGAAGAACTATGAGCGTGCTTGCCACAGACTGCTGGTGCGTATTCACTGGCGCTGTTGGTAGAAGATGTGGACTGGCTTCTAAGTAGTAGCGCAGATGTCAAGGCTTTAATGAACGGTCCTCTGAGTCTCCCGTAGTGGTTTACACCAAGTAAATAAACTTCTTAAATCATATTAGCACAACTGGGATGCGACGTCTGCTCTTCTCTTTAAGCCGCTTCCGGGGTTCATGGAAGTGCACGGCCCGTGGATTGAGGGTGTAGACCAGGTGACAGCTCTATTTTGGAACTGACATTAACGATTTTTTTCGCTAAAACAACAAACACATCACAAAGCTGACTTATGACCTTTGTTGTATACTCTTAAATTGAAGTAAGTATTTTATTAAGTAATAAGTTTGCGCACAAAGGACACTACACGAGTGCGAAGGCGGTTGGTGGTAGCTCTGAACGCCACAATTTTCAACCCAGCACAGAATTTTTAAAAACTGCTTTGAAACTATTGATACCTTATAACCAGGTACTTTGGTGTTTCTTTAAAAAAAATGGTTTTTAACCAAGTGGCAGCACTCTGAAATAAAAGTCAGTTTACTAATTTCCAAGATTCTGGAAGGCATTACGTCAGCAACTGTGGTTTAGGGGAACCATCCAAGTTGCAATATTAATTTTATTTATTACTTGATGACTATCTTCAAGCCCAAGCTCATTTTCAAATCATCCACTAAGCCATGCAGTAACATGTATTATAACAACCACATGTCTACTCATTCCAGTTAACCACGTCTTGTCAATTAATGCAGGACTGAAGTTCATTCACCTAACTAAGCCATGCACTAATTAACAAAATGTGTTTACGTGCAATTAATAGGCATTGGCTGTCTAATGGATGTTACTGCATAGCTTAGTCGATGAGCTTATTCTCGAAATTAGTCGTCAAGTAATAAGGAAAATTAATATTGCAACTTGGATCATTCTCCGCAATTTATTGCATAATTTGATGAAAGTCAATGTTTTCAACATTAAAGTCGTTATAAGAACGTGCACAAAAAATCGAAATTAAAATATATCGCAAAAATCCTACATACTACAGTATAGAAAACACCGACTCACAAGTTACAAGAAGTTATAATGCAAGTGAATGTATATTTAATGAGGTACAACTCTAACTTAAAAAGGTTGTTTCGAAAAAACAAACGTTTAAATTTCAACGTGTATTTTTTAATGTTGAAACTAAACAACCGTTTAATCAGTAGTGGCAGCACCGTTCACTTAGCCTCTTTCTCGCCGATGTCGGAAGACTCATTTTGACTAAATTATGTCGATTAAATGGCTTCCGCTTACCTATGGAAGTGTTTTTTGCACGACTGTGATTGCCTTTATAACCTGTTCTATTCGTGTAAATACGTTTCTTTGTCATTTTCTAGCACTCACGTTTTACTTCGTACAAAAGAACAAGAGAAATGACAGACGTGAGACAGACACGTGTTTTCAGATTGTTCACACAAGCAGAGCCAAAAATAAAAAACCACCATAACAACACACACACACACACACACACACAGCACAAAAAAATTATATTACACCAAAACATACACACACACACACACATATATATATATATATATACACAAACGCACACACAAATGCATACACTGAAACGTCCCCTTAGAAAAATTACACATGACTGTGCTTAAACTGACACACAATATTTTTGGAGCAACGCAATCTTTCAGTAATCCCTACAAAAGAATGGCCCTGACTAACATTAACCTACACGTTTCACAAATCACTTACCTCTCAAAAATCTTCGTCACTCGAACTACTGCAATACAGCGACCGCCACTACTGTCAGCTAAATAAAAGATTCAAACTACTGAAGGCACTAACTACTGATAGACGTAGTTAGCAAATGAAAGATTTTGACAGAGAACAAACAATGTATTTACCTCAATAGTGTTCAAAAATGATAATATATATACAGCAGTTCATGACATCCATTCTTACAAATGTACTGTCTCTGATGGACACACGTCCAGATCATCCGCTCTCAAAACTCCGCCATTTCTCTCCCCACATCCACCACTGCTGGCGGCTCACCTCCAACTGCGCAACGCTACTTGCTGTTAACAGCCAACTGCCCAACACTACAATAGCGACTATTGCAACAACGCAGACCAGTCTCAGACTGCACACAGCACAGTCAGCGATTTTCATACAGAGCACTACGTGGCGTTACCTAAACAGCCTACTTACAACACGAACAGGTCACAGATACTTCAATAATTACACTCGAAAGTTTTGGCAATAACATTCGATCCCTGGCAAAAACATTTGACAGTCGGCAACAGAAACCAAAACATTGCATTGAAACAAGCATTCAGTTCATAGTGCTGTGGAATGTGGGAAAAAACGCAAATTGGCATTCATAAGAAGAAGAACAACACCAAAAATGCAACAGGAGCGTAATATGTAAGAAATTGTCCACGCAACCCGTAAGTACACTTAAAAACATTACTGCTTGATAGGAAACACCAACCACCAGAACTGTTTATAAATTATAGGCACAGTGACAAAAATGTAAATTAAATAGCTAACGTACGTACATATTCCAGGCCACTGGTGATGCCTTGCAGAAAATAAAGGCGAAACGCGTATGGCACTAAAATTGTGTTTTATTCAGTTGCTGTCAGACGGTCCATAAATAAAAATTATCAATAAATGAATCGTGTTACGAAGAGAAATCTCGTTGATAATACTATTTTACTTGATACTAATGTCGTCTGTGATACTAGCCGAAACTAACAGGACCCCTCTTCCGTCGTTAACTATTATAGTATTACATCGGTTACGTTCGAGCTCTAGCGTGCACCAGACACCCATGCAGTAAACCGCGGTTTTAACATATTTTTAGTATTTACGACACATTTGGTATGAATTAATCTTAAATATAGAGTCTCTAACGAACATTTTAAGGCAATAAAAATTTCTGCCCCGGTCTACACCCTTCACGACGAGTTCGGTGTTCTGGCCACCCTGGATGTAGTTTTTAGGCGGTTTCCTGCATCCGGCTAGGTGAATACCGCGCTGATACGACTGCTTCAGTTACACTGTTCGCAAACACTACGGTAAACGTTCTCATGCTTTAACGCTGCTAACACTTGGCACAGACAGTTGGGGTACACAAATTCCGGCCCGAGGGGGTAAAGGGTGACAACAGCAAGGACACTCAGCCACACTCTGTCACTAACATTGCCAAATATAGAGTAACACGCCGACCCCGTGGAGATACGGGGTAAAGGCGAGGGAAGAAAAGACTTCTGATGGCTTGATGGTTGTCAGTCAGACCTCGGGGGAGTGATGTTTCATTGCATTTATTCCTAAAGTTTGTTTGATAGGTTTTGCACGCGCATTCGACGCGTCACCAGTCATCGTAATGTTGAGCAGAGAACTTGTTACAGGGAGACGACGTGATCGTGACTGTAGAGAACGGCGACCTGAGGGGCGTGGTGGCCACGTCACTGAACGGCGCTCTCTACAACCAGTTCCTGGGCATACCGTTCGCCACGCCGCCTGTGGGAGATCTCCGATTCCGCGTGAGTACTAGATGTGGAAGTTCTGAATAGTGTGGCAACTCTGTATAAACGACGGGCGTTCAATCAGCAACGCAACACATTTTCATCTGAAAGCAGATTGGTTTTATTCAGGATCCCAATCAACATATTATTCCCCACTCTTCTGGATACAAATCCCTATTATCCATCACAATTTTCGTTCGTTGCGACTGCCCTACCCCACCTTACAGGGGGAGAGAACCTGTATGCCTGCATGGTACCACTCCACTGGTAGAAGTCAAAGTCCTCCCAGCATCATTAACTTCCCCATAATCCAAGTACTCCTCTCTGCGGAGTACGTCCTTCATTGGTCCAAACAGATGCAAGTCGAAAGGTGCGAGATCCGGACTGAAGGGTAGAAGAAGAACATCAGTTCAATGAAGTTTCGTGAGCTGCTCTCGGGTGCGCAGAATTGTATGAGATATTGCGTTGTCATGAAAAGGAGAAGTTCGTTTGCATTTTTGTGGCGACGGACACGCTGAAAGCCGTTTCTTCGCTGCAAGAGTCACAACTGTGTGCACTGGCCACACCGACTCAAAGGAAGGCCTCGGTGTTTGTTCGTGACGTCACGTCAGCTAGGCACGGCGAACGCCAGGTCTGTTCCAGGCATACTCATGATGGTGGTGTCTCCCTTCCTGACACAGGAAAATGTGAAACTATTGGCGGTAGTTGACCAACCCACATTGTTCTGAGAGATTTCTGCTATCAATTAACTGTGCAATTCATTACACTTCTTAACAAATAGTGTACTCATGAACTTAAATTTCCACCTGTTTTAAGGATTGACATACAAAAACAACTTCATGGCCTAGCAGCAACAGAATTCGTGCTTCTTTACCTTATTTGTAAATCTGAGGAAGTTACGTTTGTACTGGGTTGCTTTTACAAGAAACTGTGAACATATTGGTGCTCTTCTTTAGGTATCTTGGTTGATTATGGGGTGAGGAGCACTGAATGTTAATGAAATATCTTGCGATTGTACACGGTGGGGGAGGGGGTGGGGGACAGAAGAAGAGGTAAAAGAGAGATACTTGTTTTATCAAATAAAATTTTTTAATCTTATAAAGTTTCTCCTTTCAGTTGCAAGAGGCTAATATTTATCTTTTCTAATGTAAATGTTTAAAATAGTTTAAGCTCAGCAGTATTTTCGATGTATGAAGCTATTTTGTTTCCTGTTTAGAATTGCTGTCGTTGAAAACGGCTGTAATCTAATGACTGGCAGCAGTTGGACATTTACACATGTAAATTAGTTCACATTTCCAGTGACGATGTCAATCGAAAATAAATAAAAGAAACGAGTTCATTGTAAGGGGGTTGGAGTAAGTTTCGATAACAAAATGGATCAAGTAAATATAATTACTTGAATGTAAAATTTCCGAAGCTTGCAATGGGGCAAAGCGTCTTCTCATATTGATCTACGTTTGTTTCGACAGGATTCAGTAATACAAAACTATGATCTTCATTTGTAGCTTTACGATAGTAAGAAAAATCTTTCATCTAAATAAAACTGCAGAATCCAAAACAATACCAAACATTTTGTCCAAAAATAAGAGATTTTTTAGTGATAAGCACGCCCAGGTGTTTCTGCCTGCAACAGACCTGGCGTTCGCCGTGCCTAGCTGACGTGACGTCACCAACAAGCGCCGAGGCCTTCCTTTGAGGCAGTGTTGGCCCTGGCCGGCACGCGGGACATATCTGACTGGTTTTCGCGACCTTCTTGCAGCGATGAGAGACTCCTCGCCCACTGTTCACTCCCAGGTCATCGTAAACATGCAGCGAGCGCCTATGAATATCTGCAGTGCTGTGATTTTCCGCCGAAAGGAACTCAGTAACAGCATTCTGTTTGCAACACATTTCCGTTACAGACGCCATTTCGAAGGCTAGCTATAGCACCGCCACCTGTCGGAACTACATGAAACTATAGGAACTGAAGCGGGAATATTCCACGACATTCCACAACAAATTCTGAATTTTTACAACCGAAACTGGTCGAGAAAAAAATATGTTTCATCGCTTATTGAACGCCCCATGTAATCTTACTTGTTTTCTCGTTTTCGGAGCAGACCAGTTCTCATGGATTTTAGACACAGTGTCAGCACGTTGATCATTTTATTTAACTGATTATACAACCTGCTACAGTTTATGTGAGCTACATGAAGGCTCGTACCGTTTTACGATGACCCTTATGTAGGGTCGACAAACAACAACAAAGGACTACAGGGAAGAACAGAGCTATGTGTTAGTATTATTTTAAATAACCTTATAATCTAACACCATTAGTGCAAAATCAGTACCTTTCTCCTTACCACCAACCATTTCAGTAAACTGAGGTTCTAACTGTATACACAGAATTGGTGAAGTTCAAGTGGCTTATAATCTAATACCATTAGTGCAAAATAAGTACCTATCTCCTTACTACCAGCCATTTCAGTAAACTGAGGTTCTAACTGTATACACAGAATTGGTAAAGTACAAGTGGCTTATATACAGACAGGAGTACCTCAGGGATGTAACTTGTCACCAGTGTAGTTCATCCTGTATATTGAGAAAGCATTTCAGAAATGTATAGAATATATAATATAATGAGTATATATACTTCACCTATGTTTTAGGGGTTCTGAGTAGTTATATCCGTGGGTAGCTCAGCGTGCAACCCTTTGTAATAAAACCTGAGTAAAGGATTCAACGATCAACTTGAACGTATGTCATATGACGTCCTCTCAGACCTAACTCAACAAACAATACCGAACAAAATGAAAAAAAAGAAACAGGGATAGCGTCTTTGATTAATAATCGGGTTCAAAACCCGCCAACGCTCTAATTTTGATTAATAATCAGCATTGGCAACTTCATTCTGCCAACGGCCTTGCCATACGGGGGGGGGGGGGGGGGGGGTTCAAGACACTCTCTTGTCCTTGGGGTGGGAAACTGTCCCTAAAGGTGAAATAATCAGCAATGATCAACGGTGTTAGGGTGCAGGAGGCCATGGAAAAAATTGCAATAAAGACACATAACGTGTACCCAGAGAACATGTGGCCTGTAATTGAAAAAGTGTCAAGATGATACCTCCATTGGCAAAAGACTCCGGAATAGTCCCCCATTAGGATTTCCGGGAGGGGACTGCCAAGGGGAAGGTGATCATGAGAAAAATATGGAATAAACAACGAAAGGATAACGTCCTACGAGTCGGGCGTGGAATGCCAGAGGCTTGAACATGGTAGGGAAGCTAGAAAATCTGAAAACGGAAATGCAGAGGCTCAATCTAAATATAGTAGGGGTCTGTGAAGTGAAATGGAAAGAAGACAGGGATTTCCGGTCTGATGAGTACAGGGTAGTATCAACGGCAGCAGAAAATGGTATAACGGGATTAGGATCCGTTGTGAATAGGAAGGTGGGACAGAGTGTATTACTGTGAACTGCTCAGCGATAGGGTTGTTCTTATCAGAAACGACAGCAAACCAACACCGACAACAATATTTCAGGGCATAAATGCCTACGCCTAAAGCTAAAGATGAAGAGATAGAGAAATTATACGAGGATACTGAGAGGATAATACTGTTGTGGACTGGCAAGACAGCCAATCCACAACGATGGGTAGCCGAAAGGCACGCGTTTAAGCTCACGCAGGCTGGCGTGAGGTCTGGAACAGTTAAAAGGATTTGAGTCTAGCAAATAAAGTACGTAGCTGCTGGAATACTTAACTTTAATCCATAATTGGTGAACATCGGTCTGACGGTACATGCATCACAAGATAAATAGCAAATGATAATGGCGCCTTGCTAGGTCGTAGCAAATGACGTAGCTGAAGGCTATGCTAACTATCGTCTCGGCAAATGAGAGCGTAATTGGTCAGTGAACCATCGCTAGCAAAGTCGGCTGTACAACTGGGGCGAGTGCTAGGAAGACTCTCTAGACCTGCCTGTGGCGGCGCTCGGTCTGCAACCACTGATAGTGGCGACACGCGGGTCCGACGTATACTACCGGACCGCGGCCGATTTAAAGGCTACCACCTAGCAAGTGTGGTGTCTGGCGGTGACACCACAAATACAATACGTAAAGGGAGATGAAAATCTAATAGTCATGGGGAATTGGAATGCAGTTGTAGGGGAAGGAGTAGAAGGAACGGATACAAGAGAATATGGGCTTGGAACAAGGAACGATAGAGGAGAAAGACTAATTAGGTTCTGTAATAAATTTCAACTATTCATAGCGAATACACTATTCAAGAATAACAAAACGAGGAGATATACTGGGTAAGGCCGTGTAATACGCGAAGGTTTTGTTAGATAAATAACATTATGGTCAGGCAGAGGTTCCGAAATCAGATATTGGTTTGTAAAGCGTACCCAGGAACAGATACAGACTCAGATTACAATATAGTAGTGATGAAGACTGGACTGAAGATTAAGAGATTAGTCAAGAAGAATCAGTACACAAAGACGTAGGAATCGGAAGCACTAAGGAATAACGAGATACGTTTAAGTTCCCTAATGTTATTGTTACAGCAATAACTAACAGTTCAGTAGGCACAATAGTTGAGAAGGAATGAACATCTCTAAAAAGGGCAATCACAGAAGTTGCAACGAAAAACGTAGGTACAACGGAGGTAACTGCGAAGAGACCATGGGTAACAGAAGAAATACTTCAGTTGATCGATAAAAGAAGGAAGTACAAAAATGTTCAGGGAAATTTTGGAATACAGAAATACAAACGCTGAGGAATGAAATAAATAGGAAGAGCAGGGAAGCTAAGACGAAATGGCTGCATGAAAAACGTGAAGAAATCGAAAAAGAAAGTCGGAAGAATTGACTCAGCATATAGGAAAGTCAAAACAACCTTCGGTGAAATTAAAAGCAAGGTTGGTAACATTAAGAGTGCAACGGGAATTCCACTGTTAAATGCAGAGGAGAGAGCGGATAGATGGAAAGAGTACATTGAAGGTCTCTATGAGGGGGAAGATTTGTCTGATGTGTTAGAAGAAGAAACAGGAGTCGATTTAGAAGAGATAGGGGATCCAGTATTAGAATCAGAATTTAAAAGAGTTTTGCGGGACTTAAGATCAAATATGGCAGAAGGAGTAGATAATATTCCATCAGAATTTCTAAAATCATTGGGGAAGTGACAACAAAACTACTATTCACGTTGGTGTGTAGAATGTATGAGTCTGGCGACATACCATCTGACTGTCGGAAAAATATCATCCGCATAATCATGAAGACTGTAAGGGCTAAAAAGGACGAGTATTATCGCACAATCAGCTTAACATCTCACGCATCCTAGTTGCTTATAAGAATAATATAAAAAAGAATGGAAAAGAAAATTGTGTTAGATGACGATCAGTTTGGCTTTTGGAAAAATAAAGGCACCAGAAAGACAATTCTGACGTTGCGGTTCATTATGGAAGCAAAACTAAAGTGAAGCCAAGGTTCACTGAAAGTATTTGTCGACCTAGAAAAAGAGTAAAATGGTGCAAGATGTTCGAAATTCAGAGAAAAATCGGAGTAAGCTACCAGGAGAGACGGGTAATATGCAATATGAACAAGAGCTGAGAGGGAATAATAGGACTGAACGACCAAGAACGAAGCGCTCGGATTAAAGAGGGTGTACGACAAGGAGAAGGAAAAAAAGTACATGAAATTATGCTTTAAGCCCTGATTATATTACAGTTATCACAAAATAAGTAAAACAGCATTACAATGGAAAGAATTTATATAAACACCCTGCAAAAAGAACATAATTTTCAACATATTACCATACATGTCAACATAGCTCTTTGTCTTTGTTATGGCCCTAATTCAGCGAGGAGGAGAGTTCGCAAGTTGCTTCAACTATCTCACTGACATTCATTGTTAATCAGACCCTCTTGAGCTAACAAATAGCGAGAAGGTCGGTTACTACGTTCTACCCCCTGTTCCAAGTAGCTCTCTACATTTCTGTGGGATTTATGCCGTCGTCACACGGGACGAGGCAGCTAACGCTGACGTGCGCGCAGACGGATACCCGTCACGGGACACAGGCCGCCGTCGGCAAAGGCCAGGAGCTGATTAACTCTTAGCGCACTCAAGCCGGACATGTCGGACTTACGTGGCTCGCAAACGATATAATTTGTTCACGCAAATGGATGCGCATGGAATTCATACGTTAGCCCTTCTAAAAGGCACATTTGTAAATAATAGATTTCAGATATCAGTCGTCCTTTTGAAATTTTACTGGAAGATCTAGATTTCAGCTAGAAACTAGCCACTTTCAATGCACTATCGTTTTTGATCAATGTGAATACTAGTATTCAATGAACTGTGGATGAAGGCCGACCAACAGGCATTACATGCATTGATCAAAAATGATAGTGCATTGAGAATGGCTAGTTTCTAGCTGAAATCTAGATCTGCCAATAAGATTTCAAAAGGACGACTGATAGCTGAAATCTATTATTTACAAGTCAATATAACAGTCGCTGCGTGCAACAGCCTCCTGAATGGAAGGTCACCTGATAAAATGCACATTTCCTTTTTTGACGATATGCTAATCATGTTGTTATGTCTGTGGCGTACAGAAATAAAAACTTCGATAAACGCGGACGTGTAATAAGACAAAAGGAAAGATACATGTCTACTCCAGGAGGGACATCAGCTTACCAATGTTCACCTAATGGGACGAACTCCCTCGTGATAGAGAGCGCACTTATAACATCAAATACTACAGAAATTATCTCTACAGATTTCGTGGGAAACTCCATAAGATTTTAGAAAATGCGAAGGTAGAAAAAAAATTGGATGCATCAGGACGCGAACCATCTTCCATTCCAACCTCGTAATGCCTCAACCAACTATGCTTTACTTTTTTCTTTATAAGTAAAAAGAAAACTGCCATCTTAGTATGGCGAGCAAAATCTGTTCTTCACGTAAATGAATGTAAATAGAAATCGTCTATTTTAAAATGTCTTCTTGTGCAACTAAAATTGGCTCCTTCCCAAATAAAGGTAAAGATACGAATAACATTGATAGTAACTTAAGGATTCTTTTGTACCTTGTACTGAAACTTTTTTTTTCCTATCTCAGCGTACTGCCTGTATCAAATTTCTTCTTCTTGAATGTTTGAGTTTGCAGTTTTTTCCACATCCTATCTTAATTTGAGTAGTATGTCAGTTTCCAGATGTTGGTGTTCTGAGTGTGGTGTCTCCTTGTTCTGAGAACGACAAGCTGCGATTTTTTCATGTGCTTGTGATATGTTATTTAGTACTAGGTACTGACTCAAAAGAAATTGATTCGCTTCTGCATCATAATTTTCAACATGTCACCATATGTGTCAACATAATCGCTTTTTCCACTTATCTTTGCATGTTCATATTCCATACAAGCACAGTACTCTTCAAGTATTGGTGATATAAGCAGCGGTGTAATCCAACCGGCGGCATTGTGGTTCCTGCAGGGTTATCTTTTTTTCTGGCCTTGTTAACTGATGTGGACGTTGTGCGGATCCTGTGCCGTGATCAGCATGTGAATTAAGGTGTCCACGTGACAGCATGTGGCGCAGACTGGTGTTGGTTCAGGTGGATGACGTGGAACATCTCATTGGTGATAACTTTGTCGTTACTGATTAGATACCATGTAGATCGGACGCGTGGTGGTAATACACAATTATGGTTACTTCTCCAGATGGTGTTCCATTTAGCTTGCTGCTATTTTTGAATGTGACTGTTTTCTCTATCATCTGCTGTGAGAAAGGTATAAATTCTCGTGTTGGTCTAAGGTGGACGGATGTTGTCAACTTTTCGTGTATAGATAACTAAACTCATTGTAGTAGAGTCTAATACGGCGAAAGGTTATTGATAACATAATTTCGTTTATTGGTAGCATTATACTGCATGGCCTCCATTATGACGTTAAGTTATTAATTAAGCTCGGTGTGTAATTGGTGATAGTTTTACGCATGCGGATGTTCAGTAATGTCCGACATTTATGTCTGGTACTGCTGAGACCACGTACTCCTCGTGATGTTGGTAACATCAGCGTTCCATAGCTGTAGATAGTCTAATTGTGTGCACTCTTTACAGGAGATCCAAGTCCCTGTCAGGATAAATTCATGTTGTGGCTGTGATCTAGTGCAACATGTCTGTCCTGTTTTTTGTCGCCACCACATCTGGTACCGCGCCCCAGTAAACTCCGTGCTGTGTTCTCGTTGCACGTCAATCGAGATGGGTAGCATCACCAATGCCTCCTCCTATATGGAGCGTCGTCGGCTTTCTCTTGTTTAGCTGCGCACCGACGAAGGTGTTAAAGACGTTTAAGTTCCCCACTACCGTCAGATTTGCTATGGATTTAACTGCAAAGCAAAGGAAGGCACTTTCTCCGTTCCGATGTTGATTGCAAGTGATCACTGGTTGATGCGTAGAACGCCATTGCTAGGGGACAACCTTGCCTATTAGATATCGTAAATACACACACAAAAAACAATTTTGCATCACCTTGGTTCCGAGAATTCCGTAACCTGTATAGAAAATTGGAACAGAGAGCAAATTGGAATAGAGATGAACATAAACATCATTTCCGCCGTTTTTATTGCTCATGAAAACCACACATTGCGTGTTGTACAGCCATACAGCGAGGCCTTCAGGGGTGATGGTCCAGATTGCTGTACAAACCGGTACCTCTAATACCGAGTAGCACGTCCTCATGCATTGATGCATGCCTGTATTAGTTGTGGCATACTATCAACAAGCTCATCAAGGCACTATTGGTCCGGATTGTCCCACTCCTCAGCGGCAATCCCTCAGATCCCTCAGAGTGGTTGATGGGTCACGTCGTCCATGAACAGCCCTTTTCAATCTATCCCAGGCATGTTCGCTAGGGCTCATGTCTGTATGACATGCTGGCTACTCAAGTCGAGCGATGTCGTTATCCTGAAGCAAGTCATTCACAAGATGCCCACGATGGGGGAGCGAATTGTAGTCCATGCAGACGAATGCCTCGCCATTATGCTGCTGGTATGGTTGCTCTTTCGGTCGGAGGTTGGCATTCATGTATCGTACAGCCCGTTACAGCGTCTTCCATGACTAACAGCGGTGTACATTGGCCCCACATAATGCCACCGCAAAACAGCAGGGATCATCCACCTTGCTGCACTCGCTGGACAGTGTGTCTAAGGCATTCAGCCTGACGGGGTTGCCTCCAAACACGTCTCCGACGATTGTCTGATTGAAGGCATATGCTACACTCATCAGTGAAGAGAGAGTGATGCCAGTCTTGAGCACACCATTCGGCATGTTGTTGGGCCCATCTGTAACGCGCCGTGTGGTGTCGTGGTTGCTAAGATGGACCTCGTCATGGACGTCGGGAATGAAGTTGCGCATCATGCAGCCTATTGTGCACATTTTGAGTCGTAACACGACGTCCTGTGCCTGCACGAAAAGCATTATTCAACACGGTGGCGTCACTGTCAGGGTTCCTCCGAGCCATAATCCTTTGGTAGCGGTCATCCACTGCAGCAGTAGTTCTTGAGTGGCCTGAGCGAGGCATGCCATCGACAGTTCCTGTCTCTCTGTATCTCCTCCATGTCCAAACAACATCGCTTTGGTTCACTACGAGACGCCGGGACACTTGTCTTGTTGAGAGACCTTCCTCGCTCAAAGTAACAATGCGGACGCGATCGAACCGCGGTATTGACCGTTTAGGCATGGTTGAACTACAGACAACACGAGCCGTATACGTCCTTCCTGGTGGAATGACTGGAACTGATCGGCTGTCGGGCCAGGCACTGCTCATGTATGGTGGTTTACGTCTTTGTGCGGGTTTAGTGACATCTCTGAACAGTCAAAGGGACTGTGTCTGTGTACAATACCCACAGTCAACGTCTATCTTCAGGAGTTCTGGGAACCGGGATGATGCAAAACTTTGTTTGATGTGTGTGTTGTTTTGTCAGCCAGGTGGCCAATAATCAAGATATTTGATGTATTGAAACGAATTGCTGCAGTAGTTTGACGAAACGTTAGCCGAAACTGAGAGCTGCTCGGAAAGTAAGGACCGATCGGTCGCGAAATGGAAACCGTAGTGATAATCAAAAATGTTTTATTTGCAACAGTTTGCTATACCTTCCATCTACTTCTTTACATAGGCGCCCCTCCGACTTAGACATTTATCGTAGTATTGTACCAACTTTCCAACGCCCTATCATAAAAAACAGCTGCCTGTGGTTTCTCTACGCTGGTCTGCAGTTCGTGGTATGCACCTAAACGTCTTCATAGCCAGCGGTTCACGTGAGCAGAGAGCCAAGTCCGGAATGCATGGTGGTTGATCAAACACGTTCCACCTAAAACTCTGCAGGGGTGTCCTCATTGCCGCTGTAGTGTGCGGCCAAGAATTTTCATGAAGAAAGAAATGCTTGAGAGTTACGTTATGTGGGGTTGCATGAAATCAGGAGAAATCTCTCGGCAGGACCCATACTTAGTGCGAGACTCTGTTGGTCTAGGCATCTTTACGTGTTCACTGTGTGCTCAGAACTAAAAAGAGATTCATGAAACGATCGACAGGCTTGCTAGAGACACTGCTCAACACATCTGTGCAAAGCATCATCGGATTTTCAGTCATTTCCATTTCGAGACCGATTGGAGCTTACTTCCCGAACAGCCCTCGTAAGCATTGATGAATTCTCTTGGCACAACTACTTGAAGATACTAACCTATCTACACTCATACTCATAAATTAAGGATAATTGCAGAATGTGGTGTCACACAAGGTGGCACTACACAAAACTGGCGCTAATGCATAGGCACATAGGGAACACGCACGACACAGATCTGTAAGTCCATTGTATTGGTGATAAGTTGAGAAAACAGTCCCGAAACACATGTGCTACAAAACGCCACTGTTTCTTGCTCATGTGCCCCGACTTCAATATAGGATACGATCACCATGCACACGTACACAGGCCACACAACGGGTTGGCATACTCTGGATCAGGTGGTCGAGCAGCTGCTGGGATATAGCCTCCCATTCTTGCACCAGTGCCTGTCGGAGCTCATGAAGTGTCATAGGGGTTTGAAGACGTGCAGCGATATGTCGACCGAGAGTATCCCAGACGTGCCCGATGGGGTTTAGGTCTGGAAAAAAATCTGGCCACTCCATTCGCCATTCAAGGTATTCCTCCACGATGGCAGCTCGGTGGGGCCGTGCGTTATCATCCATCAGGAGTTAGGTGGGACCCACTGCACCCCAGAAAAGACAGACATACTGGTGCACAATGACGTCCCGATTCACATGATTTTTTACAGTTCCTCTGTCAAAGACATGCAGGGGTATACGTGCACAAATCATAATCCAACCCCACACCATCAAACCACGACCTCCACACGTCTATCTTTCAAGGACATTAAGGGGTTGGTATCTGGTTCCTAGTTCACGCCAGATGAAAACCCAGCGAGAATCAATGTTGAGACTATACCTGGACTCGTTCGTGAACATATCCTGGGACCACTGTTCCAATGACCATGTACTGTGTTCTTGACACCAGGCTTTAAGGGCTCTCCTGTTACCAGGGGTCAGTTGAATGCCCTTGCAGGTCTCTGGGCGAATAAACCATGTCTGTTCAGTCGTCTGTAGACTGTGTGTCTGGAGGCAACTGTAAGGTCCCGAGCAAGGCTACTTGCAGTACTCCATGGCCGTCTGCGGGCACTGATGGTGGGATATCGGTCTTCTTGTGGTGTTGTATACTGTGGACGTCCCGTACTGTAGCGCCTGGAAGCGTTTCCTGTCTGCTGGAATCGTTGTCATAATCTTGAGATCACACAGAGGGCCCGTGCTACGATCAGCTGTTTTTGACCAGCCTCCAGTCGCCCTAGTATTCTACCCCTCATAACGTCATCAGTATGTGTTCTTTGAGCCATTTCAACACACTGTCACCACTAGCACGTCTGAAAACGTCTGCACACTTACTCGCTGCACCGTACTCTGACACGTACCAACACACCTTTGCGTATGTGGGCTGCAGCCAGCACCACTGTGCGACGACTACAGGTCAAATGCACCGCATGGTCATACTCCGAGGTGATTTAAACCCGCAGTCCGCCCACCAGAGTGTTGTTTCAGCCTGTATCAGCATTATCCTCAATTTATGAGCATGAGTGTAGAAACATACTACTCCTAGTAGTTATAATTGTTAGTCTGCAGATGAAGTACATACCGATATAACGTTGTTCAGTACACTGTCCTCAGTCATCAACAAAAAAATCTGCTCTCGTATTCCTAAAACCCTGTATATAGCGCTCAAAAGCTACAAGTGTCCTTTATAGAGGTGTGTAAAATTTTGCAAATTAAGGTGAGGTGTTTGATTTGATCTGAGGACCTGGAGATCTCAATATCTCCAGAATAAAGCACTGAGTAAATAAATAAATAAAGTTTGTACCTATCGATGCCTGAAGAAGGAGTTGTGCGACATAAAAGAATGCTGGAGGGCATCTTTCTACATCTGAAAGATGATGTTTATTCAGATCTCTTGCCAGTCTCGTAAGAGTTGCGGTAGTAGCGCCACTATGACGATGCGGATCAGGTTTGCTTCAAATACACGCACCAACGGTCGTGGGTATACGAGGTGCATTCAAGTTCTAAGGCCTCTGATTTTTTTTCTCCGGACTGGAAAGAGATAGAAACATGCGCATTGTTTTAAAATGAGCCCGCGTTCATTGTCAATACGTCCCAGAGATGGCAGCACCGTACCGCAGATGGAATTTTACCGCCAGTGGCGAGAATGAGAACTGTTTTAAATACTTAAAATAGCACGTTTTCCTTACTTGAACAGCGTGCAATCATTCGTTTTCTGAATTTGCGTGGTGTGAAACCTACTGAAATTCATCGACAGTTGAAGAATACATGTGGTGATGGAGTTATGGATGTGTCGAAAGTGCGTTCGTGGGTGCGACAGTTTAATGAAGGCAGAACATCGTGTGACAACAAACCGAAACAACCTCGGGCTCGGACAAGCCGGTCTGACGACATGATCGAGAAAGTGGAGAGAATTGTTTTGGGGGATCGCCGAATGACTGTTGAACAGATCGCCTCCAGAGTTGGCATTTCTGTGGGTTCTGTGCACACAATCCTGCATGACGACCTGAAAATGCGAAAAGTGTCATCCAGGTGGGTGCCACGAATGCTGACTGACGACCACATGGCTGCCCGTGTGGCATGTTGCCAAGCAATGTTGACGCGCAACGACAGCATGAATGGGACTTTCTTTTCGTCGGTTGTGAGAATGGATGAGACGTGGATGCCATTTTTCAATCCAGAAACAAAGCGCCAGTCAGCTCAATGGCAGCACACAGATTCATCGCCACCAAAAAAATTTCGGGTAACCGCCAGTGCTGAAAATATGATGGTGTCCACGTTCTGGGACAGCAAGGGCGTAATCCTTACCCATTGCGTTCCAAAGGGCACTACGGTAACAGGTGCATCCTACGAAAATGTTTTGAAGAACAAATTCCTTCCTGCGCAGCAACAAAAACGTCCGGGAAGGGCTGCGCGTGTGCTGTTTCACCAAGACAACGCACCCGCACATCGAGCTAACGTTACACAACAGTTTCTTCGTGATAACAACTTTGAAGTGATTCCTCATGCTCCCTACTCACCTGACCTGGCTCCTAGTGACTTTTGGCTTTTTCCAACAATGAAACAACCTCAGCGATTTTCCAGTGGTCAAAACAGACTCCTAATGAAGCCTTCGCCGCTGCCATGGAATCATGGCGTCAGCGTTGTGAAAAATGTGTACATCTGCAGGGCGATTATGTCGAGAAGTAACGCCAGTTTCATTAATTTCGGGTGAGTAGTTAATTAGAAAAAAAAATCGGAGGCTTTAGAACTTGAATGCACCTCGTAAGTTACCTTTGAGCCTGGACGTGATGAGTAGATGTTAATCAAGAACACCATTAAGGTGACAAACATTTCATTCAGTTTGAATTAGGTCGTATAATAGGGCTACGAGAAGGATGTTTCTTCTGAGATATTGCTGAAAGACGTGGCAGAAATGTAGCTACTGTACAAGACTGCTGGGAGCGGTAGTCACGAGAATGTAAGGGTACAGGAAGACTAGGCTCCGGACGCTCACGTGGCACTGCCGGGAGGGAAGATCATCGTGTTCAGCGTATGGCTCTGGAGCATCGTTCAGCATCTGCAACAACAATTTGAGCAGAATTTGGCATCACAGTGACACAACGAACGGTGACTAATCGGTTACTTCAAGGACAACTCCGAGGCAGATGCCATCTAGCATGCATTCCACTGACCGGAAACCACTACCACTTGCGATTTCAGTGCTGTCAAGCTAGAGCTCATTGGAGGGCAGGGCGGAGGTCTTTTTGGTTTTCAGATGAAAGCTGGTCCTGCTTCAGTGCCAGTGACAGTCGTGTTTGGTTAGAAGGAGGCCAGCTGATGGCCTGAAACCAACCTCTCTGCGTGCTACACGCACGACCTACAGCTGGATTTTGTTTTTAAGAAGTGGAGCCCCTCCACGCCCACACCGGCATCATGGCCAACTCAAAAGGTCTACTGCCATCTGTGCATAAGGGTTAGTGTTCACTAAAGTGAGGTGTCGCAGGATGTGGGTACTGCGATGTTTGCGTACGTCTGGTTAAGGTTAACCATTAATACGCGCTCATCTGGAGACAGATTGGGTCGAAAGTCGAACGAAGGGAAGCGGTTTGAAGGTCAGA
The DNA here is from genome assembly GCF_023864345.2 of Schistocerca serialis cubense. Lineage (NCBI taxonomy): Eukaryota > Metazoa > Arthropoda > Insecta > Orthoptera > Acrididae > Schistocerca > Schistocerca serialis. Next base: position 182,047,463 of record NC_064644.1, read on the forward strand.
GGGAAAAAAGTGTCAAGGCACGCGCCAAGGAAAAAAAACCTCTACGATAGTTAGGTCGGGTAATAAGAGCAGTAGCAGATGTCTTGCGGACTGCGATAGGTCATGCAAGGATGAGTTAAGTTAGAAGCGGGTGCCATGCAATCGGATACCATCTCATGCCAAGTGTTCGTCATAAGAGATCAGTCCGTGACGATAATGCAGCACTGTGTGCTAGAGTTTGAGCTGTGAGAGCCCAATGCCGTGCTGTCAGTGGTGACTACGCGCGGGAGAGGGTCCATGTCGTCCATCGGTGGCTGGTGGGCTTGCGTCGAAGCCAAGCGCCGCGGCTGAGTCTTTCCCGTGTGGCGGACGACGTAGCCCATGCCCTTGAGCGTCCTGATCGCCCCGGTAGCCCACTCGTCAGAGCAGAGCTGCTCGGAGCCGACAGGCTTCGGCGTTGTTGCGGCGCGTTCCGTCTTCTTCGGTGTCCAGTGTGTCCGCCGCGGTGTGTCCTTCCGCCGGCTGCTCCGTCAGGGGAGCGGCGGCTGGCGTCTTCTCTTCGCCTGCGGCGTCCGCACAGGTGTCGTGCGCCATCTGCGAGCGCAATTGCCGCAGTTGGCTGCATGCCTCCTCCGTCTCTGCAGTCAGGGTGGCCTTAAAGGCTGCCCTATCCGCGTCCATGGCTGCTTTGGAGTTATGGTCTGGATTGCGATATTGTTTGACAACAGGAACATTCTCGTGGTTGTTCCAAGCGACCTGAGTGCAAATTTGTAGTCATTCTGGTGCTTCGACCTGTTGTGACACCATTCATGAACAGCAGTCTGCGGCGTGTTTTGCAACAGGACAACGCTCGCCCACCTACCGCTTTTATAGCCCAACAAGCTCTACAGAGTGCCGACACGTTATCTTGGCCTGCCCGACCACCGGATCTGCCTCCAATCGAGCACATATGAGACATCATCGGATGACAACTCCAGCGTTGTCCATCACAAACAGCATTAACCGTTCCTGTATTGACCGACCAAGTGCGACAAGCTTGGAACCCCAACCCACAAACTGACATTCGGCACCTATACAACACAACGCAAGCGCCCTTGCATACTCGCATTCAACATTTTAGCATTTACACCGGTTATTAATGTACCAGCATTTCACATTTGCTATGGCTTATTTCACACTTGCATTAAGCTGCGATTTGCAATGTTAATCACTTAAAAATGTTACCTAGACAAAAGTGTTCCCGTAATTTAATTAGTCTACATTAATTACTTTTTGCTGCTGCGATTTTTCCCCTTCAGTGCAGAGTAACGTTGTTTAAGTTGAAAGGGTACAGTACTGCCCAACATAGAAAAGACGTGCAACAACGTACTTTGTTGTTCTTGTCAGAACAGCGTTTTTTGTAGAATAACACAATTTTATTTAATACACCGAAGCCAGTTACCAACGTAGGAAAGAAGGGCAATTTGTATGTTTAATTATTCGGATGTGCACTTCCTTGAAATAGATCCCTGAATCCAGTTTGGTAATGTTTGTGAATTGAATGAATGGCTGGTCGTCTGCTGCACAGATAGTGAAGGTAGATACTGTAATCATCTTTGAGACGGTTCTCTGGTCACCTTTGGCCGAACCAAAGAGAGGAAGTAGACCAGAGCACCAGAGGGCTTGGAATGTGGCTGACCAATACGGTGACAAGGCCCTCCCTCACTTCTGCGGAAGCGCGGGATGACCGCATGAACGGCCACGTTTCAGCACTCTGTCGCTGGTTCCTGAGGTGTGAAGACGTGTTCTATGTGTGCTCCAGAAAAACGAAGTTAAATGAAAATGGTATGCAAGTAGAATATTTAGGTGTAGGTGAACTAATAATTTCTCTTTTCAGAAACTTTTGGTGGGAGGCTGATGTAAATTGTTCTGAGAAAGATAGGCAGATAAAAATTCATGGAGAACATAGGATTCTTCGGAAGTGACAAAGAAACCACGTGTTGTAATGATAAGACGAAATACTAGCGTGTGGTAGTATTAAGATGAAATACTTGCGTGTCTAAATCTAAGTTGAAAATAATTAAGATTTCCGTGTGCAGAACTTGAATTAGAGGCAAGCACTTCCACTTGGTGAGTACAGTGTGAGTATCAACCTGACTATGAGACAATAAAAAGAATTAGAAGTGCTTGTGCTAGCATTCAGTTGAGGATCCATGTGTGAAATAAATAAGATACCAAAACTTCCATTATGAGATACATTCGTGTGATGCCAGTTTGATATTCAGATACTCTGAGAGTGAATTAAGGTGAGTCAGCCATCTACCCGGCAACACCATGAGGGTTGAATTGCACAGGGAGATGTGCACAAATCCTCCAGAGTTTTTGGTAGGAAAATTATTACGTGGGTCAGTGACGCGTGAATCTGGGATGACTATTGTTTGGTGTGGGAAAGCAGAACGAGTATAAAACAAAACATTTTGTTTTTAGAGATGTGTTTTATACTGTTAGTGTGATTTATTATGTGTATTTAATCTGTGTGATTTGTATGAGACAGTAGTGAAATTAGTGGGTCAAGCATGATTTTCCCTAGTACAGCACGAAAGTTAGTAAATTCGTTATGTTGCTAATGAATGAGAGTATGAGAGCGTGGGAGAGAATGAAGTAGAAAAAGATTCCTTACCGATCCAGAAAGTGCACAGTAGAAATAGACAGAAACATTACGAGACCATAGTATAATGCCCATTGGGTGGAGAATCACTTGTTTTACTATTGTGTTTAAGTGTAATGCAAGATATTTTGCAACATTAGCATGAAAGAATTTATTGCAATAAAAGTGGAGATATATCAGACAAATAGTGGTCTTGTTTATTGAGTTGTGGGTAGCCATTTTGTTGAATTATTTCACCATAACCTCCATTTTCTTACGGGGATGTCCAAGTTTTGGATAAAATATATACCACAGGAAGGAAACGTGGCCTTGCCAGAGTGGAGTGAGGCCATCAGAAATGTGCACTAGCTATTAGTCAGATGGGTTATCCATTCCGTTGCATTAAAAAGTAAGGACGAGAATAAATTATAGCTTAACTGATAGGCACTACGGCTCATATTACAAACATAGTTTCAGTGGGTACGATAATCATGAAAATATTTCTGATGCACTCGCTTGGCAACCCACTCATCTAGTGGGCCTGACTATTAGATGCCACGGAATGGGGTAGGAACCTCCCAAAGTGTATTAATGTTTAAATGTGTGGATCAATATGTCGTACAGTGACGCGTGCATGTATTGGTGGCAGTAGCGATTGGTCTTGACCATGTGCTGACGTGCGCAGGACCCGCAGCCGGCTCCCTCGTGGTCCGGGGTTCGAGACGCGCTTACCCTCGCGCGAGGCTGCCCCCAGACCGACTACGACGGCTCCGAAGACTGCCTCTACCTCAACGTGTATGTGCCGGCTACGGGGAGTGGTCCTTTCCCCGTCATGGTCTACATTCACGGTGGCGGCTTCTCAGTGGGTTTTTCCTTCAATGGTACTCCACACTATTTCGTGGAGAAGGGCGCTGTGTTGGTCACAACCGCCTATCGTCTCGGCGCCCTTGGTAAGTAAATCGTTTTATTTGCTTCAGCACAGGCGTTAGCTACGAATATTTTCGAGAAATCCAGAAGATTCTGGTCTTAAGGGAAATCGATTAGGGCGATTAAACCAACACAGAATCGTGCGACGCCGAAATGAGCACAGCAAGAGACAAATCGAAATCTTACGATCGATACTTAAAAAATGTGTTTATGATGGTATATCATCCTGTGCTTTCGCTGTTTGGCAATATTAGCAAATTTCGAAACCACTGGAATGAAACAGAAATTAATATATTTTCAGGAGGGAGTGCCCAACAGCTTTTATACATTTGAAAAATGTCGTATTATCGTCTTGAGCTGCTGGTAAAATACTTTATTTATACAACCAGTTCCAATCGTCTGACCATCATCAAGTTCATAGAATTATTCACAGCATCATGTTAGAAGAAATATAAACTCGTTATTGCCAGTTCATAAAAACATAGACAATACACTGTCATCCTATCGCAATATAAAATACGTCGTTGATCTTTAAGAACTGTGCTGTGGAGTGTACACACTCACGTTAAAACTGCAATCCTGTTATGAACGTGTGCTCTCCGCAGCACAGTTTTTATAGATTTTCGACATAATTTCTATTAAAATATGGTGACAGTCTATTGTTAATGAATTTATCACCACCGCTGCCACCAATCATCTGCCAAGTCTTCAGCAATATCACATGATGCTGCGAGTACTTTTATGAACTTGATGACGGTCAGACGACTGAAAAGGTTGTATAAATAATTTAACCAGTAGCTTAAGGCTGTAATGTGACATTTTTCGGATAGTTAATACGCTCAAAAGCTTGGCTTGCATACTTTCTCCCAAAAAAGAACTCAGTTCATGTGCTGTAACCACGACATAGAAAAATTGTCCACAAAGTATGGTTGATTCGAGGGAGTTCCGTACTTAATATTCCTATGCGAGTTCCTTGAATCTACTGTGGAAGAAATAAAAATGGAACAGAGAATTTCTCTATAGAAATTCAAGCACACAATACAAAACACAAACTCTACAACATAATTATCAAATCATAAGGACTGTATGCCTGCAAAAATCTTATATTCATATTTATGGGGCGAGCAAGATACACTATTGGCCATTAAAATTGCTACACCAAGAAGAAATGCAGATGATAAACGGGTATACATTGGACAAATATATTATACTAGAACTGACATGTGATTACATTTTCACGCAATTTGGATGCATAGATCCTGAGAAATCAGTACCCAGAACAACCACCTCTGGCCGTAATAACAGAGCTTGGATGGCGTGTACAGGTACAGCTGCCCATGCAACTTCAACACGATACCACAGTTCATCAAGAGTAATGACTGGCGTATTGTGACGAGCCAGTTGCTCGACCACCATTGACCAGACGTTTTCAGTTGGTGAGAGATCTGGAGAATGTGCTGGCCAGGGCAGCAGTCGAACATTTTCTGTATCCAGAAAGGCCCGTACAGGACCTGCAACATGCGGTCGTGCATTATCCTGTTGAAATGTAGGGTTTCGCAGGGATCGAATAAAGGGTAGAGCCACGGGTCGTAACACGTCTGAAATGTAACGTCCACTGTTCAATGTGCCGTCAATGCGAACAAGAGGTGACTGAGACCTGTAACCAATGGCACCCCATACCATCACGCCGAGTGATACGCCAGTATGACGATGACGAATACGCGCTTCTAATGTGCTTTCATCGTGATGTCGCCAAACACAGATGCGACTATCATGATGCTGTAAACAGAACCGGGATTCATCCGAAAAGATGACGTTTTGCCATTCGTGCACCCAGGTTCGTCGTTGAGTACACCATCGCAGGCGCTCCTGTCTGTGATGCAGCGTCAAGGGTAACCGCAGCCATGGTCTCCGAGCTGATAGTCCATGCTGCTGCAAACGTCGTCGAACTGTTCGTGCAGATGGTTGTTGTCTTGCAAAGGTCCGCATCTGTTGGCTCAGGGATCAAGATGTAGCTGCACGAGCCATTACAGTCATGCGGATAAGATGCCTGTCATCTCGACTGCTAGTGATACAAGGCCGTTGGGATCCAGCACGGCGTTGCGTATTACCCTCCTCAACCCATCGATTCCATATTCTGCTAACAGTCACTGGATCTCGGCCAACGCGAGCAGCAATGTCGCGATACGATAAACGGCAATCGCGATAGGCTACAATCCGACCTTTATCAAAGTCGGAAACGTGATGGTACGCATTTCTCCTCCTCACATGGGGCATCACAACAACGTTTCACCAGGCAACGCCGGTTAATTGCTGTTTGTGTATGAGAAATCGGTTGGAAACTTTCCTCGTGTCAGCACGTTGTAGGTGTCGCCACCGGCGCCAACCTTGCGTGAATGCTCTGAAAATCTAATCATCTGCATACCACAGCATCTTTTTCCTGTCGGTTAAATTTCGCGTCTGTAGCACGTCATCTTCGTGGTGTAGCAATTTTAATGGCCAGTACTGTGTTTCCGTTAGAGCGTTGTTCCGATGCGGGTATATAAAAACCGACGTGTAGGTATTTGTGTCTTTTCGACGTCCGTGCGGTAAATCCAAGTATGTGAACTATGACGACGTTATTACCAAATGCATTCAAACGGGAGCAATGTGCTGTTATTTTTGTTAGCTGCCGAAAGGCAAACGCCGGTAGACATCCAAGGGAGGAAGAAGAATTTGTATAGGGGAGATGTCTCCCGAAAACCACCGTAGTGGAATGGTGTGCCAAGTTTCGTGCTGGTCACGATTCGACACAAGGTCTGGGAGGGAATCAGAAGTTCCGCCAAGCCAAGTGGGAGACACTGGAGCACCCGCCCCAGTGTCCCGATCTCTACCATTGCGAATAACACGCATCGAGTCCCTAAACGAAGGCCTTGTAGAGTCGACGACTCCTGTCGGACAGGTATGTGCAGGAGGCACTTACGGATCTCTCCACTCAGCTGGACACGGTATTTTACCAAACGGATATCTTCAACCTGGTGCACCGGTGAGATGATTGCCTCGAAAGACTGTATACCAATTAGGTTCCTTTCGGAGTATGGTGATGCATTAGCTCCATACTTAACAATCATATACAACCTTTCGCTAGACGAAATATCCGTACCCAAAGACCGAAAAGTTGCACAGGTCACACCGATATTCAAGAAAGGTAGTCGGAGTAATCCACCAAATTACAGGCCCATATCGTTAACGTCGACATGCAGTAGGATTTTAGAACATATATTGTGTTCGAACATTATGAATTACCTCGAAGGAAACGATCTATTGACACACAGCCAACATGGGATTAGAAAACGTCGTTCCTGTGAAACACAACTATTTCCCTATTCACCCGAAGTGTTCAGTGCTATTGACAAGGGATTTCAGATCGATTCCGTATTTATGGATTTCCGGAAGGCTTTTGACACAGTACCACACAAGCGGCTCGTAGTGAAATTGCTTGCTTATGGAATATCGTCTCAGTTATGTGACTGGATTTGTGATTTCCTGTCAGAGACGTCACAGTTCGTAGTAATTGACGGAAAGTCATCAAGTAAAACAGAAGTGATTTCTGGCGTTCCCCAAGGTAGTGTTATAGGCCCTTTGCTGTTACTTATCTATATAAACGATTTTGGAGACAATCTGAGCAGCCGCCTTCGGTTGTTTGCGGTTGATCCTGTCGTTTATCGACTAATAAAGTCATCAGAAGATCAAAACAAACTGCAGAACGCTTTAGAAAAGATATCTGAATGGTGCGAAAAGTGGCAGTTGACCCTAAATAACAAAAAGTGTGAGGTGATCCACATGAGTGCTAAAAGGAACTCGTTAAACTTCGGTTACACGATAAATCAGTCTAACCTAAAAGCCGTAAATTCAACTAAATACCTAGATATTACAATTACGAACAACTTAAATTGGAAGGAACACATAGAAAATGTTGTGGGAAAGGCTAACCAAAGGCTGCGTTTTATTGGCAGAACACTTAGAAAATATAACAGATGTACTAGGGAGACTGCCTACACTACGCTTGTCCGTCCTCTTTTAGAATACTGCTGCGCGATGTGGGATCCTTACCAGATAGGACTGACGGAGTACTTCGAAAAACTTCAAAGAAAGGCAGTATGTTTTGTATTATCGCGAAATATGGGAGAGAGTGTCACAAAAATGATACAGGAGCTGGACTGGAAATCATTAAAAAAAAGGCGTTTTTCGTTGCAACGGAATCTTCTCACGAAATTCCAATCACCAACTTTCCCCTCTGAATGCGAAAATATTTTGTTGACACCGACCAATGTAGGGAGGAACGGTCACCACGATAAAATAAGGGAAATCAGAGCTCGTACGGGAAGATATAGGTGTTCATTCCTTCCGCGCGCTGTACGAGATTGGAATAATAGAGAATTGTGAAGGTGGTTCGATGAACCCTCTGCCAGGCACCTTAGTGTGATTTGTGGAGTACCCATGTAGATGTAGATGCAGACGTAGAATCCTCACCGCAATTTTGCGTGATCGGCATACCGATTGTGGACTGTACTGACTTCGAACGAAAAGGTGTCGATCGCCCCTTGTAGGAGGTGATATGTGAGATATGCTGGGTGAGAACAGATGGATACAAACCAAACTCAAATGAAACAACAGAAAAATTATTCGACATCGCCGCATGGATTCGAAAAAGAACATTAAAGTCTTAGGGGAGCATCCACAAACTCCCAGCAAACTCCCACGAAATTTTAAGATACTCGTACAAGCAACAACTCCGTATTCAACACGTTAAAAACGATCTACATAGAGTTCAGATAAATTCATCGGACGTTTTATACAGAAATAGTGCATATAAGGCCGGCCGGGCTGGCCGAGCAGGTTCTAGGTGCTACAGTCTGGAACCGCGCGACCGCTACGGTCGCAGGTTCGAATCCTGCCAAGAGCATGGATGTGTGTGATGTCCTTAGGTTAGTTCGGTTTAAGTAGTTCTAAGTTATGGGGGACCGATGACCTCAGAAGTTCAGTACCAGAGTTCTCAGAACCAATACATATAAGATTTTGACAGAAGGGAAGTGCAGTCAGACTGAGACAGAGAAGAAAACAGGTGCAAAACTGAGTTAAGAAAGTAATAGAACTCACAGAAAAAATTAGAGCTGCATGAAAACTCAGAACATCGCATTAACAAGACGTGAGTGATCATCATGGTTCAGTCGCACATTGTATACACCGATGTACATTTTTACCACCTGCATAATAGCATGTTGGTCAACTCTTGGAACGCAATGATTCTGCATGGCATGGAATTAAAAACTCCTTGGTAGGTCTCTGGGTGTGTCTGGTTTTTGGAAGTGTCTGGCAGCAGAGTTCTACGCACAGGGCAGGGAATTCCCGTAAAATAGGGTCAGTTGTTTGTGTGGCGGAGCTGGTGACCTATGGCGTCCTAAATGCGTTCCGTTGTTTTGTGATCAGGTGACTTTAGTGGACAAGACACGACCGTGAATTAACTATCACGTTCCTCAAACCACAGTGGCATGATTTTGGCCTGGTGACACGAACAGCTATCCTGCGAGAAGGGGCCATCCTTGTCAGGGAAGACATGAAGTATGAAGGGCTGCAGGTAGTACACAATAATGTTCACGTAGTCCACAGCTGCAATGGTGCCTTCGATTATTACCACACTTTCCATGCAGGCCTAGATGAATGTTCCTCATACTATAAAACGAGGGTGAGTCAAATGTAAACCTTAAACTTGTAATAACAAATCGAAATTTCGCGCCGTTATCCTGTAAGTTGGTAAGCGTGCTACAAACAGCGTGCAGAGTGGCATGTAGGTGGCAGCATAGTGCAGATGCACACATACCGCCCGAGTATCAGTATAAAGATGGTCGCCCCACTTTCGACTTGCACCAGGGAAGAACAGCGTTCTGTTATTCGGTTTTTGGGTAGTAAAGGTGTGAAACCTATTGAAATTCATCGACGAATAAAGGTTCAGTGCAATGATGCACGTTTGTCACAGCAGCAAGTCTACGAATGGAGTAGGAAGTTCACAAATGGTGTGACTTCAGTGGAAGATGCTCCTCGTCCAGGCCAGCCACAACGAGTTGTGACTCCACAGAACATTGCAGCAGTTGAAGCCATAGTGAAGGAAAACCGCCGAGTGACACTGAATAACATTGCAGCATGTTTACAGATTAGTCACGGGTCAGCACACCACATTGTGCATGATGTGCTCTGGTTTCACGAAGTGTCTGCAAGATGGGTGCCATGGCAGCTGACTCCTGAAATGAGAGAACGACGTGTTGATGCTTGTGAAGAACTTTTTAGGCGCTTTGAACGAGAAGGTGATGGCTTCCTTGCAAGAATCGTTACTGGGGACGAAACCTGGGTTCACTTCCACCAACCGGAAACGAAGAGAGCGAGCAAGGAATGGCGCCATTCCTCATCACCAAAACCAAAGAAGTTTCGAACAGAACCATCAGCAGGCAAGGTTATGCTGATTCTCTTTTTGGACGAAAAAGGCGTCATTTTGGAGCATTACACGCCTAGAGGGACCACTGTCACCAGTGCATCATATACAGATCTAAAAATCATCTGCGGCCTGCAATCAAATCAAAGTGACGTGGATTACTGTCAGCAGGTGTCCTTTTGCAACATGACAATGCAAGGCCCCACACTGCCCGTGCAACAGTTGCAACAATCACAGACCTGCATTTTGAGTGTCTTCCTCATCCACCATACTCACCGGACCTTGCCCCAAGTGATTTCCATATGTTTGGACTACTCAAAGACGCAATGGGAGGAAAAAAGTTGTTTTCTGATGAAGAGGAACGACACGCGGTGCATGAGTGGTTCCGCGGACTAACAAAAGTTTTTTTCCTAAAGAAGAAATTTATGCACTTTGTAAGCGCTGGAGGACTTGCATTGAGCATGGGGGAGATTATGTTGAAAAGTGATACAGCTTTGTACTACTTCTGCACAATAAATAAAATTTAAAAATATGTTTAAAGTTTTCATTTGACTCGCCCTCGTACTACTCTCACCAGCCTGCATCCGTAGCGCGGTGTACGTTTCCAGCTGCTGTTCGCCTGGAAAATGGCTATCCAGACACGGCTACCGACCTTCTGCAACAAGAAACGTGGTTTATCCGATCAGTTGACATATTTATATTCATCCACGGTCCAGTCTCGTTGATCCTGTGCCCACTGCACAGTGTCGTTGGGTCATCACGGAAACACGTAATGGTGTCTGGCGAAAGAGGCGTGTATGGCGTGAAACATCTCAGAGCAAACATCCTGCAACAATCATTAAAAGGGTCCAGGAAGGAGGCCGGAGCGTTACGGTCTGGGAAATGTGACTCGACACTGTATATAAAAAAACATTTTAGGGAAGACTTCGTAATAACACTGCCTAAATTAGGGTCTCTGATCATAAACTTCTTGTGGGGATTCCTGAGGAATTATCCGAAATCGGAAAGAAAATTACCCTCCAATTAATTGCCTGCAGCAGCATTGTACTCTGTAGCCTGATCTACAACAAAAATAGTTCAAATGGCTCTGAGCACTATGGGACTTAACATCTGAGGTCGTCAGTCACCTAGAACTTAGAACTACTTAAACCTAACCTAAGGACATCACACACATCCATGCCCGAGGCAGGATTCGAACCTGTGACCTTAGCGGTCGCGCGGTTCCAGACGGAAGCCCCTAGAACCGCTCGGCCCACTTGTAAGGGGAGGGTATGGCCCAACCCCAAAGTTCTCTGATGCCGTGGATGTCCAATATCTCGTCGCCTACTCGTACTTTCAACATACGCACGTCAACGACCGCGATATATCACTGGATTTTGCAATTTGCGGCCAGCATCATCTGTAGAATGATTCCCCATTCGTGTCTGCTTTGTTTATATACTTCCTTATCGCCTCGCACATCTACAAGCACATCAGAACTCATTCGGTTTCACTGTGACCAGCAGTCATAATGTTTTGGCTCGTGAGAAGAAGTGTACAACTGGACGGTAATTTTCTGTCCGAATTCGGATAATTCCTCTGGAATCGCCGCGAAAAATTGAAGTTTATAATCGGAGTTCCTAATTTAGGCGGTCTTATTACGAAGTCCTTCCTGAAAGATTTTTTATACACACTGTCCAGTCACAGTCCCCAGACCGTAACGCTCCATCCAGCCTCCCGGACGCATTCGACAATTGTTGAAGGATGTTTGTTTTCAGACGTTTCATGTCACAGACGCCAACGGCCATCTGTCCGATGGTACACAAAACGTGAAACTTCTGAAAAGGATGTCCATTTGCGGCATTGGCGTGCAAGTTCCAGCCTTCATCACCGATCACCTGTAGTTAGTTTTGAGCACAAATTCAGGCACCAGCTGCGGAGAACCCATACTCAGCAACGTTCGCTGAATCGTCGTTGAGGGGACACTGTAGGTAACCCCTTGGTTCATCTGGGCGGTCAGTTGCTCAACAGTTGCACGTCTGCTCGCCTGTACACATCTCCGCAGCCGTCGTTTACTCCATTCATCTATGGCTCGTGGTGCGCCACAGTTGCTTTGGCTCCAGTTTTGGATAGTCCATTTTGCCATGCACGGTATGATTTAACCACGGCAGTTTACAAACTTCGCTGTTTCCAAAATGCTTCCAACTATTGTTTCGAAAGCCAGTGATCATGTCCTTTTGGATGCCAGATAAATCGCTCCGTTTCTGTGTAACGACAACGACTGCACTGTTCTCCGTGTCCCCTCCCCCAAAACCACGACACGCTTCATTTACCCTCCACTGCTAGTGCTGCCACCTGCCGCCTGTGAGTGATTGTTTTCACGTTGACGTCGAACGTAGACGAACAACGAGAGAGAATAAAAGATTTGAAATGCGGTGGTACAGACGAATGCTGAAAATTCAATAGGTACATTGAGTTGGTTCTACGGATTTGAGAGATATTAATGAACAGGCGATATACAGAGGCATCAAGGCACTGGTAAAGGAATTATGTACGTAAAAAAATGTACCGACCAAAGCTTGAACACAGTAAAGAGGTTCAAGTGGATGCAGGGTACTGCACATACATATGTGCTGAAACCTACAGTAACGAGTAAACATTCTTTCACTTACAGTATTTGTTAGTCATCAAAAAGTGTAAGGAACTGACAAAGTTCAGGAGATCAGTGTCTATCACAGGATCCAGTTAGAGTCACTTGATAATAACGTAAGAAAGTACAGAGAGCACCACACGACCCAGACATCGGTAGAACATCTATCCGGTGAAAATGTTTCCGAGCCTATCATCCGCAGTCGAACGCTGCTGGCGAACTCCTGTGGGAGTAGAGCATGACGAGGCAAAGCATTGGGCAAGTCTAGCAAAGGAGACTGGCAGTGTCCAGTGGTGGTCGTAGAAGGAAGACGGTGGCATAGCACAGCTGACGTGGACCTTCTTGAAATGGCTGCAGGAAGAGCATTTATTTCCATCTGCCCTGCTGGCAGTTACATCGCCAGTTTTGTAGTTCCCCAGGCGTGTGAATTGCATGCCTGGCGGTTATGTTCTGCAGTTACTTCCGCTTCTGACGGGGCCGCCGCTGAACTACGAAAGCTACGGTTTCTGTCATCGATACATCTTCGTCCATCGACGAAGAAAAATGAAAGAATATGAAAGACTTGCACGAGATATGCTGCACCGTAGTGTCTTGAGACTGATCACTATAATGGGATGTTAATATTTGATAAGGGTGAAAGTAACGCTGTTACTGCTTTTTCTTTTAATTGTCTTTATTTTTTTTCTTGATTTCTATTAATTGTGATATACTTGCGACGGGTGGACTCTTTTCCATACTAGAGCCCAGTACATGGTATGTGCTGAACAACAGCAAGATTTGAGCTTCAGACACTTAAGACAGAAAAATAAATGCAATTTTTTCATTCGTTTAGAATCCAATAATCATGCCCAGTCGCCAACATCTCTCTCTACCAAAAAAACGATATGCGCAGCTCGCTTTGTCCAGACATCTTGCCAAAAGAAAATGTTACAATGGTTTCCACAGCCGAGTCAGATCCACATTACGTCAGTCGGCTGATGAAGGTATTATCTAGCATTGAAGAATATATGCAGATTATCAGAGGTTCTCTAAGAAAAGGGATTTATCTCAATGTGTCGTGCACATCTTAGCAGTACCTGACATTTATGTTGTGGAGATCAATTTTCATTGTTTTCACACCCTACATACCATAATGAAATAACGAAACAATAATCAAGTCTTGCATCCTTCTTCTTAGGAGTTTCAAACGTGGTGCCAGCCTCATGGCGAGAAGGAGCTGCTAAGAGCTAACCGAGTCACCTTCCGCGACGCGACGTTTCGGCCCTCTATGATTAGTGCCAGATGCTGGAGTCATACCTATATAAGCAGAAACCACACCAGCCCCGGCAGTTAGTGATTTTGACGCCTGACGACGATGCGGAAACAGTCATGGAACGCTCGAGTATTTTATCGCAAACCATGTTTCTTGAAATCTGAGAAGATATTATTCAATTATGTTGCCTGAAAGACTCTGAGGACATAAATCTTTCCTCCACAGTAAGGACGTAACGCGAAATGTCATATTTTTCAAAAAAACTGCACAGAAGAATATCACAAGTCTGAGGTCACAGTAAAATGACACTGGCGTTTGTAGAATTGTTTCCATGTTGACATGAAAGACCGTTTCGTAAGTTCGAGTCTGCTATCATCTGAATAAACTGCTCTAGGCATGGTCCAAAACAATCTGGATTCATTTATTACGATAGTGAGTGTGCAGTATTTTCCAGTATTTGACACGTTTTATATCTCTAATAAATTTTCAATCCCACAGTCATATTTGTCTATCGTGATGTCCTTGCATGACCTGTTGGCAAATGGAACATACAGCCGGTGATGTGCTGACGAAGTATTCCATTACGTGAAGTGGTTCACTGTCTTTAATGTAAAACAGAAAATACATTTAAAAGTTTAATGTTTTGAATGAAACAAAAACCATATGCATTACGTTCTAAAGATTAGCATGTCAGGGTATGACACTGCGTCGTCATATCCAACAACTTTAACCTGCACCTATAGAAAATTGATACATATGACTCTTGAGTACAGCAGACAAAGAAACCATAAAGAGTCATCTGGCAGATGTCGCTAACTAGACTCCTCTGGCTAGTTTTCTATTGTTTCTATGTTGGACTTTTTATTTTTGTTTTTCAGAACAAAAAATTCAGAAACTAGACTTTAAGGAGCTTGTAAATTGGATAAACAAGGTAGCTGATGTCTAGTAGTTTGAGAAACTTATGTGTTACTGGCATGTGGTAGGTTTCATGAGCCTGCAGAACGATGACATCCCGGGCAATGCGGGCCTCAAGGACCAGGTGCTGGCGCTGCAGTGGGTACAGAACAACATTGCCGCCTTCGGTGGGGATCCTAGCAAGGTCGCCATTTTTGGTGAGAGTGCTGGCGGCGCCTCGACATCACATCTCTTCCTTTCGCCAGCGACCAGAGGTGAGAAGCACCCCTTAAGTTATAAAGGGTATAAACCATATGGATTCACTCAAGAACTATAAGACTTCTAAACCAGATACAGAAAGAAAATATATCACCTCATTAGACGGAATTAAAATTTTTCGTCACTTCCCTACTCCACTTGTGTTTGCCTTTGAGTTACCAAACGAGTGTCACAACCTTCTGCATCAGACTGTTGGCCGTTATGTGAAACCCTTGACTGGGAAGTTTAGTCTCCTTGTCATTATTGTTTACAGACGTTGTTATGCACTCTGTTATTCTTTTTGAGTTCCATCCATTTTACTCTATTCGTTTTACAAATTTTTAAAGTTTTCTGTTAAAAATATTGTAAATTAATCTCAGTTTTTCAGATGTTAATTGAACCCTGGACCGTATAGAAATCTGGGATCTTGGCTTTACATCAGTATTCAGCAAGAAACAAATAGCATTTGCTCTTTGAGACAGTATTTGGTGTTGTTCATCTTGCATTTAGAGACTCCAGTTTGATTTCGGTCCACAGCAGCAGCCCAACACCAATAAATTAACTAGAAGGATCACTATTTTTTGACAGTTTAGTACAGGAGAGATCTGGTAACAAAAGTTAGTGTGTGCGACTGACATTGTTTTCTGCTACTGTACTATGAAGCTCGTTTATGATGGTCCTTGATTCGATACCGTCTGGACCTGTATCCTCCACCAATCTCAAAACATGCAGCATAAACGTAGTACAATTGTTACCAACGAATACAATAAAGACAGTACACACACTACATAATCCTGTCGTATCATTAGACAGAATCACTGAATAGACAAATCAGCGAGAAACTTGTAGTGTTGACTCAAGCATTGGAATTTCATTAAATAGTAAAGCACATGACGACTTAATTTTTATTAGTTTTTAATCTTAATAATAAGATTTGAGTGTAACTAATTGAGCTAACTATTATGACTACTGTCTTACGCGTTCTCTCTGGATGCGAAAGGTGCATTCCTCAGAAGGTGTAACAATATCTTATAGTAAAGGTCGCTTTTTTAGTTAAGTCAAGCTGCTCTTCGAATCTCTTTAATAGTTTATAGGTGGAAGGAAGTTCACACGTTGTTCAAGTGTGGTGCTGTCAGTGGCTAATGGATCGTAGCTGTCGTACTGTATGTTAAAATTAATTTGAATATTTCCCCAGACAGGGCTAATTCAGAAGTACAAGTTCGTTCCACAAGTCCACTGATTCATTCGATCCATAACCCGCCGACGTACAATTGTACGCAGAATCATTAATATTGACAGTAACACGTCGAAATTCCCTTTTATACACGTGAGTTATATTCTCATAGTTTGGAAAAACTTTTCCCTACTACTGATTATTACATTAATACTGAATCTCATCCAAAGCTCGGACAATAAGTTTACAATTACAAAATTGCTCCAAAGGCGTCTCTTAACAATACAAATCATCTATCCAGACCCCTATCCAAGCAGAATTTGCAGAAAGAAACTTCTCTCTATGTTAACATTCCAGGAGTAAAGCCTCGTCGCAGTCCACAGTGTTCCAATTTCTGTTTTCTGAGAACTTCTATAACTCCTAATTATAAAGATGAAATGCATGATCATTGACCCCAGATTGTATTTGTACAACTTCAGTATCACAACATATCTCTCTAACATACCCGTGGATAACAATTGCATGGCTGAGTAGTATAAATCAATGAATGTAGTTTACAATTTTTTTTTCTTACCGTCTTGCTTCATGTTTCCATTCAGTGGCATCCTCATCAGCTTATACAATATGTCAAGAGCGGCGTTTTTTAAGTACCTGTTTCCATTTTTTTAAATGTGACCGTATTTCTTCACTTTGTCGTAACACTACGTACGTCGCAACGTACTTACTTAGAAGCTGAAACTCTGATGAGAGATGACAAGGGATTTCAGGTCATCCACCTCTGACAAGCAAGCTGATGCGTACAGAAGTGAGATAGCAGTTGGATCACGCTGAGATTTTTCAGGTCTCTTTGATTTGAGACAGTACAAAGTGAGTCCCATGTCAGGCTAAGGAGACAGAGATGGGGACGACAAGGAAATGAGAATCTGGGTTGGCTTACTGGTCTGCCCTTAATGCTTCTTCATGTATTTACCATGAACATGGAGAAGAGCACAGACACAGTTTTATAAATTCAGTAAGTGTAATACATAGATAATGCGGCCAGTCAGTAATAAGAACAATAGCCACACCGGCCTATAACTCTCTCAGGATTCGGGCATACAGAGTAGCAACGTATGGTAATACACACCACAGGTCATGGAACAGCCAGATCCGGTTTTCTTAATCGAAACCTTAGAGTCAGTTGCACACTTCACCATGGAAGTGACAAACAGAAGCACGTACATGAAGACAAATATACGGATTATATCAGTGACCATAGTCCAAAGGTACGAACACGCAAGCTTTACATGTTCTTGTTACTGTGCAAGCTTACTTGAATGTAATGCTCAGTCACACAGTATCTGCCGCAGGCCGTTGTTAATACGAGGCTGCTGGATGCAACTCTTCTCCGTCTGGAACTCTGATGTTTGAGGGCTTCTATATACGGTCTTTGGGCCTTTTTGCTTATACGTGTTGCATGTCTGCATCGCCTTGCCTTCAATTCGCAATCAGCGATCGTGAAATCATCAGTTCCTCAATGCATATGACCTCCTACTGAACTGACGAAAACGGCTTGCACTGTATGTCTCCACTAAGTTACACGACCTACTGCAATGATCATGGTTAGGTAATTATTCTTTTCTTCTGACAGCCTTTCATGAGTCGGCCATTATAGTTTGGTTTCTGTATATTCTTAGCGTGATGCCAATAAGCAACAGGTAATTTGAACGGAGTCTAGTTATTTGCACATTATTACGTTTCACTCAGTCTCCAAATATATAAGTAATTGTATTTATACGAATAATTGTATTTACAAACCTAAGTCAAATCCTGTCCCACCAAAACAACCGAAATACCAATTTAAAATTGCTTTGAAAAAACGTAGAACGATCATTGGATACTGACTAATAGGATGCGCACACAGAGGCATTAGTCGTGAGGTATCAGACTCTGTTTTAAGTGTGTTAGTCAACAGTCTTATTGGTTTTTACTGTTTCTTATCAAGTTTTTGTTCGACAATCTCCGATCTTAAAAGCTGCTGCTCGTGAAACACAGGTAGCTGTCCTGAAATAATAGCTTGATACAAAATTTAATCTTCTTACGAATATTACATACAATCAATGCAAGACAGTAGGGCATAAATTTCATTTGTGATTACTACATGTGATTATTATATGTGAGTCATCCATTTTCGTTGGAACTTCTCGACAGGGCTCTTCAGCCAAGTGATCATGCAGAGTGGAGTAGCGACGACCCCCTGGGCGCTGGCTAACAATCCTCGCGAGAAGGCCTACCGTATGGCAGAGGCGCTCGGTTTCCAGGCGCAGAGCGACAACCACACTGAGGACGACGACGTACGGTTGGCTGCCTTCTTTCGCGCTGCCAACTACTCAGACCTCATTAACGACACCTCAATCGCACTCTCGGATCTCGTAAGTGAACCATGAACTTTAATGAACAAATTACGCTCGAACCATATATTCAAAGCATATTGTTGTCGTTGTTGTCTTCAGTCCAATGACTGGTTCCATGCAGCTCTCTACGTCAGTCCATCCTGTGCAAGCCCCTGCAACTCCATATAGCTACTGTGACCTGTATCCATTCCAACATTGTACTGTACTCAAGCCTTGGCCTTCCTCTACTGTTTTAGCCCCCCCCCCCCTGCTCCCTTCGATTACCAAATTCACAATTCCTTTATACCTCAGGACACATCCTGTCAATCGATCCCCTTTTTGAATCAAGTTGCGCCATAAATTTCGTGCTTTCCCAATTCGATTCAGTACATCTTCATTCTGTATTCAATCTACCAAACTAATTTTCAACATTCTTCTGTAGAACTACTTTTCAAAAGCTTGTTTCTGTTATCAAGATTACATACAGTCCATACACACTGCCGGAAAATATTGGTACACCCGGAAAAACGATGTCGATTTTGATCCTATGACAGTATATGCCAGCTCGTGGGTGGTATAAAAAAAAGCACTCCGTCTTCAGCCCACGAGTTGTCTACCGGGACCATCCGACCGTGTTATCCTCAGAGGAGGGTGCGGATAGGAGGGGCGTGGGGTCAGCACACCACTCTCCCGGTCGTTATGATGGTATTCATGACCGAAGCCGCTACTGTTCGGTCGAGTAGCTCCTCAATTGGCATCACGAGGCTGAGTGCACCCCGAACGTGGATGGTACACGTACTGATAATGGTTTCAACGTCGTCTGCCAACAGATAATAACAAGGCGCCATCTGTGTCTACCCTTTAAAAGGGGATTCTCGCAGGTAGAAGGCTCAGTGTGTTGCAAAAGTGTGAAGCAAGCAGGCAACCATATCACGGAGGTGCACTCGTGCTTCCTACAGCCAACTGAACGAGTTTGAAAAGGGTTAAATCGTGGCCTTCTGAGTGGCAGAATATCCTTTCGTTGAACTGCCACACAAGTTGGACGTGCTGTATCAACTGTGCAACGACGCTGGTATCAGTGGTCACGTGAACATCCTCACACCCGTAGGCGAGATTCTGGACGTCCAAGCAGCGCCGTTTGTCGTATTGTAAGGGCACCAGTGGCAGACTGTCCAGCTACCACAGCGCAGCGCTTGTGAGCCCAGACGTGTCAACACGAACTGTTGCGAACCGGTTATTAGCAGTGAGACTGCGGACACGCATACTTGTAGCCCGTCTTCCACTCACGCCACAGCATCGACGTGCCGTCAGAAGATAAACTTAGAAGATGGAATGGCGTGCCGTGGTCTTCAGCGATAGAAGAAGATACTGCCTCCACGCAGTTGATAGTCCTCTGCGCGTGCGTCGTAGACCTAGTAAGCGCTGTCTCGTAGAGTTCATTGCCCATTACACACCGGCCCCATCCCAGGCCTTGTCAGATAAGCCACAACCCTCGTTCAGATTTGGTGTTTGTTGGGGGTGGGGATGCTAACCAGCGCTCGGTAAGCGCGGGATGTTGTTAGACCCGTTTTCTCGCCTTTCTTGCAACAAGAAGGTAATATGTTGTCCCAACAGGAAATGTTCACCCACACACTGGCCGTGGAATTCAACGTGCTCTGCAAGACGTGCAGCAACTTCCGTGGCGAGCACGATCTCCAGACTTGTCTCCAACCGACATGATGGGACGAGAAGTGAGTCGTGCGACTCGGCAACCAACAGCACTTACAGGACTACGTGCACAGGTCGAGCAGGCGTGGCAAAATGTATCCGAGGAGAGTAATCGTCATCTGTACGATCGATTGGATGCCAGAGTCAATACCTGTATTTCCGCCCGTGGAGGCTAACCAGGTACTAATGTAGATGTTTCAGCATGGGTTGATACCTGGTACTCAGAACCGCTTGTGTTATTGACCTTTAAACGTAATCAATTCATGTACTCCATATGCACTGTTGCAACAATAAATCCTGAGTGAATCAGAAACCGCTAAGAAGGTGTACTAATTTTTTTCCGGCAGTAGAATACCTTCAGAAAAACTTCCTTACACTTAAATTTATATTAACAAATAATCTTCTTCAGAACGCTTTTCTTGGTGTTGCCAGTCTCCATTTCGTATCCTCTCAGTTTTGGCTATCATCAGTTATTTTGCTGCCCAAATAACAAATAGCAGATATTACTTTCTCTTCCTATCCTATCAGCATTTCTTATTCAATACAGAAAAATTCCTTTACCCTTCTTTTACTTTTGCAGATATTAATCTTAAAACCTCTTTTCAAGAGACTATCCGTTCCGAAAAACTGCTCTTGCAAGGCCTTTGCATCTCTGACGATAAAACAGTCCAGAACACCCAGGATGCCCTGCTCCAACTGCAACGACTGGGGAAGGAGGTGGCTTTCTGCTGGGTTCCAGGGCACGTCGGCATTTCTGGGAACGAAAGGGCAGATCCCGCAGCCAAGGAGGCATGTCTCAATCCGCAAGCTTTTCAGTGTGCCAACTCCCTGCACGCACTCACCTCACTATTGAGCTCACGAGTCATGCGACGATGGCTTTTAGTCAAGCCCACAACGCGAGTGTGGTGTACTTCTTTCCAGCCCCGTAGACGGGACGAGGTTCTCCTCACTCGTCTTCGCATAGGCTACAGTCCTATGACGCATGGCCTCCTGCTCCGGCGAGAGGACCCTCCAATGTGTGGTACTTGTGGCGTCCAGGTCATTGTGCGCCACGTTTTATTGGCTTGCGTTTTATTTGACCAGCGGGCCGCGGCTGACTTACCGGCGCATATGCCATCTCTTTTTGGAAATACTCAAACACATGTGGTTAAAGTTTTAAAGTTCTGTGACTTGTACAATGTTTTTACCAAGATTTTAGGGGGAGAGTCTTAATTTGTTCACAAGATGACTGGCTGGCTCATATTTTACGTAAGTGGCCACCCAGTGACAGTTTCCGGTGGCGTCCTTGTCGCTCTTTTCTCGTTTTCCTTGCGTTTCATTACCTTATACAGCATTTTTCATCTTTTCCCCCTTTCTTTGCGTGTCTGCTTCCGTTTTACTAAATTTGTCGACATTCGTTTCTTTTAACGTGTGTCAGGGTGCTGATGACCTCGACGTTGAGCGCCCGTAAGCCACACACACAAAATGTCATTGGTAAACCCCAAAGATTTTTATCTTTCTCCTTAAACTTCAACTCCCTTTCCTAATTTCTCCTGGTTTTGTTTTACTGTTTGCTCATTGTACAGATTGAAAAACATCGCCGACCGTAGTGGCCGAGCGGTTCTAGGCGATACAATCCTGCCTCGGGCATGGATGTGTGTGATGTCCTTAGGTTAGTTAGGTTTAAGTAGTTCTAAGTTCTAGGGGACTGATGACCTCAGAAGTTAAGTCCCATAGTGCTCAGAGTCATTTGAACCATTTTGAAAAACATCCGGAATAGGCTACAAGTCTGTCTCACTCTCTTCTTAACCATTGCTTCCTTTTCGTGCCCCTCGACTCATAACTGCCGTCTGGTTTCTGCACAAGCTATTACATTTCTGTAATCAGCGTTTCTGAAGTTATGGCTTTTGTTCTCCAACTCCAGCTGGCAATAACTACTTGGCATATCTAATCAGTAAGATAACAAGTGCCATTACATTGTTTCAACAGCTCTTCCAAGTTTTCTAACTGATCTTGCTGAGGTTGCATGACATGACTGATAGCTAGGGCATCTAAAACTAGTCTGAGCCGCCATTCTTTTGGATCAACATTTATATTGGAGTGTAATATTCACTGCCATATCTCTCGAGTATATCATTCTCTATCACACAATTAACTTTCTATTCTACAGATTTTCTAACTAATACTACTAAATACAGTTTCGTCTTGAATATTTCTTGTGGCCCTACTTTAACTTGAAATTGATGTCCTTTCATCAATCCATTTTTGTTGAAAATTATATCTGCATGCTTACGCATGCTTTTCGGTGATTCTTCTCTGTTGGATGTGGGAAAGTTACTCAAACCGTCGATCATTTCCTGAATTTTCGGTATAACTTAGAGATTCTTTTCTTCTCTTGCGGTGTACACATTATCTATAAATTGGCGCTTTCATCCCATTGTCAATCTGGTAAATCTGCAGAAACTTCTAATTCTTATTCTGCTTTGCTGAATTTGACGAAAATAATTTCCAAAATCGTCACTCTTATTACAAGTGCTTCAACATCCTGTTCTAAAAACAGCTCTAAATTTTATTGCTGTCAGCCAATCATTACCACAAATCCAGTCCATTGCACCCAACGAGCACTTGCTCAGTAACGGCGCGACTTCACTGACCTGTTGCTGTGATTGTATGTACAAGGTTTGCCAGAGGTAAACTTATCTCTTTTGTTTCAGGAAGTTTTTTATACAAATTCATGGATGTAGTGGCTGGAGCTTACGACCATTTACACTATGCTCAGTGACTGGATTTAGAGCTTCATATGTAATTTGTTCTTCTTCCTCTTAGTAATTCAGCGTTGATGTCTTTCGTATCACACTTCAACATTGTATCTTCTGAGATGATCCATTAAATTGATTGCATGGTCGGAACGAGTCTCATTCGAAACTATATTTAGTTTATCCAGATACACTCTTTTTATCATAGGTTTTACCCGTGTCTTGGAGAGGAGAACGATTCTAAAATCTGTCTTGCACTGCACCACACGGTGTTGTATCTCGGCATTCAAAGTTTTCCTGCCTTTGTGTTTCGCATCATTGAGAATTTGCGCACTGTTTCGGCACATCTCGTGTCCTGTCAGTCTCTTCTGTCAGCAGCTCATAAGAGCTCACTGAAATCAGACTGCTCCCTTCATACTTACCATGACAAACGTTTTATCAAAAGTATAATCAGCTCATCGTCTCTGATGCGGTCATACGAACAGCTATTTCGGTCTCAATATTTTTTAACTAAATTGTACATTAATCCTTCGTAGCGATCGTAATTATGGATTGATAATAATTTTTCGTTGATTTCTCGCTGTTTTGTCGCAACCAGTATCAGTGGTGGAAAGCATTTTCGAGTATGTGGTATACTGATCACCCACAGAGTCTGCCCACGTTCCAGCACCTGCACTCATGTCAGAGCACAGAGATCGACTTTCTCTGCCTTATCCTGAATTCATGCGAGCGTAACTCTAAATTTTTTCATGAAATCGAGTGGGTGAGATCGTTTATACGGGTCGAATTCCTTAAATTGTCTTTGACTGTTCAGGTTATCAGTGATAATGTTCGTGCAACAGCTCGCGATATGGTTTTCTTTCATTATGTTTCGTACTTCTTGTTAGATTAAAACGGAATTTTAATTTTGTTCACAGAGATCTCGCGCACGAGCTATTTCGTTATCCATTCCTGCGTTGTCGACAAGAGTTTGTTTCAAAATTTATGAGATCCTAATCTTTGGTAACATCCACTTCTGTCTGTAACAATGCATCTTTATCTTGCACATGAACTCAAATCGTGGTGCACTGTGCAATTTGTTACATTCTTTTTTAAATTTGTTGAACTGATTTGCATGTCATTACGAATATCTATCACTTTTTGGTCCAACATTTTATGAATGTCGTGCTTGAAAACTGTTATTTCTGCGTTCACTTCTTGATTATTATTATCTGATTTCTGTTCACATCAGGTCTCAGCTCTTGATTATTATTATTGAACTTTTGAATATCTATCCTTATTTCTTGTACCAATTGCACTATCACATTATCATTAGCTACGTTATGAATACGAGTGTTGGCTGTTCCCGCATCTCGTGATTCGGTGTCTATGTTCAAATTCAAATTTACACGTTCGATTTCTTCCACAGTTTGACTTCTGGTAACTAGCTCAGATTCATTAATGACATTCCTGTTAATAGTACCCTGATCATACCTGCGCCTGGCCATCGAGATTTAGGTTTACAGTGATTTTCCTAAACTTCATGCAAATGCCAGAATGATTCCTTTACAACGGCGTTCCCCATTCCCAACACCCTGTTCCCCAATCCGAGCTTGTGCTCCAATTACCTCTCTACCAACGGCAAGTAAAACACAGATCTTCCTTCCTTGCTGCTCCTGATTAATTACGTCACTCCTCTAAATTTTGCCAACCATAGTAAATGAAACACGCACACCGCACATGTAATTTCCATAACCGAAATAAAAGTTCACTATCTATAGTTTTTCCTGTTCAACGTTGCTTGAAAAACCAAGGAGCCGCTGAAAGTTTGAAGTTCTCTCACCATACGTCGGGCCTGGCTAAGCTCAGCTACTGTGGTATAAATGGGACAGCGCACAAATGGTTTAAATCATACCTAACTGGAAGTGTGCAGAAAGTTGAAATAAGCAGTTCACATAATATGCAAAAAAACTGGTGATTTCTCAAACTGGGGAACAATCTAGAATGGAGTGCCGCAAGGTTCGGTCTTGGGTCTTCTGCTGTTCTTAATATATATTAATGACTTGCCATTCTATATTCACAAAGATGCAAAGCTGGTACTTTTTGCCGATGATACAAGTATAGCTACCACACCCAACAGACAAGAATTACCTGATGATTTTGTAACCGATGTTTTCAGAAAATCATTAAGTTGTTCTCTGCAAATGCCCTCTCACTAAACTTTGACGAAACACGGTTATACACTTTCGCACAGTAAATGGAATGGCACCATTGATAAATATAAACTTGAATCAGAAATCGGTAGCTAAGGTAGAATATTCAAAATTTCTAGGTGTATGCACTGATGAGAGGTTGAACTGGAAAAAACACACTGCAGATCTGCTGAAACGTTTGAGTTCAGCTACTTATGCTATTAGGGTCATTGCGAATTTAGGCGATATACATCTCAGTAAATTAGCTTACCACGCCTATTTTCATTCTCTGCTTTCGTATGGCGTCATATTCTGGGATAACTCATCATTGAGTAAAAGAGTGTTCATTGGACAAAAGGGTGTAATCAGAATAATTGCTGGAACTCATCCAAGATCATCCTGCAGACACTTATTTAAAGAGCTAGAGATCTTCACTGTAACCTCACAATATATATATTCACTTATGAAATTTGTTATTAACAATCCGAACGAATTCAAATATAATAGCAGTGTACATGGCTAAAACACTAGGAGAAAGGATGATCTTCACTACTCAAGATTAAATCTAACTTTGGCTCAGAAGGGGGTAAATTATGCTGCCACAAAAGTGTTTGGTCACTTACCTAATAGCCATATAGCATTTAAAAGAAAATTAAAAGAATTTCTGAATGGCAACTCCTTCTACTCATTAGATGAATTTTTGGATATAGTAAGTGGGTAATTTCCGTACCCCCCACCCAAAGTAAATTAAGTGTCATGTAATATTTTGTATAATGTAATATCTTGTTTGGAGACCTTTTACTAAGCTGACACGTTCCACATCATTACGAAGTGTCGTGTTCATGATCTATGGAACAAGTACTAATCTAATCTAATCTAAGATCTACGCTCCCCGTGCGCGCTCGCACTCGGCGAGCACAGTTGCCCTATAATTGCACTGTTCCGAGTGGGTGTGTGAGTGAGACGGTTATGTGTCAAAGGCTACACACACGGAAAACTTAGGAACAGGTGTTTGCAACTTACTGAAACTACACCTAAGAGGCGATAATTGCAGCGTACTTGTATAAGCAGAATGTTTTAACGTTTAATTTTTGAGAAAGTTATAGCTTTTATTGCTTTAGTAAAGAAGTATTTTAGAATGTGCGAATACTGTGAGCAGAATTACAAAAATCTTTCCACACAAGCATTTAACATTAAGTTGTAATGTTTATACTTTTACACACATTTAAAATTCAGAATATGTAATATATCTGGGTCTAAGGTTCGTGATACAGTCAAAAACATGGAGTTACGCAGACTAAAATCTGTTAAACTTGAACGTTGGTGGAACTTTGTCAATTTCATAACATAAAAAGAAATATTCGCGGCCCATGTGGAGAATACAATTCTGATATAAGTTTAGCGGACTGTCAGTGCGGTCGAGGATATTGTTCTTTGAATAACATTTTATAAAAGTCTTGTAAATTCTTGCATGGAATAAACAGTTCTTTGAGATGAGTACATCTATTAGCTCAAGCTGGAGATAATGAGGTACGTTACCTGCCAAAAATGAGAATGATCTGACAAATAAATCGAAATCTTTCTTCATTCGTGCAATGTCTTGGAACCTCTTGAACAACTCATGACGAACTGTTTCAATTGCTAAAACGTAGTCCGTCATGTCTCGTCCCCAATTGACTGCCTTGAGCTACGGGAAATGCCTCATGTCATGAACTCGAAGCTGATTTTTGCACAGGATTACTTTTTGTTTGTTAACATCAATTTTTTCTGCCACATCTCCTATCAGATGATTCTCTCCTCGCATTAAGACACTTAATAAAATTGAAATAATCGGTAATGTTGCCTGTTTAAGATCTTGTCACCACTCCACTTACCATTAACTCAGTTTTTCCCTAAAGGCCACCTTCAGCATTCACTGTCGCTCATTGGGAGATAAGTCCATCGTACCGTCTTTCTGGCTGGTGTTATAATGACGTTCCAATGAGTGTTTTTCCAGCTCATAATAGTGTGATGGCTTATTCAGCGCTTTGCATGGCCTTCAAACGATATGAAAAGTAAGGCAATTCCGTTTCGGCATTGAACGATGTGGCTTCTCCACTTTTTCTTTTTTTGACAACGGTGTAGACGCCACAGTATTCCTAATGCAGAACGAAAATCTAATTTATCGCACTCTGTATTGTCAGGCGACCGCTTGGTGTCTGACAAGGCCAATACTTTGCACCAGCGGCCTCCGCTGCAGCCTTTACTTTCCCTTTCCTGCTCGTTCCTCAGCGTCACTCGCCGCTGCGCTCGAAGCGCTGGGTAGGAGCGCAGGCAGAGAGAGCACTCTCGCTCATGGCACACTGTCTGACTCAGTTGTGGTGCTTTTCGCAGTTAATTTGCCCGACTTGCTACTTTTATTTTAAAAGACGCCATCTCAAATATAAGCTAGTGCATTATTCACCTTAAGGCGTACATTGTAATACTAAATAACAAATCGAAAGAAATAGTGAAATCAGGTCGCTCACGGCTTTCTCTTTGTATAGTCGTACGGAATGAATAGTGTCTTGAAAGGAGGATATAAGATGAACATCAACAAAAGCAAAACGAGGATAATGGAATGCAGTCGAATTCAGTCAGGTGATGCAGAGGGAATTAGATTAGTAAATGAGACACTCAAAGTAGTAAAGGAGTTTTGCTATTTGGGGAGCAAAATAACTGACGATGGTCGAAGTAGAGAGAATATAAAATGTAGACTGGCAATGGCAAGGAAAGCGTTTCTGAAGAAGAGAAATTTGTTAACATCGAGTATAGATTTAAGTTTCAGGAGGTCGTTTCTGAAAGTACTTGTATGGAGTGTAGCCATGTATGGAAGTGAAACATGGACGATAAATAGTTTGACAAGAAGAGAATAGAAGGCTTTGAAATGTGGTGCTACAGGAGAATGCTGAAGATTAGATTGGTAGATCACATAACTAAAGAGGAGGTATTGAATAGGATTGGGGAGAAAGAGAAGTTTGTAGCACAACTTGACTAGAAGAAGGGATCGGTTGGTAGGACATGTTCTGAGGCATCAAGGGATCACCAATTTAGTATTGGAGGGTAAAAATCGTAGAGGGAGACCAAGAGGTGAATATACTAAACAGATTCAGAAGGATGTAGGTTGCAGGAGGTACTGGGAGATGAAGAAGCTTGCACAGGATAGAGTAGCATGGAGAGCTGTATCGAACCGGTCTCAGGACTGAAGACCACAACAACAACAGTCGTACGAGCTGCTAACTCTGTATCAGCAGGGAAATCTGTATAATGCGGATGGCTTAAGAGCACGACTTTTTTTGTATCTCATGGCTTTAAACTTCTGATCCAATATGCAAACAAAATTCCAGATATGTGACGGTATTTGTTATTAAAACTGATTTTTGTTATTTTTACTTTTGTGAAAATGCAAGGCTAAGGAGGTTCTCACGATTTTGTTAAGCGAGAATTGAAAAAATTTACTGAACTCAGTTTACTCAAATATGATTCAATATTGAAAATATAAATTACTTTTATTGTTGCAAAGGAAGAACCGCTAATCAAGAGAAATCTCCTACATTTACATTTATTTTTACTTGTCAAACTTAGGGAATATTAAGATATTTATTACGACTCTGCTCCGTTATCACTTAAAGCAATGGCGCTGACCTCTGCACCAATGTTACCCTATAACATTTGGGTAAAGAAATTAATTTTAACTCTTCATGAATGTAGGAGCTGGTGCATATAAAAACTGGCAACACTTTTAAGTTATATTTGATTATATTTAGGCTAAATATTACATGAAACTTACACTTTTTCGTGCCTCGTCACAAAACGGCTTCTTATACTCCGAAAAATAAAGAAAAGGGGAGAGAAGGAATCTTTTTGCAAAAATACAGAGATCGCAATTACATTCGCAGATCATATTAATTGATTACAGAGTCCTTGTTATTTTTCTGAGAAGAGTTAATATTTATATCTTTGGAAGTTCCACAGTAACATATATGACAGTAATAATATAACACAGTATGAGGCACAGTTGGCATTCAGATTTACTCGCATTTGTTTCCTTCTGGATGGTTAAACAGGAAAGTGACTCACAAAAAGTTCTATCTGATAATGATAATGATGACCACACTTAAAGTAAAAATAGTGATTGTTTATTGCTCTAAGATAGGTTACACTAAAAGTACCATATGCAACTTTTTATTAAGCGCTAAAGGTATTGTCTGTATTTTCACACTGAATCTTGCAAGCTGTCACTTACTTTAATCATAAATTCGCGTCTGAGTGATACCAAATATTATCATCTTAACGTAAAGAAAGGTATTATTTTATCAGGAACATTCAAATCGTGAGCTACACCCATAATTTTTATATATGAAATTAGTGAATTCACTCATACTGCTTTTGTTGTCTATGCCTGGGGTTACTTTCAGAGCTCTAATTAATAAACAAATTAATTAATTTAATAACATTGACCTTAAGCTGCTGGTGCACCCACGTACCACCACAATAAAATAAAAACCGTGAGTAGTTGAGGGAGTGTGAGTGGTTACAGTGGTGCGTTTAAGTTTACAAAGTAATGATAAGTTTCACTAATACTTTTGTAACTACAACTAGTTGATTTCTCTTACACAAAAATGAAAAACACACATCATAAAAGGAATGGTGGGTGACTGACAAAGCATACTTTGGGGTGTAAGCTATACAAATTCTTTCCTGAAGTAATTCCTTTTACAACGCAATCTGGCTTTGTTTACATGACTCCACTGTGGGGTCCAACTCTATTCAGATGGAATCAAGTACGACCAAGTACACCATAAACTATGGTTCACTGGAGAACAGAGAGCTGTGAATATCATTTAACAGCCCTACTCTTTCACCTTGATTCAGGCGGCAGCAGAAAACGGTGCGCCGTGGGCGAGTAACGGCCCACTGTGGCAGCTGCATTGTTCTGACGCGTCCACGAAAATTTGCAAACCACGCCGTCTGCCGTTCTGCTTATCAGCACGCAGGGAACTTTCCTATCAGAACCCTGAAATCGCGGCAGGTCCGTGTGGTTCCCCCTCGTCGGAGGTTCGAGTCCTCCCTCGGGAATGCATGTGTGAGTTGTCCATAGCGTAAGTTAGTTTACGTTAGATTAAGTAGAGTGTAAGATTAGCGGTCGATGACCTAAGCAGTTTGGTCCCATAAGATCTTACCACAAATTTTACAAATAAGTTAGACTCACAAGCACAACGGTGCAAGCTGGAATTGTCAAACGTCAGATGGCTGACTCAAGAGGAATAAGTTCACCCTCGTGACTCATGATATGTCCAAGATGATACGCAGTTCCACTGTCAGCACAGTTGGAAACTGTCACTGGTTCTTAGTGCACCACAAGATGCAGACCTCAAGTCTTACCTTCTAGGGAAAGACCTGGAGTTCTCCACCAGGGGAGGACCAGAAGACCAAAAATGCAAAGAACCACAACCACTGGCCACCAAGCCTCATTACGGGGGCTTAATTAGCAAAAATTAAACCGTCCCTAGATTGTCCGCCGGCCTGAGTGACCGGGCGGTTCTAGGCGCTACAGTCTGGAACCGCGCGACCGCTACGGTCGCAGGTTCGAATTCTGCCTCGGGCATGGATGTGTGTGATGTCCTTAGGTTAGTTAGGTTTAAGTAGTTCTAAGTTCAACTTGACTAGAAGAAAGGAACGGTTGGTAGGACATGAACCATGGACCTTGCCGTTGGTTCAAATGGCTCTGAGCACTATGCGACTTAACTTCTGAGGTCATCAGTCACTTAGAAGTAATTAAACCTAACTAACCTAAAGACATCACACACATCCATGCCAGAGGCAGGATTCGAACCTGCGACCGTAGCGGTCGCTCGGTTCCAGGTTGTAGCGCCTAGAACCGCACGGCCACTCCGGCCGGCTTGCCGTTGGTGGGGAGGCTTGCGTGCCTCAGCGATACAGATGGCCGTACCGTAGGTGCAACCACAACGGAGGGGTATCTGCTGAGAGGCCAGACAAACGTGTAGTTCCTGAAGAGGGGCAGCAGCCTTTTCAGTAGTTGCAGGGGCAACAGTCTGGATGATTGACTGATCTGGCCTTGTAACACTAACCAAAACGGCCTTGCTGTGCTGGTACTGCGAACGGCTGAAAGCAAGGGGAAACTACAACCGTAATTTTTCCCGAAGGCATGCAGCTTTACTGTATGGTTAAATGATGATGGCGTCCACTTGGGTAAAATATTCCGGAGGTAAAGTAGTCCCCCATTCGGATCTCCGGGCGGGGACTACTCAAGAGGACGTCGTTATCAGGAGTACTCTCTTTCAAATTCTGAAGGTGGCAGGAGTAAAATACAGGGAGAGAAAGGCTATTTACAATTTGTACAGAAACCAGATGGCAGTTATAAGAGTCGAGGGGCATGAAAGGGAAGCAGTGGTTGGGAAGGGAGTGAGACAGGGTTGTAGCCTCTCCCCGACGTTATTCAATCTGCATATTGAGCAAGCAGTAATGGAAACAAAAGAAAAATTCGGAGTAGGTATTAAAATCCACGGAGAAGAAATAAAAACTTTGAGGTTTGCCGATGACATTGTAGTTCTGTCAGAGACAGCAAAGGACTTGGAAGAGCAATTGAACGGAATGGACAGTGTCTTGAAAGAAGGATATAAGATGAACATCAACAAAAGCAAAACGACGATAATGGAATGTTGTCGAATTAAGTCTGGTGATGCTGAGGGAATTAGATTAGGAAATGAGATACTTAAAGTAGTAAAGGAGTTTTGCTACTCAGGGGGTAAAATAACCGATGATGGTCGAAGTAGAGAGGATATAAAGTGTAGACTGGCAATGGCAAGGAAAGCGTTTCTGAAGAAGAGAAATTTGTTAACATCGAGTATAGATTTAAGTGTCAGGAAGTCGTTTCTGAAAGTATTTGTATGGAGTGTAGCTATGTATGGAAGTGAAACATGGACGATAAATAGTTTGGACAAGAAGAGAATAGAAGCTTTCGAAATGTGGTGCTACAGAAGAATGCTTAAGATTAGATGGGTAGATCACTTAACTAATGAGGAGGTATTGAATAGAATTGGGGAGAAGAGGAGTTTGTGGCACAACTTGGCTAGAAGAAGGGTAGGACATATTCTGAGACATCAATGGATCACAAATTTAGTTTTGGAGGGCAGCATGGAGGGTAAAAATCGTGGAGGGAGACCGAGAGATGAATACACTAAGCAGATTCAGGAGGTTGTAGATTGCAGTAAGTACTGGAAGATGAAGAAGCTCGCACAGGATAGAGTAGCATGAAGAGCTGCATCAAACCAGTCTCAGGACTGAAGACCACAACAACAACAAGTTCTAGGGGACTGATGACCTCAGAAGTTAAGTCCCATAGTGCTCAGAGCCATTTTTGAACCATATTGTCCAAACCAGTCAAACTATCCTCGACTCATCGAATCTGCCCTGTCGACTGTTGTGTTGGCCTGGTAGGCAATCCAGACACAGCATCAGGATTCCCATGCTAGTGGAGCAATCCTTCACTTTGCGTATCCTGGGAGAAGCCAATCAGCCACCCCAAATCTCTCTTGTCTGAAAAAAGGAGATTTTGGGCTAGGAAGGCATCGTTCTCACATTAAGCATGACCAGGTTTGGGCAAAAGAAAACTGTCTAGATGGGATCACAGTCCCTAATTTATGGAGAGATCTAATCTTTCCAGGCGATCATTTCCGATTTCTGAAAGAAGGCTGTTATGCTCCCCAGACAGTCATGCCCATGAAATGTATGTTTATTTCCGCTTCCTGGCGCCAGGGGAGATGTAGTCTTGCCTTCACTAAACACGTACGCCAGGCACTCTGTCTGTATCGTCCCAGCTTCCAACATGAAAATCCCTATAGTTGAATGACTTTCCCACCATTTGCACAAAGGCTCAGTTTGTAACAGTCTCTCTTAAACGGCTTCTTTCATCCACTTTCCACCAACTGGCCGCCTTCGCGACGGACTGCCGCCTGGCGCAAGTAAAGTGTTTTGCAAACCAACACCCTCCTCTCCAGCCCTAAGCAGATGGACGAGTGTGCTGTGTCCGGAAGTCCCTCTGAAGGTACGATCCACTGAGTGCTGCCTCCTAGAATCACTCACATAACCTTGTCGTTGCTCTCAGAATTTAAGGCCCCATTCCATCTCTCCCTCCCTGTTCTCTGTTACCTCCATGATGGACCCTCGACTACAGGTTCTCTACACGTTGCAGGTACTGTTATAAGAACTTTCTGCTCACAATTTACTCATGTATAAAACTCATAAACCAAACGTAATACTGGGGAACATCGAGATCATGGCCTAAAATATGAATCTTAATCTGACTGACAGTGTCGTTAAAGTGAGAGAGAGGTGTACCTGCTCTCAAACTTATATTTAATTACGGTAAACAAATGCATTTCTTTCCATTCTATCAACGTAGTTAATCTTTAACGCACTTTTGCCTCCATAAGTCTCAGGAAAATGCTAACTAGCACTATCCTCGAAGACTATGGTGTACAAAATACTTCCACGCTCTACAAAGGACTGCCAATGACGACCCTTACACACCAACTGCACAATTACTCGCAATTTAAAAGCAGCAATAACGTATCTATAATCGTGTGCCAGAGATAGTTATCTATTCTTCCTCTGGATTTCAGGCTGATACCGACTAGCCATGACATGATTGAGATAGGAAGCAAACACTGCACTTATAAATAATATCCTATGTGAGGGTGCAGGCTCCTCACAGTGCTTTCCAATAAAAGCCATTGTTTTGGTTTCTGTACTGAAATTTAACCATCATATTCGTAATAAATTTTGTTCAATTCATGAAAATTTATCTTGAGGACATTTTCTTTTCCTGAAAGCAGTTTAAGGCAGTCAGTGCAAAGAAGGTCTTCTAATATGGCATCGTTTAGGTGTATCCCCGTGTTTAATTTAAAACTTCATCTGCAAACAGCGTAATCGATGTAAATATCAAACAGGGCAGGGGGTATATCACATCCACCGGTAATCCATCGAGGACAGTGGGACAACTGCCGGACATGAAGTACTTGTACACTGATAACTGAAACCGAGACTTGCATTGTAATCCAACATCATTTCTTCAAAACATGGTATCAGTTTCTATGCTTTTTGGCGTCGAAACTGATATCGCATTTTGAGTAAACGACGTTGGATTACAACTATCATTATTCAAGTGAATAAATTACATTCTCATAACTTTTTTCTACGAATGAGTCTGCCAGTTCCACACCTAGATGTAACATAAATAATTTTTTCGTCTGAAATGCAGTTATCTGATCTATTATCTACTACTACTTTATAACTTTTCACAGTTTTTACTACAACATTGTCAAATGTTTTCTCAGAATTTAAAGGTATTTACTGTATTTCTTGATTAACTCTCGTTGTTTTTCAATATAAAGTAAAAATAGTAATACACTTCTATCATCTGTGAAAAGTATAATATTATCATTTCTTAACAATACTAATGGAAGGTCATTGATGTACATGAGAAGCAACAGATGAATCAAAATAGAAGTGGTCCAGATCTCTTGGTGTAATCAGCAAAATCCTTTGATATCGGAGAGCAGAATCATGGAAATACAATACAATGAATACTAGTCATTCTGAAAGAGATATTGTTAGAGCTGTAACCTAGTGTCTTGTAGTTACACACTACCCTAGGTAGACTGTTTCCATACACTTGATTTTAGTAAGTTTGTACTTTAGATGATATCTTGTGACAGTTATGACGATCATTTCTTATTTATATTAACAGAGTAACTGATATCTTTGGTACCACTAAAATTTACAGGAAAACCGCTGTCCACTATCGCTGGCGTTCGTACCCGCCGTGGAACCACCATCGGACTCGGCAGTCATCGTCGAGCCTCCAGCAGACATTCTCAGGACCGGCAGTTACAACCAGGTGCCCATAATTGTGGGCGTCACTTCCGCAGAAGGCACCGTCGTACCCACCTGTAAGTAACATGATCTGTGCGCATTCCCTGCTATGCTTCGTCTACTTGAATCAAATATGATATACATGCAGCTTTTGTAATAGTTGCATCTATACACTATACTGTGGTGAGGAGGGGAGGGGGGGGGGGGGGGTTCTATTGTCTTCTTCGTTATTCTGATTGCGATTTCTGCGAAGGTCACCATGTTTTGATTCAGGTCCAGATGGAACCCCAATTCGGTTTCATAGAAAATATTCTGTGGCATTAGCCCCTTACTTAGCTTGCGTTTATCGTTAATCTCTCGCCCATAAAATAATCCCAAGCGACTGGAAAAAAGGTAGGTGACTCCTGTGTATAACAAAGGTAAAACAACGCTCTCGCATAATCACGGACCAATGTCCTTTGGTTTGCTGCAGAATTCTTGAACGCTTTGTGAGTTAGAATACAATAAATTTCCTTGAGACATAAAAGTTCCTGTCCAGAAATAAGCACTGATTCAAAAAGCTTCGCTAGTGCGAAACTCAGCTTGCCACTTTTCTCACTTGATTTCCTACAAACCAAGGAAGGAGAGCAACAGGCAGATTCCATGTTCCCAGATTTCCGGAAAGCGTTTGACGCGGTGCCTCACCGTAGACACTGACGAGAGTCCGAGCATTTGGACTACGTTCCTGGATACGTGAGTGACTCGAAGCCTCTTTAAGTAATACGTGGGTAATCCCAAAGAGTAAGGTCTCATATTTTTTATAAGTAAATAGACCTGCGAATTTCTACAATGGTTTACATCAGTTTACAACTTGTACATGTAGCTATTTTTCGACATAATCACCATTCCTGTCGATGCATTTTTGTAGACGCTGTGGCAGTTTTTGTATCCCCATGTCATACCAGCTCGCCGCCATGCTGCTCAGAAAGTTATGAGACTCTTCTTTCACCTCGTCGTCGGAGCTGAATCGCTTTCTGGCCAAATGTTCCTTGAACCTAAGGAACTGGTAATAGTCACTGGGCGCCAAGACAGGACTGTAGGGTGGGTGAGTGATTATGTTCCACTGAAAATGTTGCAGGGGAGCAACGGTTTGCCGAGCGATGTGTGGCCGAGTGTTGTCATGGAGAATGCGTACGCCCTTGCTCAACATTCCTCTTCTCCGGTTCTGAATTGACCGTTCGAGTTTTTTCAGTGTCTCACAGTACCTGTCAGCGTTAATTGTGGTCCCAGTGGGCATAATTTCGACCAACAATACCCCTCTCCGATCCCAAAAAACGGTTGTCATGACTTTACCGTTATACTGCGTTTGTTTGAATTTCCGCGGCTTTGGCGAAGAAGGATGCCGCCACTGGCGTGATTGTTGCTTGGTCTCATGTGTAAAGTGGTACCCTCAGGTTTCGTCACCCGTGACAAATGAGTCCAGAAAGTTGTCCTGTTCGGCTGCAAGGCGGTGAAGAAATGCGCGGGAAGCATCAACTCGTTGCCGCATGTGGTCCTCAGTCAGCATGCGTGGCACCCATCTTGCGCACACCTTTTGGTAGTTCAATGTTTCCGTTAAAATTCTGTGAGCGGTGCTTCGGGAAACCTCAGGAACCAACGTGCAGAGATCATCCAGGGTGATTCGCCGATCTTCACGCATGCTTTGCTCAACCTTCAACATTGTCTCCTCAGGAATTGACGGTCTCCCACTCGTGAATTTCGGTCCGACCAGCTGCAAACTCTCCCCACCACTTACGAACATTTTTGACATCCATGCAGGACTCACCATACACTTCCGTCAACTGGCGATGGATATCAATTGGCACAGTGCCCTTTGTGTTCAAAAACCGAAGAACTACGCGCAATTCGCACTTGACGGTAACATCCAACGGGAGCTCCATTCTCAACGGCTGCCAAGCCAACACTGAGCGCCTCAGTGCTGCATGACCAATTGCCACACAAACAGAGTTCTGTACTTATAAAAAAATAGGAGACCTTACTTTTGGGATTACCCTCATACAACCCACTGCGTTGCCCTCAACGGCGTGTGTTCGTCAGTGCCCCACGGATGTGTAACAGGACTGCTCTTAATCTCTACATACATAATGATCTGACGGACAGGGTGAGCACCAATTTACAGTTGTTTGCTGATGGCACGGCAGTCTACAGGAAGGGTTTGTTTTTGAGTGACTGTAGGAGCATAAGCTGACTTACACAGGATTTCCAGTTGCTGTGATGAATGGCAATTTACCCTAAATACAGAGAAATGTAAGCTAATACCGATGAGTACGAAAAACAATTCTATTATGTTCTAACACAGCATTAGCAGTGTGCTGCTTAACAATCATATCGACTATATATCTAGGTGTAACGTTGCAAAGCGATCCGGAATTAAATGACCACATGAAGTTGGTAGTAGGGAGGACGAATGCTCGACTTCGTTTTATTGAGAGAATTTTGAGAAAGTGTAGCGCATCTATAAAGGAAACGGTGCGTAGAATGCTAGTGCAACCCATCCTTCACTACTGAGCGAGTTTTTGAGATCTCCACAAGGTCGGATCAAAGGAAGATATCGAAGCAATTCAGAGGAGTGCTGTCAGATCTCCGACAGGCAGGTTCGATCAGCACTCGAGAATCATGGAGATGCTTCGGAAACAGCGCTCTTTTCGCGAGGGACTACTGCGAAAGTAAGGGAACGAGCATTTGAGGCCGACTGCATATCGATTCTACCACCATTAGCGTGCGTTTCTCGTAAGGTTCACAAAGATAAGACAAGAGAAATTAGGGGTCATAAGGAGGCTCATAGACTGTCGTTATTCTCTCGCTCTATTTGCGAGTGGAACAGGAACGGAAATGACTAGTAATGGTCGTGGTACCCTCCGCCCTCCACCGCACAGTGGCTTGAGGAATTTGTATCTAACTGTAGTTGTTAAAGTACTCGGTTCACAATAAAGTTCGATTACTGCACACTCCTGAACAAAGCTAAACTCTGATCCATGTGGATATTGGTCGTCACAGCTGCTTCAGTTGCCAATATCAAGAGTGGAGCATGGAAAGTTCTAAAGCCTTTAATGACCTTCGTAGGGCAGCTCATAACACTTTTCATTTATTATCTTGTTGATGTTTGTTTACGTTGTCTGTGATGAATCTTCGTGTAGTATTGAGAAGGCAAGGAAAAAGATGAAAGAAAATAATTAGCTGCCAGTACAGACTAGATCTCAACAAACTGCCAATAGACCACCAGACTAACGTGTCAATCTAACATTGATAGTTCGGGAATTTAAAGAAACATGTAAGTGCACGCCACAGGAGTCAGAAACTGTTCATCCCTAGTCCTGTAGAAGCTGCTGGACGCACATTTTATGGACTTGTAGCGCGCAGAATCCGGGTGCTACTGCAGAACTGTCTGTTTGTTCTAGTGACCGAAGCAAAGATCGCGGACTTGAAGGAGAACTTCACGGTGCTGATCGGCTCCCAGCTGCCGCTGCCCACGGAGGAACAGCGGACTCGTGCTGCGGAGCAGCTGCAGCAATTCTACTTTGGGGACGAGGGCTTCTCCACGGACGACATGCAAGCCGTTATTGATGTAAGTATATGTCATTCACCACTCTACTGTAGCAGAGAAATCTTCTAAGGTAGTGCTGAGATGACGTCAGTCTCAGAGTCGATTTGAGAGGCAAACTTGGTTTGCCCACTTGGAAGAACCACATCCACAACAACAAGTTGAGGTTCTAGGCTTCTGAAAACAAAAGAAATGTTTCAAAAGAGTTGCGTGCGTATCTCTACGTGAGGACCAACTTATTTGGAATGGTTTGGATTCTAACATGAGAGGTACTCATTAAATCGATAATCATTAAATGGGGTTTATTGATAGTGTCGTAGAAAATACAAAATAAAAAGCTTGTGCTTCCTTAATTCTGCTATCTTGTATGTAATATAATAATACGAGTAATACATGACGGACCCTCATCATTCTGACTCTCCGTAGGGAAACCACGACAAAAATTACTGTGTAACTCACAACTTTTAAAACGTTTCAAGAGTTCTTATTACAGAATGAGTAAAACATTATCCGAGTTAGTATTTTAAAAAGGGGCAACCATCATTTGTCATTACAATGACAATAATCCATCGAAGTTTATTGGTCCCGTGTTATTTGTAGACAATAACCATCAAACTCATTGCTACATCCAACACAAACTATTGTAAACAGGAATGATCTTTCTTGTATAATATTTAATCTCGTATATCACTTTTTGACTTGGAAAAGCATATTGCTAACGGCTGATACTGTTAAAATATCGAATAATCGTTGATAGACTTAGGTTAAAAAAGGTACAATCTTGTTGAAAATTCCAAGTTCTTGCAATCAACAGTTGTGAAGCAATAAAATTATCATTATCTGCTATTGCCTTTTTATGATTAACCACGAAATCATTCAATGTTAGGCTTTACTGTAGCGTTCGTCAATCATCTTCTAACGAATCCCCTCTTTCACCACAGAAAATGGATTTTGGGTCGATTGCCGACACAGAACTGGCGATAGTAACAATGTGTCTGACTTCTCTCTATTCTCATTTAAGTATCGTACGTAAAAGGGTCGTACTGAATCGTAGGTGGTGGTGGTGGTTAGTGTTTAACGTCCCGTCGACAACGAGGTCATTAGAGACGGACTGAATCGTAGTATGGTAAGAGATTAATCCCGAATATATTTGATTCTCATGATAAAAGCACACAATGGAAGCGCACGTGATTACATACGGTGACGAACAATTTTATTGGGATTCATCACACACTTCGGATTTTAGTGCATCTCTCAGATGCTTCGGCAGTGGGGGAGTCTTTCAAGGGGTGTCTCAAACTGAAGATTAATTCCCATAGAAATCAGTTATTTATTACATAAAATTTCAGTTTAACATAAAGAACGACCTTATCAGGGATAAATATTAGATTA
This sequence comes from Schistocerca serialis cubense, assembly GCF_023864345.2. NCBI lineage: Eukaryota > Metazoa > Arthropoda > Insecta > Orthoptera > Acrididae > Schistocerca > Schistocerca serialis. The sequence continues at coordinate 182,087,540 of NC_064644.1, forward strand.
CTGTGGTCTTCTATACACATGAAAAGACATTGATCAAATTAATTACATTGATGAGCAAGAACACTTCTCGATAATAGGTGGGATGTCATTTGCACTGGAGAGAAGAAAGCTTCAAGATGAACATGCTCTTTAAGAATTTAATTATTCCGGTAATACCTGTTCAAAGAAAGCATCACCATGTGTGTGTGGGTTCATTCTATTCAGGATAACTAGTGTCACACGGTTAGTTCAGAGGCTAAGAATGGATAATGGAAACGGACCAACTCACGTCAGCAAAGTTCGTTAACTCATGTAAAATTCATTAGAAGAACTTGATATTATTGATATGGATATTCACTATGCTCTTAGAATCGAGTTCTCTCTGGTAAAAGGAATTATTAACCGTAAAACACAGCTTTGTCCCCAAATGTTCTCCAGCACCACACAAAGGATGGACGTACGTGGAGCGCTCATTCATAAAAGATACAAAGTCCACTCCACTACTAGAATTTCGTTGCCGTTAAGCATTTCGTTCAATCATTACTCCGCTAAACTAAGAGCACTGGCTAACTGAGGGAAGACATGGAAGATATCGACAGATAGGACGAAGAACAAAATTTGAAGACAAGGCCTTAATTTGCACACGAATCTATTGGTATTCAGCGGAATACTATTGATCAGAAACTGAAAACGAAAGCGCTGATACTTTCAAATCTAACAACACCTTAACTCACACAACTCAATCCGGCTTATACCAAGACCATTTTCCAAACGAATCGCTACACTCACACGTCGGAGTCTGCAGGAAGAGAGACCACAAAAAAAACTGGGTTCCTCTCGTCCATTGAGAAAGCGGCCTCGCTTTTTTCTCAAAGGGAAGGTATTGCGCCCCTAGACTAGTCAATCGAGTAAACTAGAAAAACGGGAAAGCTCAAAATCCGCGGTGGTCTTTTTTTTTTTTTTTTTTTTTTTTTGTTTACTTGAAAAACAGAAAGACGAGTAACGCTCAAGATTCGCTACACGTTATTTTATTGCAGCTCAAACTGAGAGGAAAGGAGCATAAACCGGAAGGTTGGTGTGGACACTATTGTGGGAAGGAAACTTCTCTGATGTACTCCGCACATTCGAAAATACACACCCATGCTTCCACATCATGCAGATAAGGAAATCGGGACCTGGTAATGGAAAAGGAAGAGGCTGCTCATCCCAACAGAACATAAAACAAAACGGACCATTGCATACTTGTCCTAAGCATCGGCATGTGTTGAAGATATGATAGTGAGAGCAATAAAACAGTGCCACTAAAAACCCATGAAACCACAAAATTACGGAAAGCCATTTAAGTATAGTTACCTCCTAACCAGGGCTTTGACATCACTAACATATTACGGCGCGTTTACATTTCCTACATTTTTGTCCTCACTGCTTTACTGCCTCCTCTACCTGAATAGATTCTTGAGCAGTGTTCCACCTCTCATCACATTTTTTCCTTTAGGGATTTGATTTTATCTACTGCGGAAGTCAGGATTTTCATACTACTGTCTAACATACAGATAAAACAGCCACAGGTCGCAAACTGTTTCATTTTCCATAACTGGTTTCGATTCTCTGCCGCGAGCACCGTCAGATTACCCTGGACACAACGAGATCAAAAGTATGGATCGGCAACACAGTCAAACACCAGTGGCTGTTTTATCTGAATACTATTTACAAATGTCACTATGTCCTCGGTAGGCCATACCTTTTAAAGACTGCTGAGAGCGTCAAGATAATACGGTGGGTCCAATCCAAAAGATTACCTTCATATTAAAGACCAAAATTAAACATTTTTGTTGTATGTTTTTGTGCCAAAATGTTAGTGGGATAGTTTGTAGTCGTGGGACATATGTTGTCAACAGTAGTGGTAAATGTATATTGCGATAGATACCTGCAGAGTTGTCAAATCATTAACAAAGTTAGAAATGATACACTTGCTACAAAAAAATTCGATAAGGCTGCTACTAATACTCTTTTCGTCAAAACAGAATAGTAAGTTAAAATGGCATGGCGAAAGCACGATTCGTCCCACCTTACAATCGTGTTTTCTTTTACAGTAATAAAATTTTCATTTCACTTACTGGAAGAGCGTGAATTTATAACTATCAAGGGTTTTATTAACAACGCTGACACACAAATCTAGGAACCGGAAGTGAAGGCAGCTGAAGATCCGCAACATTCTTAGCGAGCTCAGATGGCGACGGACGACCACAGAATCAATCTCGACTTATATTTGCCATATGAAAATAGTGAGAGGTACCGCGAAAGACAGACAAAGCCTTATGTTTCCTATTCCTAGTAAAGAAAACATACTATAAGGACTGTTAGGGTAGACTGTGTTTCATATTCCGAAAATGCGCTTATTTTTTTGTCTTTCATGTTTACGTCAGAGTATGTTGTCCATCGCTTTCCCAGTGAGTGATTCTGGAAGCTCTGCATTTCGTTCATCTGGGGTTGCTGTAACTGTCTCGTTGGAAGAGACGAAGATAAGTCTTTTGCAGTCCGTCAGGAGGTGGACATATGGAAGAATTCTGTAGAGATCTGTGAGGAAATCGATCGCGCTCTTTTCAAAGGAATCATACCGGCATTCATCTTCAACCATTTTGGAATACCACGGAAAACATAAGCATGGAAGACAGAATGGAAATTCGAGGCGCTCCCTCTCCCTAATGCCAATTAAGTGGCTTAAGCACTCCGAATAAGCTGTGTTTCCCTATAGTGGTATTGTAAGACGGTTCAAATGGCAAAAATTTTATACGCTTGTTGCGAAACACTATCAGGACAGACGTCTCAAGTGCTACTTTGTATGTGTTGATGCAATTATCTGCTGTCTCCCAAGTATTTCTACAATTGAACTATTTATTTGCAGCTATTTTCAGACTTGTACTTCATACAATCAGCGGACTCCTTCGCTAGGACCGTAGCCAACTCCAACAGCCTACCTGTTCACTTCTATTTCTTCGAGTACAATGGAACTGGCTCTACAGATTATGGTATGTGTTTGTCTTGAGACGTTACTGTTGCAAGTAAATGTATTATGTTCCTGAGAAGCGTAATGACTACATTTCTTGTGGTATTAATGACGTCCATAGTATTAGCGAAAATTTCGTAGTTCTAATAAACCATTTACTGCAAGGTGTGCTTACTTGTGTGCAGTCTTAGTTTTACAACATGTGACAATAATCCTAATCCAGAATAACTTTAATTATTGGGTAATACTGCTAGTTGTCTAAATCTATAGCATTTTCTTTTCAGTGTGGCGTATTACTCACTACATAGTTGTCAGTTTTGTTTCTTCGAATTTCAGAAAGCAATATAGCAGAGACTGAACCTACTGTCAGCCAGTTATTTTAGCCTATGCTACACACAAGCATATAAAGGATGAGTCTTTCTGTCGTTTCAAAACCTCCGAAGCAACGAATATGACGCTGAAACATTTCAATATAAATAAAATAAAATGTGGTAATGTTGCAGAATATTGCTATAATTGTTGCTAGACGTTTTAGATTAGCAATAGATCTATTTTGGCAAAATCTTCATCTTCAGGTTATCTGCAACTAAATACGCTTTGTTAAAATTGTAACATTATAACTAATAACAATTTTGTTTTGCTGTGTGCTAGTATCTACATCTACATACATACTCCGCAATCCACCATACGGACCGTGGCGGAGGGTACCTCGTACCACAACTAGCATCTTCTCTCCCTGTTCCACTCCCAAACAGAACGAGGGAAAAATGACTGCCTATATGCCTCTGTACGAGCCCTAATCTCTCTTATCTTATCTTTGTGGCCTTTCCGCGAAATGTAAGTTGGCGGCAGTAAAACTGTACTGCAGTCAGCCTCAAATGCTGGCTCTCTAAATTTCCTCAGTAGCGATTCACGAAAAGAAGGCCTCCTTTCCTCTAGAGACTTCCGCTCGAGTTCCTGAAGCATTTCCGTAACACTCGCGTGATGATCAAACCATCAAACCTACCAGTAACAAATCTAGCAGCCCGCCTCTGAATTGCTTCTATGTCCTCCCTCAATCCGACCTGATAGGGATCCCAAACGCTCGAGCAGTACTCAAGAATAGGTCGTATTAGTGTTTTATAAGCGGTCTCCTTTACAGATGAACCACATCTTCCCAAAATTCTACCAATGAACCGAAGACGACTATACGCCTTCCCCACAACTGCCATTACATGCTTGTCCCACTTCATATCGCTCTGCAATGTTATGCCCAAATATTTAATCGACGTGACTGTGTCAAGCGCTACACTACTAATTGAGTATTCAAACATTACAGGGTTCTTTTTCCTATTCATCTGCATTATTTTACATTTGTCTGTATTTAGAGTTAGCTGCCATTCTTTACACCAATCACAAATTTTGTTCAAGTCATCTTGTATCCTCCTACAGTCACTCAACGACGACACCTTCCCGTACACCACCAGCAAACAGCAGCACATTGCTATCCACCCTATCCAAAAGATCATTTATGTAGATAGAAAACCAACAGCGGACCTGCCACACTTCCGTGGGGCACTCCAGATGATACCCTCACCTCCGATGAACACTCACCATCGAGGACAACGTACTGGGTTCTATTACTTAAGAAGTCTTCGAGCCACTCACATAATTGGGAACTAATCCCATATGCTCGTACCTTAGTTAGGAGTCTGCAGCGGGGCACCGAGTCAAACGCTTTCCGGAAGTCATTGAATATGGCATCCATCTGATACCCTTCATCCATGGTTCGCAAGATATCATGTGAAAAAAGGGCGAGTTGCGTTTCGCAGGAGCGATGCTTTCTAAAGCCGTGCTGATGCATGGACAGCAACTTGTCTGTCTCAAGGAAATTCATTATATTCGAACTGAGAATATGTTCGAGAATCCTGCAACAAACCGATGCTAAGGATATTGGTCTGTAATTTTGAGGATCCGTCCTCTACCCATCTTATATACAGGCGTCACCTGCGCTTTTTTCCAGTCGCTCGGGACTTTACGTTGGGCAAGAGATTCGCGATAAATTCAGGCTAAGTAAGGAGCCAATGCAGTAGAGTACTCTCTGTAAAACCGAATTGGAATCCCATCAGGACCTGGCGATTTATTTATTTTCAACCCATTCAGCTGCTTCACAACCCCAGGGATCTCTATCACTATGTCCTCCGTACGGGAATCTGTACGAGACTCGAACGGCGGTATATTTGTACTATCCTCCTGCGTGAGAGATTTCTCAAATGCTAAATTTAAAATTTCAGCTTTCGTTTAGCTGTCTTCCGTTGCCAGGCCAGACTGATCAGGGAGTGGCTGGATGGAAGCCTTCGACTCGCTACCGATTTTACGTAAGACCAGAATTTCCTTGGGTTTTCAGCAAGATCTTTTGCTAAGGTATGACGGTGGTAGTGGTTGTATGCTCTGCGCATCGCTCTTTTTACAGCAGCACGAATCTCTACTAACTTTTGCCTGTCCTCATTCTCCCGATCTTTCTTGTACCGCGTGTGCAACTGCCTTTGCTTCCTGAGCATTCTCCGACTTTCTTCTATATTGCAACGTGGCGCAGTCGTTGTCTTATAATCTTACTGTTGCGTAAGTCGTTTCCAACTACAGTCAAGTTTTAAAATATCTGTCTTAATGTCTGTTAATTTCTGATGTTCGCAGATCTAAGCTAGGTCTTTTACCTTTTGTATAAACTATTGTGATCTGCAACTAATCCAGCGATGCTGTATGATTACAATTTGTTTATTCATTTGTAATTATCTATGGCATGGTATTACAATCTTTGTTACATTTTTGTAGTGTGTTTATTACAACTAACCCGAATCGAGCTGTAAGATTTCAGTAAAGTTATCTAGAAAATTTTTATGTTTTAGGTCCGTTTGTTCGTTTAATATTTTATCAGGGTCTGCATGTGAGCGTATAAAGATTTCGATTCCTTCCAAAACACAATGAAAATCTGTAAGTAGGCTGTTTAGGTTTTTATGTTGGTAACGTCATGTAAGCTGTGTATGAAAATAACTGACTCTGCTGTGTGCAGTCTGTGGCTGGTTTGCATTGTTGGAATTTGCTATTGTAGTGCTGGGCAGTTGGCTGTTAACAGCACGTAGTGTTGTGCAGTTGGAGGTCAGCCTCCAGCAGTGGCGGATGTGGGGAGAGAAATGCCGGAATTTTGAGAGCGGATGATCTGAACGTATGTCCATCGAAGACAGTAAATTTGAAAGACTGGATGTCATGAACTGATATATATATATATATATATATATATATATATATATATATATATATATATATAATGACTTTTGAACACTATTAAGGTAAATACATTGTTTGTTCTCTGTCAAAATCTTTCATTTGCTAACTATGCGTATCAGTAGTTAGTGCCTTCAGTAGTTAGAATCTTTTATTTAGCTGGCAGTATTGGCGCTCGCTGTATTGCAGTAGTTCGAGTAACAAAGATTTTTGTGAGGTAAGTGATTCGTGAAAGGTATAGGTTAATGTTAGTCAGGTCCATTCTTTTGTAGG